>NC_056731.1:428530956-428630956 GCF_019279795.1 Protopterus annectens | reverse complement strand
GGCATTGGTAGATATAGTTGGGGGTGGGGGTCACAGACTCCCCCACATTGGGGGGTGTGGGGGCAAAGCTCCCCATTTGGGTGGATTTGATTTAGTCGTTTGTGTGTTTCAGGTGGTTAGTGAGCAGGTGTTTGCGAACCGTGGGAAAAATTCCATGGTTCGCCGAAGTGATTTTCAGTGGTTGTCGTTCGTGGAAGACGTATGAATACGTCTTTCGTGAAATTAATATAGATCCCCAAATATACACACACACACATCCACCCAAAACAAGCCCCCACACAGTTTATTGAACTTAAGGACACACTCTCCCATTCATCTACACTCATGTTCCCATATACACAGGCAGACATACACAGATAACCTACACACATGCACACACATATAGGCTATTGATTTCTTACTTAATCTCCGAAGAATGACCACCAAGGCCGACACACACTGTCTCTCACTGTCTCTCACAGATGCGCACACATGCTGTCACACACACACACACACACACACACACACACACACACACACACACACACACACACACACACACACACACACACACACACACACTCACTAATAACTTCAGTCATATTCCTACAGATATGCATGCATTTCCAATTATATACACTTGCTAACACCCCTCACATCTTTCCACAACTTACCTGTAATGCAGCTGCTTCCAAAGAAGTCATTGGGTGACCACCGTATTTTGATGGCATTTATTTTTTTCCTTCATCACTAATATTTCAATGTTAGCATGTGGCTTGGATGGCGGGATCAACCTCCACGCAGAGGATCCCAATAGTGGGTAACCTCAGTGAAAGTGTTGTCTATGAATTCAGAAAGGGTTAATGCTGGGGCAAAATGCTGGTGTTAAGGGTTTCTGCTCTCATTAATCCTTTCTGAATCCTAGCCATAGATTATGTACAAAACAGCATCATTCCACTCAAGTATTTTTTATGTGAATAATAATTGTTAATTAAGATGTAGTCATAAGCCAGTTCAGAAAGATAACACATCAGTTTTTACTGTACAATATTTTTTCAAAAGTATCTCAAATATAAGATTATATAGCAGACATGATTCCCTTTTATTGACATACCGTAATTAAAGGATTCATACTTAGAAGTCCAAATTCCTACTGTATGTGCCACCTTTAACTTCCCATCAAGACATGCAGTCATAATCTGAATGTCTGATTTTTCACCAAGATAGTTGGCAACAGCAAAAGATTCAGTGTTAGCTCTTGCATGCCCTCATTTTCTTTACAAGATTACAGAAACATGGCATAAACTGTCTGGGAAAACAAATCCCATTTCATCCTTTATTGAAGCTTTAGTCTTTACAGCACACTGCTGACAGAGGATAAAGGACTGACCATGCTACTATCCGTCTTGGAGTTCCCCCGACTACATCAGTTCCCATTCTCTGCTTTTTCTTCCCATAGTGCAGTAAGTTCAGCTGAGGCCAGATGGCTTTAGCTCAATCTCTGCTGGTTATGTGATGTCAGTTTGTGACATTTAATCGATAACTTGGCACTGGCCTGCATCTTTGTCTTATGAAATGTCATCAGTTAGTCTCAAGTCCAAGATCCTGTCTGTGGTGAGAAAGAAATGTATGTTTATCAGTTTTGTTTGTATCTTTAATTGATAGCACACTGGAAAATAGTCACTCAAGGTTTCATATCTTGACTTTTACTATGTACTCCAGCTCATATTAGATAAAATCTGTTGAGATGTCTAGTGATAAAAAATGTTAGTCAACTAAAAGCTTTATTAGAAATCTTAAATAATTATATTGTGTTTCACAAATTATTAAAAAATGTGTAGTCATTTATTACTTCACAATATATCTGTCTTTTATACACTAGGTGTAATAAATGTCTGTGTGGGATGAACATTTTTCACTATGGGCAGGGAAGTAAACTTTGTACAAACAGCGGATAATTAAGAAGAATGTTTGTGATTCACATCTCTCCCATTGTTGGTATCCCTTTCCTTTACTTGATTAACTCTGCAGATGTACATTAGGAAAACTCACCAAGGGTCGATCACAGGAGCTACATCACACATAATACACAAAACATGGAAAGGGACTTATGCTGGGATTCAGGTGCTAAACTCCATGTCATTTTATAGTGTGACATGTCCCACAGCTAATCAGATATGTAATAAGGTCAGTATAATGCTGACATACTAGGGAAAGAATTGTGTAATAAGAGAGTCACCATTTATAGGCAAGTGCAGTGCTGGGAAGGCCCAGTGGATGAGTAGTGCTACAGCATATTCAGACATAACGTGGGTGGCAAGAAGTGTTACCAAAATGCCAATGCCACAGTACTATGGTGATACAGATCTACAGAGGCATAGTGGTCACATACTTTCTTAGCACAATTGTGAGTGTAGATAGCACCACCAGTATAGATAGCACATTTAATTCAGGCTACAATCCAGAGACAGTAGTGTTAAATGCTTCCATGAGTGCTTCCATGAGACACATAATAACTGTCCTCTGATACTCCTCTGCTGGACAAGCAGTTCATGACCTTGGGAGGGTCTGGATGTGGCCAGGCACGTCAACCTTACCCAGACTATACAGAGTGTTGCTAGAATGGCTTTTTATCAGCTATGACCACACACATTGCCCCCATGGCTGTTGGTGATATCATGGTCATGGGAGCCAATGCTCTTCAGGCATAATGCCTTGTATTACTCACCAGGCGGCTTGTAGACAATCTCATGGTTCTATGTCTTCAATATCCCCTGTGGACACACAGAAAACAATGTCTACTGAAGTTCGTCATCCAGATTATAGATAACGAAGCACTGTAAGCTGTCAGTATGGGATACCCATCAGAGTGTAGATGCATGATCCCAGAGTTCTGTGCTTTTCTCACCATGTGTCACAACAAGTCCTGAAACTGCAAGCAACCACAGTGGACATTGCCAACAATCATGACACAACAGTTCAGTCCCACCTCTGTATGATGTGATCTTGACTCCCTAGATCCTCCTGAGTAAGTGCCTGCTGACTTCACCTCCAATGACCATAGCCCATATTATACTGTTGTTGTCACCTGTCATTGTGTTCCCAAACCTGTGCAAGCTATGGTGAATGCATCCTGCCTAACCCCTAACTTGTTGTGATTTTTGTCTGCTGCACAGGATGGACAATCCCTGCACTGTCTTGCATAGCCTTGGTGTGATAATGCATGCATCATTTTATTTTGTGTTGTTTGTGTTCTAGCCCATAGTTTTAGAACAGATACCTTGTCTTTTCCATTGTCATGATGTATTGTATATTCATGTACCATGCACGTGGTGTTGACGCTACCTGTTAATCCCCAGACTCTACACACTGCTTTTCCTGTTCTGGTCCCACTGCTATGTGTACTGATAGGATGCTTATAGCTTTCACTTCAGGTTCAGGCCATATTATGTAACATAGCATACACTATGAAGGTTTTACTACAAGACTCAAGTTTGCAGCACCTGCTTGACTTGGCAAGGCAAAGGAAACATCCTTCAGTAGAAATACTCTTCAGTTGTATGTGCTATACAATATTCTGTGTTTTAGCATGGGCTGTGTTATATGCCATCTCTGCTATGGTCTTAGAGTTGCAGACTGGGGTCATGATTCCCAGATCCATGGTATATCCAACATCACCTGCCACACACAACAGTCACACCATCATAACTGGCTCACTTCCTGCTTGAATGATAACTGTGTATAATGCCCTGTGTAACCCACCAATGTGTGCACCTAATGATCTGTGAGAAGTCCCCCTACATGAGCCAGTAGTACAGGTCAGACATTTATATGTGTGTGAATCATGGCAACTGCTTGGGTATTACACACCAGCAGGATTTCAGGAAGTGAAAGCCCTTTCTGTTGATGTATCTCAGTCCCTGTGGACCAGGTGAGACATGAGACAAATGTGTCATCTATAAATCTCAGGAATTCAAGAAATTGGCTATACTATTAAATGCCTACATATTTTGTGATTCTGTCATCTGCAGTGCCTGGGAATCAGATATGATCATCCACATGCTATAGAATGATGTTGAGGAACTGGTATAAGATATGCATGGCTGATGACTGCAACATCCTTAATGTGTGTCCCCTGTTGTTTAGTAGAAGGTCCCTGTGGCTAAGGCAGTCTAGGCTACACATACCATTATATCAAATGGATCATACTGATATATTTTTCACCATGCATCCTCTTCAGTTCCACTGGTGGGAAATACAGTTTGACTGTTCATATGGTAGCAGTTTACTTGCAGCAGTTTAGAGAGGTGATGTTGTGCAACACATTAACAATACCTATTTTTGTGGCATGGACGGCCACAGTATTCCATATTGTGGGAATCATGTTCAATAATTACCACTAACACATTCTATTTTGCTAGAGCTGTTGCTGTCCCTAGAATCTCCAATCACCTGTACATCATATAATCCCAGTGTTATCAGTTTGTACCATAGTACAATAATCCTGTTTTGTACATTTTTTAATCAATCTGCCATATCTGATGTCATCATTTTTATAGTCTGTGCACCTCATTTGAATGTGGGTTCTCATTTCCATATTGTTATGCAGTCATTTCCACATGCATCATACTGAGCTATTTTTCCCCATTGCATGCCCATACCATGTGTGTTTATCTCCCTCACTGTGCATGTTGCTGCTATTTGTGCTAATTTGCACTGGACAATGTACTGTCTATGAATCCTGGCATGTGTTTCCTCAAAAACTATAACAGCAAACAAAAATAACCTTAAAAAAATTGCAAAACCATACATTAACAAACACTGAAGCCATTAGCCAAGTCAAAAATACCTTTCACTGGATACTAAGAGAAGTAACAGACTTTTTAAGAGTACGGAGGCCCTTATTCTGTAGGGTCAGATGTCAGAACACCCTTAGATAGTCTGTTACTTCCTATAATGACACCCATCCTTCTGTGCATTACTATATATGAATGAGTGTGCATGTGTGCACTTTCATACATATACCCCTGTGTGTATGTGTGTATGTGAAGTGGTGTTTCTAATATGCTCAACACACACCTAAAAATAATGTTTCCTCAAAAAACAAATGCAAAACAAAAAATAAACCATTTCATAATTCTAGTAAGATGCTGGGTTGTGCACTGAACAGGTATTACCTCACAGACAGATTTATGTCACTCTTCTATTTAGTTTAACTCCCTAAGTATGTGGTAATATGTGCTCAGTGCAGGCCACAGCATGTCTTATTGCACTTAAAAAAATGGCTTCTTTTTTGCAGTCATTTTGTGGGGGAGAGACTTATTTTTTACTAATTCCGAAATAATCCATCAGAAATGCTACCTGCAGAATTCCCAGGCTATTCAGGCTTTGAAATTTAGAAAAATGAGAATTTGGTATCATATACAAGCCCGAGACAGAATTTATGCTAATTTTAAATTAAATTATTTCCTGTGACATTCTGGATCTAATTTTGCTTTTTGCTTCTGCAGTATCTGTTACACCTTCCTATGGATCATAAGAGACATAGCAATGGTCACATTCCAAGGAACAGCTTATTTCTGGTAGTTCTGTTTTACAGGCTAAATTAGTCATGCTCATTAGGATATAACATGTACTACCACAGCTGTTCTATCTACCTGCTCCCAGAGTTATTCTACATTGTGGATATTTTACAAAAATATGATGTGATAGGGAAAAAGTTAATAGGTTAAATAGCTTTCTGTTTTATCTCAGTGCTGTTCTGCTTATAACATCATTATAGTTACCATACACATCAGTGAATTGTTCACCTACATTTTGGACATGGGTTAAATAATTTCTTATGAAATGTTTGGTGAATCACGACAAGTCTAAATAATCCATATTCTAGGGAAGAGAAGGAATAGGGCTCTTAAAGCCAATGTACAAAGGCTTGTTTTGTTTTGGAAGGCATATGTTTTCACGAGGCAGCATACTGTCTGACCATTTTAAGGCTTTTACAAACTGTTTGCATCATTTTTAGTATTTGATTTGCATCACCTGTTTCAGCTACAATTCACTGTTGCTCTCTTTTTCTTGTTACAGACCTTCAGTATATAAACTGAAATGACGTTTCACTTACAAGCACAGTAATAGTCTCACTTGGTTGCTGTTATTACAAGCTAGCTCATTTCCACTGGGTTATTAAGCTACTGTTCTTGGAGTCGGTAATACTTACATTCCACAGCTTAGCTTTGGTTGAACATAACCTTTTAATAAATACCTTCTTTACAACGTATTTGTTTTACTTGTCATTTTTTCACATATGTGAATGAGGCCACTTAATAATTAATAACAGTTTTACTCTGAGCATGGTAGGATGTGTTATACTTTGCACTAACTGCCTATTTTCTTGGATATGTTATACAACCTACTGGTGATAGAACAGGCTGTTACCTTTCTCCTGCATTTGTGTTAGCCTGCTGGATGGCCTTAAATATATAGACTTGCAGATCTATCATTGCAAAGTTCCTTTGAATAATAAGTTGCTTGAAATTTGATTTTGTTTTATTGCAAAGGAGAAAGGTCATGTTAATAGATAAGCACTACAGAGAAGGCAGAATAACAGATGGTTAGACAAGAAAGCTCTTAAGATAAATAGAAAGGGACATGAATATCCATCTGGATAAAAAGTATGTACTACACACAGTTTGAAACATGTGTTATAAAGAAATAAAACAAACATGCAAAATATGATAAAGAATAGAGCTCTTGCGAGTCTCTGATAATATAAATAAGTGTGTTTGTTCAAAAGTCAGAAAACAAAGAAACGTATATCACAGTCATGTGACTAATATGGGTATCTTATTTAGCAGAGTAAGACAGTGTCTATTGGGATATTTTAAGGGTGATTTATTACTTAGAGTATTCTGTGTCTGTAAAAAGACATAAATAATATAAACCAGAAATGGCATTGACTAATGGCAATTTCTTCCTCTATATAGCAAGAAAAATTGCAGCAGATGTTTTGGAATCAGATTATGGAAAAGATCTTAAGTCTGAAAGTTTGCATACCACACATTTATTCCAAACCATAGATATGCAAGTTCAAACATAACCTTCTCACAAAGAAATGTTTTAAGAATAATGTCATAATGAGGAGAAGATGTCAGATTATCTTTGAAATGTGTTGCTGAGAGAAAAATTGGAGTATGTGCATGACATAACTGATTTTTATAATTCAAACATGTAACAGAAGGGATAGGGTGCAAGTCAACTAAAGAAATGATTGTATCTTTTTTAGCAGGAGCTAGGTGAAAATATTGGTAATAGTACAGATATGTAGAAAATCTTTGACTTGTTCTTTGTCTTTAGGTTCTCTCCCATGCATTGCCTGGTTTCTTTTTCAGAAAGAGAGAAATTCGTAAATACCAAGAGGATTACCATTGTTTCCCATCTCATTTAGACAGACTATGGCACAAAATGCTTGACAGTTTCATAGAGAAAACAAAACTTTACTTCATTTGAATTGAATTGTACTAAGCAATGACTCAGATTCTCTGTTTTTTTTAACTCCAACCAACAGGAATTAGGACAGTATGTTTTCCTCCTTTCTTTGCTTATAAGCAAGCAGTGCAGTACCTAATTGTAAGACAGTGTGCCTATCAAATAAAAGACTGTGATTCAAAGTATTTCTTCAGTTTGTGGCTAGAGAGAATTATGAAAGTGTATTAAGTGACAGAGTTATAATTCAAGCCCCTCACCCACTGCTTATTCCATCTTCTTGCAGAACCCTTCTTTCCAGCACTGGCTCTTATTTGTAAGAAACAGTGGTCAAGAATGTCATAGAAAATTTCCCTTATCTGTTCAAAAGAAGAATCTATGTTTTCTGAATTATTTCTTCTGGCAAGCACATTAGACTTGTGGAGTGCAATCCTCCACATGTCAAACCTCAGCAAGTATGCTCAAGTTCTAAAGCTCAAAGTGATATTACTTTATTCCTTGTCCTTTCTCTGTGAGGACATAAATGACTACCCTGATTTTGAATCTGAAGAATGCCTACAAGCACAGCCTTGGGGTGAAGGCACACAAGAATTCTTAGTAAACATGTTAATAAATTTCAAATTCATAGTTTTCCCTTAAGTTTTGCCATTGTTACCTGGATTTCAAGTGTTTGGAGCTAGCCATGCAGGCTCAAGCAGATTCACATTTGTCGTGACACTGATGACTGCCTGAACTACACATTGTCTAAGGAACAGCGTCTGAGTCATCTGAAGTCATCTGAGCTTTGTCATTTCACATGCACTGGACATGACAATCAACAAAGAGAAGTTAGATCTGCTCCCTTTTCAGCTGAAAGCGTTTCTAGTCACCCTGGTTTAGTAAGCTCATAAAAAGCTGCTTTGTCTGACAAGACTGGGTACAACAGATTGCCCCTCAGCTTCAGTGAAAACCTTTTACTCTGTCCTATTGGTCAGCAGGGCCTGTTCATGCTATAGGACTGTGGGACTGCAGCCCTCCCACCTGTAAAATGGTTCGCCCACCTGTAGAATGCATAAAATAAAGTCCCCTGCCCCCCCACCGTAGAACATATAAAAATAAAAAAAATCTCGGACTCTGAGCATGTGAGCTTAGTTCCTGACTGCTGTGTTAGGCAGACCAGAACTCCAAGCACGCATGCTCAGGCATTCCTGATCTCCAGACTGCTCGGTTAGGCAGTCCGGATAGGGAAGGGAATTAACTCCACCCTTCCAACCCAGAGATCTGTGTGGTGATGACTGCACAAACCGGAAGGTCACCGGACTGCATCACATCTTGCAGGAGACCGAGACCACAGCATGCACGGGCTATTATGGAGGACCGATCGGGCTGCTGAGTACAGGATCACATTTAGTCAGGCCAGTATGGAGGACCAAGAGTACAGGATCATGCATGGCAGGCCGTTTTGGAGACAGGTAGGTGGTGATCACTGCAATGGCAGTGTGTGTGTGTGTGTGTGTGTGTGTGTGTGTGTGTGTGTGTGTGTGTGTGTGTGTAATGCCCCAGTTGCATCATGGTGGTGGGTAGAGAATAAGGCTTGAACTCTGTACCTTGGGCCCAAGTGACAAGATCCCGAATTCCCTACCCACCACCAGATTTTTGCCTCATATTTGTTCTGTTCCTCATAAAATCTGTGGTTTATGTATTTTTGGTACTTAAAACAGACAGTAGTGCAGTGGTAGCAGTGTTGCCTGACAGCAATGGGTTGTCTGGTTGGGTTCTTGGCTAGGGTGCCTTCTGTGTGGAGTCTGCATGTCCTCCCTGGGTTTTCTCTGGTGTCCTCAGTGGATATTTCTCCCTATTTTTTGGACTGTATTCCAACATTATTGGCTTTGTCCAGGTTTTTTGTGCCAAGTTTGAGAGCTATGGTGATAACTGAACTCACTGAATATGTTTGGGGGCTGTACTCCCCCATTATTGGCTTTGTTCAGGTGTTTTGTGCTAAGATGTTAACAGCTATGGTGAGAACTGAATTCACTAAATGGTAGCCATTTAAGTTTCAGTGTTCATTTAGTTCCTAAAAATAGGTGATTTGGCATAGTGGTATGCTGCTCTGGCTGTTTTGCACAGGGACCTGAGTTCAATACTTGACAGTGAAATATATGGTGGTAACACAGCATTTTATTCTAGCAACTTTCCAACATTATACAAGCAATGTTTAAAATGTGTCCCTCGTTTTTGGGCTTTTGTCCCCCGCCCCAATAAATTTTGGCTTTGTCCAGATTTCTTGTGCTGCAAAGTTCAGAAATACAGCTGAGTGTCGAGTAGATTTTACAAGGAGCTGAGAGCTGCAGGGGAGCAAAAGTTAAGTGCTGCTTATGCTAAATCTGCTTAGGTTGTAAATAGCACAACAAGTAGCATCCTTGCTTTTGATGCAGAAGGCTGTGGGTTCTACTCCCACAGTAGGTAGATCCATTGCTGATATTGTACTCTGTTGTGAAGGGGATGGATGCTGCAGTCCTCTTTGGTGAAGATACCTAGTAACTATGAACCTGTTATCACTTTGCCATCCATTCCCTATTGTGATATTACTAGCATTATATTTTTTTAATGCAACATAAGCAATTTATTCCTCAAGGGCAACAGGCACTTTATTTCTAGATGAAACAATGACATATAAAGTTGTTTGCTAGCAGTAACCTCTTCAATAGTTAACAGATTTCTTTAATGTGGAATTATTTAGATGGCTTTTACTTCAGGGATCCTGCATATTTACTGATACTGGTGGACTGTTGAAGTTTGAGTAGATTTTTATGAAGGACATGTTCTGAATTGGGCAGTTTTGTCATTATTGGTGCATGCATTTTGTATCATTGTTTACTGGAAAAATGTTCAAAACAATAAATTTAAAATGCCCTCTAACAACTGTACTGTATTGTACAAGGAATATAATTTAATACAGTCAGGAAGGTGTATCAAAGAGCATGTGTATGTTTCGTGTTCAAGGGGCCTATGATTTGAAAACAGCCCAAAATGAATCTTTATCTGCCACTGGCAACATGTATTTTCTTTGAATGTGGGTTTCAAAGCTATTTCAATGAATGTGAGTTTCAAGGCCAGAGAAGTTTTAATGCTAAGTTTATTTTCATTGTGAGACTGCGTTGCTTTGTTTAGCAGATATCTATTAGGGTTTATGCTGTAAAATACAAAATAAAACTTTCAAATGAAATCCATATCATTGCAAAAGTAAAGCGGTATGCACATTACAGTGTTTATGGCAAATGGGGCAAAATAACCAAGGAATGGGGCATTGGAATGGCTGCAGGGGGGGGCGCTCCATTCGACCATGATTTTGTGAGGGGAGGGCAGCAAACTCAGACAGCCCCAGCTGAACTATACCTCTCAACTGTCCAGAATTTTGCAGAATGAATAGATTTTTGCTTCTGTTTTTTGGTTTGTTCCTCATAACATTTGGGGTTTTCTGCCAAATCATTTAGGAATGAAGTCACCAAATAATGACAGACATTGAGTTTCAGACGTCATAACCTTCAGAAAAATGCATGCTAAAGCAAAACCTGTTATTCTATCAACTGTCTTAAGTTTATACAAGAGCAATTTTTAGTACTGATGTTCCCCCAGTATATTTGGCTTTGTCCAGATTTCCTGCATTAAGAGGTTGAGAGGTACGTGCAAATAAATCGCTTTATAGAATTAGGAATATCCAAACCTCTCAACTGTCCCCAGTTTTGGCTCAAAATGTTGCTCTCCCCCTAATAATCCCTCTGCAAAATGGCAATTTTGGAAGAAAACATGGAGGGTTTACAATTATAAATAACTATAATGATCAGAGTTATAGATTACTTTTATTTCAGAAATGCATGTCGATGATCTTATTTCGTCAGCTGCTCAAGTTAACAGTACTAATTTTAAAAAGGTGTCCCTTCTTTGACAGGTTCCCAGCTGTATTATGTGGCAATTTTATATTTTTGCATAACATTTTTGGTCTGTTTTTCATAAAATTGTGGTTTTTATGGCAAATTAGTAGCAAATCATTAAAGACTGAAGTTAGAAAATAATGGCAGACATTTGAGTTTCAGATTTCATACCTTCAAAAATTCATACTAATGCAAGATCTACTACTATTCTATTATCTTTCTAAGTTTATAAGAGCAATATTTAAACATTGTCTTTATTTTTGGGCCTGTGTCCCACTTCTATGTATGGCTTTGTCCAGATTTCTTGCTCTGAGGTTGAGAGGTATGAGTGTCAGAGCCATCACCATCAGCCAGAGACATTTCAAACTGTGACCTACTTGTTGCACCCCACTCCCCATTGTAGTGGCTCTGGCTGTGTCCAAGCAAGGCAAGGAGCAGTTATGCAGTTTAAGTGTGCAGAGTATTCCCCTATCCAAGGAAGACCACAAGTACGACCATGGCTTTTTATCTGTCCTTGATTTTGCAGAATGTTCTGGTTTTCTGTCATATTTTTATACTGTTGATTTATGCTTCTTATTATTCAGAAAATGCATGCTGTTGCAGTGCCCTGTTGCTCTTTACTAAAGTAGCAATGCTTTACTGACCATCAGGTAAGCATGTCGGAGATTGTAAGATGCAAGTAAGCTTTAATAAGCATACTGTTAAAGAATTACCAACATTGAAAGCCTTTTCATTGCTGCCATGCAGAGAATATTGACATAACTAGATAACGTATAAGCCTTAGGTATTGAAATGCATATGACAGTATTTGAAATAAAGGACAGGATTACAGTATTTTCAGAAGCCCATTACATTTGTTGGAGACTTGCAGTTATCTTTGAAAGCTTTATCCGTAAACTAAACAGAATGTCAGTCTATCATGTGTGGTCCATAACTTGTGCAGTAATCCTTTAAGCAATTTATCTTGAGTTTGTTTCTTGTTCGCTGTTCATTTTTTACTTTGATCATGTGCTCCCCATGAAACAAGTAGATAGTTGTTGTCAGGCAGCAGGTCTTTTTTGGATAAGAAACATTTTTACAAGTGGGGGTTTCACAGAGATTGCTACTTTCAGCATGTTACTTGGTAATTTTATAAAGCTGAATATAAATTATAATTAGAACTGCAGTGCAAGGAGAAGTGGTTTGAGCTGAGTGCTGCTTGTTTTATTTTATACTTGATTTTGACTGGCATTCCAGTAATGTATTTAAAAAACAATTTATTTTTTCATGCCTCACAACCTTTGTGTTTCCATCTAGATATTATGTATGAGTTAGTTACGGAAGAAGCGAAGCTAGGCAGTCCACTGATGTGCCGCTCTGGATAACTCCAAGGTGAATAAATCCAAATAAAGCGTAAAATTCTGTAATTCACAAGAACAATTTATTGCAATGGACAAGCGCTTTCGCTAGACATAGCTTCTTCAGGTCACTTTAAAAAATGCAGAAAAAAGATTCTTAAATATATAGGCATGTCAATTAATCAAGTTAAGAAACAATTACAGATTTAAAAGGGAAATAGAATATACATGGCATGTGTGTATATGTCATGTGAATCTAAAAACATATATATGACAATCTAGAACTAAGCTAAACCTATGAAGCTGTATATATGAAAAAGGGAATTGTATAAAGATAATAAAGTATCTATAAATTATCTGTATAATATATTCAACGAGCCATATATAACAATATATATATATATATATATATATATATATAGTTTCATTGTGCATAATGTTCTACTTGACTATTAGAAATATTAAATTATTAAAGATAATAGTTTATGCATCATCAATAAATACTAGTGTTTAAACAAGGTACTTAAAAAATCATTTGATGGTGCTATCATGATATGGTAGATTGCATTGCAGAGACAAATCTCTGACATTACTTAGATCATGTCTTGGTCCAAAACAAAATATGTGGATGGGCATAAATAGCATATATAAAGATAAAAGCAGGCATCACACTGTCATATATATTAATAATATAAATGTTAATATATTCCTAACACATAAATATATATTCCTAACAATTAAATATAAATGTTAAAATAGTCTATGATATAAAAAACATAAATAGTGGATCAATACCAGGATTTATCAAGGCACTAAAAAGTCACTAAAAGTCAATGCAGGAACACTTCCATAGTACTATCTATCACATTGCAGAGACATATAAATATATTTATATAAAAAAGTCTTGATCGAAAAGCAAAACACATAAGTGAAAATAGAAGATATATAAAAACACATTATCACAAAAACATAAAAGGTTCTTCAAAAATATATATATCTGTGCATGTCTAAAGATATTGTGTATGTATATCAAATAGATATCATGACTCACTGGAAGATATATATACATATACATATCTATTGCCAGGGGGTATTTGTATATGATAATAATTCTCTTAGTACTCAAATCACTTAATGTTTCTCCGTTTCCTAAGTCTAGGTTTTATCGATGCTCTTTCATTCAAGCCTGACCCACTATCAGCCCTCAATCGAACAATCCAATCACTCTCTTTACTCTCAGTGTCACTTCTAATATCACCACCTCTCATGCTAGGTTTTAAAACTTCAAGGGCCCTAAACAAAAAAGTGTGTGTATCATCGTGAGCATTAACATGCTTGGCTAAGGCATTATGTAATGACCCTTTCCTGATGTGATATGCATGCTCTCTTATTCTATCTCTAAATTTTCGATTGTCTTTCCTACATAGAAACTCCTACAGACTTGACAGACTGCAAGATAAATCACATTACTTGTCATACAGTCTGCAGTAGCTGTAGTATAGAAGATACGTTGTGTATCAGGGTGTATAAATTCAGATTCACAATCAATGTAGTGACAAAGTTACATTGTCCACATGGAACAGTATAGGCTGTAGTCATCTCAACTCTCTTATGTTTCGAATAGCAAAGCATTCTCTTAAGGTTCTTCTTATTCTTGTATTGAAATTTGGGCAGTTCACCAACTATTTTCCTTAGATCATCATCGATCTGGAGCACTGCCCAGAATTTACTAATTATATCCCTGATTTCAAAGTGGTCAGAAGTAAAGGTTGTTGTAAATTTCACTACAGGGATAGTAGTAGATAAACTCTCTTTCACTGGACAACCTTGGGCAATAGGTCCAAAATATGGCATGGCCGTGGTATGTCTTAAATCTGGTATATTCTGTATACTATCATTCACTTCATTAATATCATAGCCCCTGTCAATTAATCGGCCCTTAAGGTTTTCTAATTCCATGCAAAAGCCTTCTTCAGTTGGATTCAAACGTGAAGCTCTGATGGCCTGGCCTTTAATAATATTTTTAAGCACAAAGGAGGGATGCATACTAGATCTTAGTAGTAGTGAGTTACTGTAGCATGCCTTCCTAAAAACGCCTGTGTTAATCAAGCCATTAGGTAATCTCTCTAGAAACAAATCTAAAAATTCAATCCTATCCGTAGAATAGTTCATGGTGAATCTCAGATAGTTAGTTAAACTATTCATTTCACTCAATAAGAGTTCTAAACATTCCGGTGTCCCCTTCCAAAAAATAAAAACATCATCCACAAAACGTCGAAAAAAGGCTACATGTTCTCTGAATACTTCAACATCAAATAAGACAGTTTCTTCCCAGTGGGCCAAAAACATATTTGCATAGCTATTAGCGCAGGGGGTCCCCATAGCTACGCCGTCAACCTGCCTGTAAATAGTGTCGTCAAATATGAAAATGTTGTTCTCTAGTACTAATTCTGAGAAGTGTACAACTAGATCTATCTTGACAGCACTATAATCACTATGCTTTCGTAAATATTCAGTAACATAAGTAAGGCCAAGGGTATTCGGAATCACAGTGAACAAAGATTGAATATCAAGTGTAACAAAGATATAATCATTATGACTGACATCATTCTTAATACATTCATAGAAATCTACCAGAAATTGTTTGGAGTCTCTCAGGACAAATCTATTGTCATTTAAAATGGGTCTCAGGTTTTTTTCTATGTATACTGATAGATGTTCAGTGACCCAATCACGACCAGATACTATGGGCCTCATGGGTGGATTCTGGGCATCCTTATGAATCTTTGGTAGTCCGTGTATAACTGGAATCAGGGGTTCTTTAATGATCAAATACTCATATAAATCTTTCTCTATCAGACCACTCATATAGATGTCTAGTAGTGTATTCTTTATTAATCTCATAATATCCAAAGGCACATCTGGGGTAATCTCTTGATAAAAGTTATCATTCAACATATCCTTCATAGAACTATGATAGTGTGAGGTATTCATAACCACCAGTCGACCATCTTTATCGGCGGGTCTGACAACTATTGTATCGTCATCCTGTAGCTTCTTCAAACTAAGCCTTTCATTATGTGTGAGATTGTCTTTCTTACACCATTTCTTATTCCTAGTGTCATTATAGTAATATTTGTATAGTTCTTCTTCTGTCAGACGTTGAAAGGTCTCAACTAAAGGATGATTTATGGGGACATATTCACTAAGATTTTTAAAAATGAATTCCCTGTTTGTTTGATCTCTGGTCGCAGAACCTTTGTAGAGTAGTTTGAGCATAACATTTCTACAAAATAACTTTAGATCCACCATAGTCTCAGTAATCACACTTCTACATTTTGGGATAAAGTTCAGCCCTTTACTCAGTAGTTTAAGGTCATCACAATTTAGTGTCTTATCAGATAGGTTATACACTAGCGTCTGTCTTTGTTCCACATCCTCTTCAGGGTTTGGTCCTGTGGTAAATCCTCTGACAGTTCTGGGGCCCTTCTCTAGTCGGATGGGTAAAGGAAAAGAAACATTCAACCCTGTCTCAGGTAATGAATTCACTAATGTACTCTGTACCTTAGGTCTAACAACAGTATCTATTCCATGATCTTGGGTAACTGGTTTGTTTCTAACAATCTGTATTTTAGGATATAAGTTAGTTTCAGCATGCATACTGGGATGCATTATATGAATCACATCATTAGAATCATTACTTTCATCAATATTGAATGTATCACTTGTAACAGCTTTAGGATCAACGTTATTACTAGAGGCATTATGTAGTGCAGCTATTTTCTCCCCTTTATCACTACCTTGTAGCACAGATGAATCATCCTGCCTATCATTAATAACTGTAGAGGTGTGATTAACAACTCTAATGTCATTGTCTGTGGCAGCAGTGTTGTTAATGGTACTCACATTTTGCAAATTATTGTTCATACAAGTCTTATTGTTCGTTGCTCTTAAATCAGCAGGTGGAGTTCTCACAGAGTTCAAGCTGTCATAGTTAACAACCCTATGATTCCTATATACATTCTTTCTAACATTATTATCACCTGGTACATTACTGTGTGCATAGCCATTAGAATCAGTATTATTAACATTAGTATTGTTGGGGCCATGTCCATATCTGGGCCAAGCAAAGACCTGGCCCAGTTTGAAGTCGTTTAAATCTCTAATTATTTTATGCCTTTTCTGTTGTGACAGTTTCCGTTCAAAGGCCAACACACTGTCCAAAAGGTTTTCAAATAAAGGTTGAACAATACCTTGTGCATAGTCTTGGAATATCATAGACTGCTTCCTATTTATTTCCTCTGCTAGCGCACTTTCTTCTGGCCCAAAAAAGTTTATCAGTAGTTCCAAGTATCTCCGACTGGTGTCTAAATTTAACTTCTGCCATGCGGTTAGAAGCTCAGGGTATTCGCGACCCTGGCTTGGCATATTAAATAGCACAATGCTGTTATTGAGGCAAAACTGTAGGTGCAGAGCCTCTTCAGTTTAAAGAAGCTCTTCTCGGTTTCGTCGAGGAGTTTATGGAGTCTCCAATGATGTCATCTTTCGGCGCCAGGCTTTCTAACTGCCATGCCGAAATAGCAGTGCATTCCAAACATTGTTTGAATCTCTTCTGGAGGTCTGCGTTCCTCTGGTGTTCACCTCGAGGGACGTAATCAAGTTCTATATTGGCCATTATTCAGTATGTGAAAAATAAAGTATCAGATTAATGGTCCGCTTTAAGTAAATGCAGATTCAAATAAAATTAATTAAATGAGTACATATAATGACTGTCCGCTCCTGCAGGTGGATTGTAAAGTAACAAAGAAATAAATCCAAGATAAAAAGCAGTCCCCCTGACAGGCAAACACTCCTCCCAAAAAGGTTTAGAGAATAAATAATGAATAAGTTAGTTATGGAAGAAGCGAAGCTAGGCAGTCCACTGATGTGCCGCTCTGGATAACTCCAAGGTGAATAAATCCAAATAAAGCGTAAAATTCTGTAATTCACAAGAACAATTTATTGCAATGGACAAAGCCCGCTAGACATAGCTTCTTCAGGTCACTTTAAAAAATGCAGAAAAAAGATTCTTAAATATATAGGCATGTCAATTAATCAAGTTAAGAAACAATTACAGATTTAAAAGGGAAATAGAATATACATGGCATGTGTGTATATGTCATGTGAATCTAAAAACATATATATGACAATCTAGAACTAAGCTAAACCTATGAAGCTGTATATATGAAAAAGGGAATTGTATAAAGATACAATAGTTGTCAGACTCGCCGATAAAGGTGGTCGACTGGTGGTTATGAATACCTCACACTATCATAGTTCTATGAAGGATATGTTGAATGATAACTTTTATCAAGAGATTACCCCAGATGTGCCTTTGGATATTATGAGATTAATAAAGAATACACTACTAGACATCTATATGAGTGGTCTGATAGAGAAAGATTTATATGAGTATTTGATCATTAAAGAACCCCTGATTCCAGTTATACACGGACTACCAAAGATTCATAAGGATGCCCAGAATCCACCCATGAGGCCCATAGTATCTGGTCGTGATTGGGTCACTGAACATCTATCAGTATACATAGAAAAAAACCTGAGACCCATTTTAAATGACAATAGATTTGTCCTGAGAGACTCCAAACAATTTCTGGTAGATTTCTATGAATGTATTAAGAATGATGTCAGTCATAATGATTATATCTTTGTTACACTTGATATTCAATCTTTGTTCACTGTGATTCCGAATACCCTTGGCCTTACTTATGTTACTGAATATTTACGAAAGCATAGTGATTATAGTGCTGTCAAGATAGATCTAGTTGTACACTTCTCAGAATTAGTACTAGAGAACAACATTTTCATATTTGACGACACTATTTACAGGCAGGTTGCTATGGGGACCCTAATAGCTATGCAAATATGTTTTACTGGGAAGAAACTGTCTTATTTGATGTTGAAGTATTCAGAGAACATGTAGCCTTTTGTGGATGATGTTTTTATTTTGGAAGGGGGAATGTTTAGTACTCTTATTGAGTGAAATGAATAGTTTAACTAACTATCTGAGATTCACCATGAACTATTCTACGGATAGGATTGAATTTTTAGATTTGTTTCTAGAGAGATTACCTAATGGCTTGATTAACATTTTAGGAAGGCATGCTACAGTAACTCACTACTACTAAGATCTAGTATGCATCCCTCCTTTGTGCTTAAAAATATTATTAAAGGCCAGGCCATCAGAGCTTCACGTTTGAATCCAACTGAAGAAGGCTTTTGCATGGAATTAGAAAATTAATTGACAGGGGCTATGATATTAATGAAGTGAATGATAGTATACAGAATATACCAGATTTAAGACATACCACGGCCATGCCATATTTTGGACCTATTGCCCAAGGTTGTCCAGTGAAAGAGAGTTTATCTACTACTATCCCTGTAGTGAAATTTACAACAACCTTTACTTCTGACCACTTTGAAATCAGGGATATAATTAGTAAATTCTGGGCAGTGCTCCAGATCGATGATGATCTAAGGAAAATAGTTGGTGAACTGCCCAAATTTCAATACAAGAATAAGAAGAACCTTAAGAGAATGCTTTGCTATTCGAAACATAAGAGAGTTGAGATGACTACAGCCTATACTGTTCCATGTGGACAATGTAACTTTTGTCACTACATTGATTGTGAATCTGAATTTATACACCCTGATACACAACGTATCTTCTATACTACAGCTACTGCAGACTGTATGACAAGTAATGTGATTTATCTTGCAGTCTGTCAAGTCTGTAGGAGTTTCTATGTAGGAAAGACGAATCGAAAATTTAGAGATAGAATAAGAGAGCATGCATATCACATCAGGAAAGGGTCATTACATAATGCCTTAGCCAAGCATGTTAATGCTCACGATGATACACACACTTTTTTGTTTAGGGCCCTTGAAGTTTTAAAACCTAGCATGAGAGGTGGTGATATTAGAAGTGACACTGAGAGTAAAGAGAGTGATTGGATTGTTCGATTGAGGGCTGATAGTGGGTCAGGCTTGAATGAAAGAGCATCGATAAAACCTAGACTTAGGAAACGGAGAAACATTAAGTGATTTGAGTACTAAGAGAATTATTATCATATACAAATACCCCCTGGCAATAGATATGTATATGTATATATATCTTCCAGTGAGTCATGACATCTATTTGATATACATACACAATATCTTTAGACATGCACAGATATATATATTTTTGAAGAACCTTTTATGTTTTTGTGATAATGTGTTTTATATATCTTCTATTTTCACTTATGTGTTTTGCTTTTCGATCAAGACTTTTTTATATAAATATATTTATATGTCTCTGCAATGTGATAGATAGTACTATGGAAGTGTTCCTGCATTGACTTTTAGTGACTTTTTAGTGCCTTGATAAATCCTGGTATTGATCCACTATTTATGTTTTTTATATCATAGACTATTTTAACATTTATATTTAATTGTTAGGAATATATATTTATGTGTTAGGAATATATTAACATTTATATTATTAATATATATGATAGTGTGATGCCTGCTTTTATCTTTATATATGCTATTTATGCCCATCCACATATTTTGTTTTGGACCAAGACATGATCTAAGTACTGTCAGAGATTTGTCTCTGCAATGCAATCTACCATATCATGATAGCACCATCAAATGATTTTTTAAGTACCTTGTTTAAACACTAGTATTTATTGATGATGCATAAACTATTATCTTTAATAATTTAATATTTCTAATAGTCAAGTAGAACATTATGCACAATGAAACTATATATATATATATATATATTGTTATATATGGCTCGTTGAATATATTATACAGATAATTTATAGATACTTTATTATCTTTATACAATTCCCTTTTTCATATATACAGCTTCATAGGTTTAGCTTAGTTCTAGATTGTCATATATATGTTTTTAGATTCACATGACATATACACACATGCCATGTATATTCTATTTCCCTTTTAAATCTGTAATTGTTTCTTAACTTGATTAATTGACATGCCTATATATTTAAGAATCTTTTTCTGCATTTTTAAAGTGACCTGAAGAAGCTATGTGTCCATTGCAATAAATTGTTCTTGTGAATTACAGAATTTTACGCTTTATTTGGATTTATTCACCTTGGAGTTATCCATCAGTGGACTGCCTAGCTTCGCTTCTTCCATAACTAACTTATTCATTATTTATTCTCTAAACCTTTTTGGAAGGAGTGTTTGCCTGTCAGGAGGACTGCTTTTTATCTTGGATTTAGATATTATGTATGTTGTCATGTAACCAATGCATTGAAATATTGTTTTCTTCTACACTTCATTTTGTCTTGATTGGACTCTCGTAATGATGGTTTGGCACCCAGGGCAGCGTATTTAATTAAAGTTACAGTTGTGGTTTTGAGCATAGCCCTACCCCTTTCTAGTTGGTCACACCCCTTCCCATTGGCCCCACCCATTCAGTTGTTCTCTGCAGCCCCCTGTAATTTGAAGTCACCAGCCGCCACTGCTGGTCAGAGTCTTTCTCAGCTCCTTACTCACTTGTCCAAAATATTAGGATTGTTCATTATGCCTGGTTTCACAAAATGAAGCTTCAGGCATGTGAAAGCATTCAGAGGATTGGGGGGGGGTGGATGAGGGGGCTATACCCCTGTACATGAAACTCCCTTTGATACATTTCCTTGTCTGAAAACTCTTATGGCTGGTTTCAGTTGCCAGTTAATGTGCAAAAGTGTTTTCTCAAATTCCTCATAACTATATTTTTATGGTGAACACATCAGACTCAGAATGGAGTGGACACTTGGAGTCCTTAGTCCTATATGGCTAACCCTGTCTGGTCACTGTCACAGAATGCTTTTCACATCAACTTTAAATAGGTGATAGTAGTCATGTTTGCCATTAAACATTACATGTGCAGTATAAAGCAAGGCCTGCTTCAAGTGATAACTGTCAGCAATCACAGCTGTGTGTTACATAAAAATATCAGAGCACTTGTTTAATAGCACCTCTGCACAATGGCCAGGCAGTTGTGGATTATGTCTCATTTCCTCAGACCTCACCTAACTGCTGTGTACCTTGCAAGAGATCAACAAATCCAAGTAAATCAGTTAAGATGAACAGCTCTTCATGGTTACATAGGACATTTGAATTGTATATTTTTTCCCCTAATGTCAGTATGCAGCATCCCAGAAAATAGACCTGTTTAGCATTCTCTGTTTTAGATGAAAGCACAGCATACTTTGGTAATATATCACACAAGGAATTTACTTTATATATTCCTCCACCTTGCTTTTTTTCCAGGAGTTCCAATACATGCAGAAACACAGAAAGTCAACCTAATTCTTTCATAATAACCGTGGTTCTTCATTTTGTTAGAGAATGCAGTCTGGTCCATATTCCTTCCATTTCCAGATGATACTTTTCAGCAACAGGGTAAGGTATCACATCCCTACCTTTATAGTTTTGTCATATTCTTTGGATGCACATTCCTAATATTCAGCAAAGAACTATTTTCTTTGAATGTGGTATGGATTATAATTGTATAAGGGGAAAATAAATAAACTTTTATCTATATAGGAGACCTTTCTGACTTGGTCTTGGCAAAATATATCATATTAAAGTGAACTAGCCTACTATTTTTTAATTACCTTGCTTACATGTCAAACTGAATTTTTATCTTATTCTACAATTACCTGACAGTGAGGAACTTGATTAAGGATTTTTAAAAGGTAATTTAGTTCTAAACCCACTTAGGAAGACTATTCTTCCTCTTGGAACTTGGACTCTATATGTTAACAGCTGACTAAACTCCTTTGAATTGGCATATTCATTCCCTTTGAAGTTTCTAACTTGAAAACCACTTTTCTTGCTATAAGTCATATCAGGAAAAAAGTCAACTATATAGGTGAGAAGTTTGTTGCTGTCTCTTTAAATGGGTGTTGCAGTTAATAGAATTAATGTATCATGTGACATTATTTGGACAGTTAACAAAAGTTCTTGATGAATGTACATCATGTTCACAGCATCATGAATACAGAAAATCCACCAAGCTAATCCACTTTGCTGTTTTAAACTTAAGGGCTTTTGAGTTGCCTGCCTGTACAATAATTTTGCCTTTGGTAACTCCTCCTGGTGCTCATAGTAGTGAGCACTAGAGAAGTTCCCCCCACCCAACACTGCACTTTCTTTACTTTTCTAAATACTGGGCAAGATAATTTCACTTATTTGTCAGCATTTTAGCACCAGGTCTGCCAAGACAGTGTATAAACTGCCTTATGGTCATAGATAATTAATTTATACTCAACATTAATAATTCTATATGTGAGAGCTGTGAAGGCTAATTCTCAACTATAAACATTCCCTGTCTGCTTCATATACTTCTACCATGATGTTTCTCTAATCACAACGTCTTATGCTGAGTTTGTGAAACAACTTCCAGAGTCTTCTAGAAATAAAAACATTAAGTCTCAGTAAAAACCAGGCAGTCACTCATCCACCTCATGCATACCTCCCATAAAGAGTTACCCTGAGCAAAAACACTCCAAGTCTATCACTTTGAACCATAGCAGGAATAAAAAAAAAAGTTTAATGATACGCGACTCTATTGTCACGCACACTGACTCATCACTCACAAGGATAGACAAGAAGAGCTTTAGAGTTAGTGTCTTTCAGCTGCTAGGATCTGTGATGTTACAAGGACTCTAAGGACCCTAACACTTGAGAAATATGACTATTATATGGTAGTAATGCCTGTGGGAGTGACTGACTTGAGACGTAGAACCCTGAGGGATATACAGACAGGCATGCTAGAACTTTCCAGGCATGATAAAAATGCACGTTCGACACTAGTCCTGAGATGAATCCTTCCTTTACCTCAAACCATGGGCAGATACAAAGAAAATATAATTAACTTTAATAACTAGTTAAAACAGCTGGTTTAATTCCAGGTCATGACTGGGAGATTTTGCATACTGGCTAAAGCCTTTACTGCCCCCTACTGCCTTTTTAGGCAGAGTCTAGTTTATCTACATTCCAATGTTACTAAGATTTAAGTCCCAAACCTGGATTGCATTAATGTGACTTTCCTTAATGCCAAAAGTCTAAATAATAAATTGCCTGATCTTGAAGTACTCCTGCATTTGCTACTGGAACTTAATTTAAATTAAAAGAGTGTACTCCTTCTATTCCAGAGTTTTGCACGTTTTACTCTTTCAGGTCTAGTGGCAGCTATGATGAAGTCTCCATGTTTGTCAGTGAACATCTTACCACCAGGCAGATCCACAGGGACTCACAGACTGAACTCACTGAACTACAGATCAATCTAGGTAGGATTAATCATCAATTACTAATATATTACAGAGCACCTTCTTTGTCCCTTGATGGACATTTATGATTCTTATTAGTAAAAATCTACCTTATATTGGGTGACTTTAACAACCCTTCAGTAAAAAGGAACACCTATATCTCCAATGCAGGATATACCTAAAAGTTCCTAGACTTAATAAGCAAAAATTCCGTTGAGCAGCTAGCAAATGAACTTACTAAAAGGTACAGCATTTCTGACCTAATTCTTGCAATCATGGTCACTTTTTGTACTGCTCCTCTGGTATGTCCTTTGCTGGTGAAGTCTGACCACAAACTTGTAACATTTTCCTTTAAACTCCCAAAAGCTCCTACAGGAAATCCCACTGAATTTAAAGGCTACAAACATACAAACCTCAACCTACTAGGTGTCAAAATACCAAATTGGGACTGCATCTCCCCAGACCTTAATGCAGTAAAAAATTTCACTAAGGAATTCTATACCCATTTATAAAAATAATGCATAGAGATAACAGTCCATACCAGAACCAAGTAATATGGGAAATTCAAAAACAAACCACCTTAGTGATCATCCACCATAAATAAACTACCCAACAAAAGAAAGAAACTCCTTAAATTATTAATTAAATCCAAAACCAATCATCTCAAGGATGATATCAAAAGCATTTAAAAAAACTGAGGAACACTATTAGAGCCGCTAAAAGAAGGAATTTTAGGTTGGCCTCTGAAGCCAAAGATAATTATAACTCCTTCTTTGGCTACATTACAAAACTATACAATACCCTCCACTGCTCAGAATCTGTTCATAATGGGGCCTCCTATTCTGGCCCAAATGACATGGCTAATATACTTGCAAATAAATTTAGTGCCAACATCACCAATGAAACTCCTATTCAAGGCCCCAAACTATCTGAATTACTCACTCCCACTATTATCTCTAAAGATTGTTTACTGATAGTGCTAACAAAGAAAAAAAAAGACTTCTTCCATGGGACCTGATACTATACCTGGTTGCTTAATTAATAGTATTAAATATGCCCTTGCAGACACACTTCTCAAACTCATAACTTACGTTTATCTACTGGTTTTGTCCCTGATGATTGACATAAACCAATGGTGTTGCCCCTCTATATGGGGGGGGGGTCTTACAACTGGCCAGGATAATTATATACCTATCAGACCTCACAAGCCTCATCTGCAAAGTCATGGAATGTATTATAAAAGGCTGTAGATGATGGTCATGTAGGGCATGTCATGACCTGTATAAGGCCATTATTATTACACCATTCCACATGCTAACGTTATACAACAGCTAAATGCTTAAAAATCATCCCATATGTGTTAAGTTGGATAGCAAACAGACTGACACACAGAAATCAAATAATGTGTGTTGTAGGTGTTTCATCAGAAATAATGCAGGTGACTAGCAGTGCCCCTCAGGGCTTGGTGCTGGGATCTCTTCCTTTTGCTATTTACTTGTCATATCTCTAAGAAGAGAGCCAAGACCTCTGGCTAACAAAATCTGTAGATGATTGCAAACATAGAGTTGCCATAGTTGTCCTGTAATACCAAAACCCTCCAGAAAGAACTCACCCTAGTAAACAATTAGTGTTCTAAAAATGAGCTCAAACTAAATGCTGAAAATTGTTGCATCGTCACATTTGATAAACAACCTCTCCTCCCATCATACTATTAGACAACACACCTCTACAAAATAAAAATATAGTTAGGGACTTAGGTACTTAGTTTGTTAGCTTGCTCTATTTTGACCATCATATGACATCGTTTCTCAGGAAGAAACAATGGAGATCTTAAGAAGTAACTAGTGTCCACTATTGTACATGCTTATGCACAAATCCCTTCTGTAAAAACCTCAGTATCCTTCGGATTCTCTGTCTGTTTACAGCTGTAACAGCAATCCTTCTTCTAGCTGTGCATTTATCCCTTATCTGTACAAGTGTATTCCAAGGGAGCAGTACAAAGTAAGGTAACATAAATCACTATTAAACTGTTTAGGTGGCATCCTATCTTCGTTCTTCATTCAAAAATAACATATCAAAACACATCTAATTGTGTAGTACCACAACATCACTACAAGGCACAATACCCTTCATCGAACAAATAGCAGCTCGGAAACATATGCCACACTATTCATTGGAAAATTCACTACCATACAACCTTGGCCCTATAACACTACACTTCTCAACTTACTTGCTCAAGAATCAGGGACAAAGGCCAGCGTCAGGAACAATTTTTAACTATTACTTTAATTCACTTAGAGAGTAAATAGAGCAACTGGTTTTGCATCTCCACGCAGTTTCTGAAGTCTACTGGCTGTTGGTTAGACACTTAAGGAGCTGTTAGTAAGTTGTTTCCTGTAATCCAATGGTGCAAGGTTTGATTCCCTCAGCCATTGTCAAAAAGTAGGAAAATCTAATCTCTGTCATTATTAACTAAGTGTAATGCTCAGTGATTTATCAGAAAATCACACTTTTTTGAGGGACAAGGTAATGTCAGGCATGTTCGAAAAATATGAAAGAGGTGAGATCTGGCTTTAACACAAGTTGACAAACATGGTTAACAAAATCTTTCCACATACACTTATCCAATAAGAAAATATCAAGTTCTGTCACAAAAATACTGTGAAGTTAATCTGATACCATCAGGATCATACTGTTCTAAATCTCTTAATACCATGCAACTCTGAGTCCCATCAGGAAATAGCACACACACACACACACACACACACACACACACACACACACACACACACAAACACACACACACACACACACACTCACTCACTCACTCACTCACTCACTCACTCACTCACTCACTCACTCACTCACTCACAGAAAGCTAGCATAACTTGTGATTCCTGCTATTCATATAGAACCTTATCTTTAATTTTTTAGATCCACTCTGTTATGCAGCCTGCTTTGTAAAGGCTGATGTTTAACATAGCAATCATCGATGCAATATACACATTTATGTATTCTTAAAATGCTTAACTCTACCATTGTGTAACACTGAACTTAAAAGTAGCAATATTTCCTTAGCATTAATGTGTTGCATGATTCCTGAATGATTGCTTTCTCACAGGTTCACAGACAAAAGCATAAACTGAATATTTAGTGGCACAGTCTGTGCAAACACCATTGACTGGACTATTCAAGCGTTGATGTGAATCACAGTCCGGGAAGCCACTGACTGGTTCAAAAATACAATGGTGATAAACTAATGAAACCGCAGAAAGAGTTGCAGTCACTGCTTAAAGCATAGTGATGGAACAACTACTTTATTTAGTATTAAAACTGGAGTGCTTCATTTAAAGTGGACCAGTTGAGAGGTATGTACTCATTGAGAAAGCAGCATTGTTCTGTATCCTGTAAGAGCTACTTATCTTCACATGAGACTACCTATCAGTCCTTAGATGAGTAGTTGATAAATTCAAGGTGCAATCCCTGACTTCATGGTAGAGATGCATACCTACAATGATGGAATTTGTGTGCTTTAGTAAGTGGTATGTGTTTGTATCATAAAGAATCATAGCTGGAAGTGGAAAACTATGGCAAAAATCGCTATGTTCCAGCTTTCTCAGCCACTCTTCATTTTCACATTTTTTCCTGTTTTCATAAGCAGTTGCAGTTTTATGGATAAAAAACTCTGCACAGAAAGCTTCTGATTGCTATTATGTAAAATATGTCACTTTTCTAAGTAACAAAAGCAAAATAACGTTCTCATGCCACACTTTATTTTATATGGTGCCATCTGCAATTTCTCCTAGGCCCAGTTCCCTGAACGTAAAAAATGTGCATGATTCCTTGATTCCTTTCCTCCAGTTATGTCTACATTTTTCAATCCTGTATGTAAATACTTCTGATTGTCAGCTGCAAACGTCAACTGGTTGCCAACTCAGGTCCACTCTTAGGTTACATTAAATGCTTCCTGTGCATCTCTCTTTCTTTTCTTAGTCAGGATTCTGTGAAGACAATGCCAAACTTTGAAGAGTTTTAATGGCAAGAATTCATAACTGATGGTGGGGTAAAGTGAGTATAACTAGCTCTCTCTCTTACTCTTTATATCTATCTATTGTATATATATATATATATATATATATATATATATATATATATATATATATATATAAATATATCTTTCTCTCTCTCTCGCTCTATATGTATGTATATATATATATATATATATATATATATATGAAAAAATTAGTAAAAATAAATAATGTCTTTGCTTTAAACCTATTTATTTGAAATTTACAATTCAGAATCATTTCGAGATAAGAAAACTCTAAAATAAGGTAAACATTAAAATGTTATCTGCGACATTTATAATATTCCACCAATCACCTACCTACCTAACCGAACACACTAACGAACACACAATGGTGCGGGCACCCCCTGCCCCCCTGGTGAACCCCACCCCCACACAACTCCATTTTAACCGATCCATCAAGGAACAATGAGGGATGGAAGGATTCCACTGCCATCCCCGCGCGATCCTCTCGATCCCATGAATGAAGAATTGCAAATGCAATGCAGTGCATTCGCAATGCAAACCTTCATGTCATCACCTGCCGTATGTACAGTATTCGAACATCTGATGTTTGAAATAGCGCGCCCATCTAAATACACGTCGACATAAATGATAGCAAACCATATATATATATATATATATATATATATATATATATATATATATATATATATGTATATGTATATATTACATTATTTATTTATTTTACATTTGTTCACCGCGTTTGTCCGAATGAGCTGAGTACCTCTTTTTCAGCAGAGGCTCAGGGAGAAAAGCTCCAACAAGTTATACAAATTATCATTTACAAGAAACAATCAGCAGCAAAAGACATTTCTTAATTTATACAATAACATATAAATGATAGAACAGTAAATATTGACATTTCAAAAATTGAAATTTTGGCAATAGGCATAAAAATAAAATTGTAGTCTTGTCAGCAAGGATAAAGAACATGCATCATTTAGAATAGTATTTAAGTAATGTGCTTATAGAGAAGAGTAAAATATGAAAGAGTTTAGATAGTGAATAGGTGCAGGGAGGAGGTAAGTGGGTAGACGTTAGGGTTGGAAGAATGTTTATGGAGGGCGACTACAGTGGCAGGTCCATTGACTTTGCAGGTATTCTTTGGTGGCTGTCTTAAATTTTTTTAAGTTGCTTAAGGGTTCTAATTTCTAGTGAGAGGCTGTTCCAGGCCTTGGTGGGACTATGGCTATAGAAATTGACATAAATTAAGTCTTGTATTTGCAGATTAGAAGAATGTCTTGGTTGGAGCTCTGAAGAGGTCAAGCAGGTGAATAGTGGGGATTAGAGATGAAAGAATAGGACAGTAGGAAGGTTGGTAAAGAACAGAGTGAATGATCTGGAGCTGAGAGATAAGAAGCTGGTGAGGTAATTCAAACCAATTTAGGTGTTTCACTGACAGACAGTGATGGAACCTATAGGTTTGATGGGCAGGAAATCTAGCTATCTTGTTGTAGGTGGATTCTAGTTTGGCTAAGAGTGCAGAGTTGAGACTAATGAGAATTTGAGAGCTGTATAATAGACTGGGTAGGAGGTAAGCATGATAGAGTGTTACCTTAGCTTCACTGGTGAGAAACTTTATGTTACGGTAAAGGAGTCCTAGTTTCTGATGAGTTTTCCTGATACAGTTATTGACATGTAAGTCAAACTTAAGTTGATCATCAATAATGACACCTAAGAGTTTTGTGCTAGGTTCAACCTCAATTAGGGTGTTATTAAGAGACAGTATTGAGAAGGTAGATTTAATATGTTAAGGGTTTTAGGAAGAAAAAGTAATAGTTTACTTTTTGGGGGTTAAGGATAAGTTGGTTTTGGAAAGCCAGTTTTTTACTGAGTTAAAGGAAGCCTGTGTAGCAGAGATGAGTTCAGAGGGACAGTCAGCAATAGTGATGACAGCTGAGTCATCTGCGTATTGTACCAGAGATGACTGAGGACAAGAACAGTAGAGAAGATTAGTAAAGATGTTGAAAAGTAATGGACCAAGAATACAACCTTGAAGAATACCCATTTTAACTGGGAGAGGAGGGGAGAGTGCAGAGTACTGTTTCACTACTGGAAGTCAGTCAGAGAGGTAGCTAGCAGACCATGTAATGGTAGCAGGGGCGAAGTTAAGGTTGGTCAGTTTGTGCAGAAGAAGAGGGTGGGAGACAGTGTTGAAAGCTTTTGAGAGGTCTAAGAATAGGCAGGAGATAAGTTTGTTGTCATCTCTAGCTAAGGAAATGGTGTTAAGGAAAGATAATAGGGAAGTAGTAGTGCTATGTTTAGGTTGGAATCTGTGTTGAGTGGGTGTGAGCAGATTTTCTTGGAGTAAGTAGTGCATGACTTGTTTATGTATACATTTTTCAAGAATTTTGAAGAGAGGTGACAGGATGGCGAAAGGTCTGAAATTGGTGATTTCAGAGGAGTTACCTACTTTGTGTATAGGTCAGGTGTGGAATTGTTTGGTATATATATATATATATATATATATATATATATACATATATATATATATATATATATATATATATATATATATATATATATATATATATACATATATGTATATCTGTATGCTTAGCACGAAGCTTGCATGGAGTTTACATGTTTGCAGGATGAACAACAGTGCTAATTGCAGATGCATGCTATGCATCTCACTTGCATGAATACAAGCTTCGCTTTGTGGCCAGCAACAGTGTTGTCAGCCAGGACACTGTGTAAAGCAGCACAAACACATTCAGACATGCAGATATATTTGCCTATGTGCAAACTAGTTTTGCGGAGGAGTGCAGACAGCCACAATGACTACCAGGGTTTAATTTAAGACAATGAATGGATTACTAACACATAATAGGAAAGTGTTCTCAGTGCAAAGCATAGTACAAACATGTATTTTGCCGTACTGAAATAAAAGTTTGGTGATGATCATCAAGGGTACATAGACTGCATTATAAAGACAGTAGTCTGGGGAAGTGTGTGCATTAAAAAGGGGCCAGAGGCAGAAATAGCAGGAATGAATAATGGGTAAGAGGACAAGTGAAGCCTGGTAATGTACACCAGATAAGTGCATGTCAATGTACGTATGTACATAACACAGTAAGTACTGCTGATTACACCTCCTATGTGAGTATAGTCATATCATCACACAGTTACTTGTATAATATGTGACTCTCAAACAAGGTTATATATCAGTGGAGATGACTGGTTGTGATATAAGCAACCTGACATGATCACTGGAGAGGACAGTTAACAAGGACAGTATATACAACAGGGAGTATTTGCATATTGTGAAGATATGCCAAAAGAGTTGCTTGAATATGAATATAATGTCAACATAGGTCTCGACAAATTGGGACACATAGCAATAGGCTCATGGGCAACAGTCGACAGAAGCATGCACAATCATGGACAATATTAGGATAACACCACCATTAATCTATTCATTGACATAAAATATGTAATTATGAGTTATTAAACTCTTCTGCATGACCACATTTGTACCACTGTAATAATTTGTCAGTAGTCTATAAAGGAAATCAAGCACACCTTCCTGAAAAATAGCCACTTTTGGGATGTGTTAAGAGGGACACTGTTACACCTATATTTTAAATTAGGAACAATCCTGGCTAATGTCAATGAGCTATGTATTTATGGGGTGCATCACAACAAAACATATTGCACATGCATTTGGTATAACACCTTGAAGGGAAGCCTACACTGTCAACTCCTAATGTTTATGCATCACAAAGAATACTTACTTATGGCCAGTAAGATTTGTGGAAGCTCACTTTGGCAAAAGTGATGCACTTGAGTAAATCATTCCTGGAAGATGTGTAGTGAGGTACATGCAAAAGGGTACATTGTACTCAATAATTGGTGTGATGATGGCTGAGCACAATGGGACTATAATGTTCTTTGATGTGGATGACCTGCACATGCTAAGTAGTTGTGCTACATGCAAGGGATTTGTCATCACTGTGCTCAAATGCTGGTGGACGTTCCACTTACTATCTATCTGAGTACCCAGGTCATGTAACACTTGGTCTGCTCATAGCAGTATTCTGTATATATTATAATTAGCTTGTGTATTTGCTTTCAAAAGGAAATAATCATGCCTTTTGTTCATATAGTGTGTCTCCATGGCTCTGGTAACAATGATTTTTGTGTATTAATTATTTTCTGCAGTATACGAATAGTGTTCTTGGGTTCAGTCCACAAAGCTGGTTAGGCAAATGATGTCTAGGATTGTCTTGACTTCTGAGACTTAAATACTGAACAGGAAAGGGCCTAGTACAGAACCCTGAGGTACAGACCTGGTTACTGAACTCTACCTAGAGGTGACTACACATACTTTGACATTATGTGTCCTGTGTGTGATCTATTTGTCTAACCACTTGGTGATGTAGGTGTTTATGCCCACTTGAGATGGTTTCTCTGTAATACCCGAGTGTGGATTTTTGTCAAATGCTTTGGACAGATGAAATTATGCAGGACAATACTCTTTCTCAAGCATGCCCTTGGTGACCTTCTTGAAGACATCAACCAGATTTTAAAGGCATGATTCTGGCTTAACAAATCAAACATGTTTGGTACATAGATGAGAGATTACCTTTGTTCTTTTAGATAAGATCCATGCTGAGTCATTGCTCTGCCTCACAGATGAGTAGAGTCAGTATTATGCATATATAATTCCCTGCAGCAGGTGATAGCCCCCATTGTTTGGACTGATGAATGTTGCTGTACAACCTTCTGCAAGAAGATAGTCTGTCTGGGGGATGTGTATAAGTAGGTATCCAGCTGCATCTGCTACGTCATGTTTTAAGTCACGATATAGGCAACCTAAGATGTTTTCAGGCCCATTGGTCCTGCGTTATTAGTCTTAGAGAGTTCACAGATGAGCTGCTCTCCTGAGAAAATAAACTGAGTAAGATTTGCATGTATACTTTGGTTGATGGCCAGTGGGGACATGGTGGTGAAGTGTGAGACAAACTGTCAGCTAGTAGACTGTCGATCATCTCCAGTTGAGTATGTCTGGTGGCATCCACAAACAGGTTTGCACTTAGTTGTGTATTCCCCTTAACATTTCACACTTATTTAAATAAATGATTTGTGACAACACCTCCACATACAACCTTGGTTATGCATCACGTGCCACACAGTGGGGCTGTTCGCATGGTCACACATCTGTACCAGTATCATGGAATTACATCAATTGCACAGCATATGCCTATATGTTCTTCATTTGAAAACTGAGTTTGAGCAGTCTGATACCATATAAGGACACATTACTAATGGGTTGGTTGTGGTTCATGCAGAACAGTTACTGACACAAATGCTGAGAGCCACATAATGGTGCTGGTGATTACCTTAATAATTCTTGGGCATAGCAACACAATTGTGCATACAAGGAATTCTGCAAGGTTGCAATTGAATCAAAACATGTATTATTTTTGTGTATATCACAGTACTACAACATGTGGATGAGAAAAGACTTATGTGCCCATGTAATCAGTATGAATTTATATTGATGTATGTCACAGATCATTTAATGATGATAGGTATACACATGTAGACATGTGCCATACTGCAACATTCATTGTAATGGCTGAATGAGAACTGCATACATCTGCTCTACAAAAACACATGCCTAACAAAGCCAACAATATACTTAATATCATTCCATGCCAACATATTTCAGGAGGCTTATTACTACAGCTGTTATGGAAGCTGTTATGGAAGGAACCTGTAATCAAATGCCAGCAGCAGACATCAGTTCATTACCTCACATTACAGATTATAATACCCTCTTGTAGACCTACTGTACATCCATACCTCAACATAGCACACGTCAATGACAGCAATATTGACATGTGAATTGTTCGTGGGGTCATAGTACATTACTATGCTAATGGCCAACATCACATAAGATCCTATCCATTATTATACCATTTAAACCAAACTTCCTATATCTGTATGATAGAAGATAGTAAGTCTAAGTGTGTATATGTGCATTTGTTTGATTGCATTACATACTGCCTCTGTCCATATGTGATATGTGCATCTCCCCATGACAGAATTAGCAATCATACATCCAGTGGTTTGCTGATGGCCTGCAGGGACTCATGGAAGGACTCTGCTTCATGATGCATGCACACATCTTTGACATGAGGACATCCTCCACTCCTCTGCAGGAAGGATGTAATGTGGCCAGAGGTAAAAAGGGGATGTTGAATGCATGAGGCTATGTCAAAAGTACTAATAAGTGGTAGTGAAATGAAAAGTAATTCAAATGACTATACAATTAACTTAATGTACCACCAACCATACACAAAGCAGGAGACTGAGTCGGATTTGCACATTACACCTTTGTATTTATAGAAACTGAATAACATACAATATAACACTAGAACCACCACATATATCTGACTTTAATACTGCCACGTTACACTTTATAGAGTATGCTAGCATCATTGCATGCTGAGATGAATATGTTGGGAGGAGTGTCTGACATGGATGTGGAGACACATCTTGGTATAAAATTGCCTCAGAAATATTACATGAATGTATAACACAGTCAAGTTGCCAGAGTTAGAGTAGAACCCTTAAGTGTCTAGTTATAGAAGCTCTTGAACATAGTACTAAAATTACTGCCACAGCCAAAGATTGACTTGAACATTGACAAAGTTCACTTTATACAGGATGACATCATCAGTGTATGTTACAAGAAGATGTTTGGAGGAGTGTCTGCCATAGCTTTGGACTCACAAGCTATTCTAAAATTAATTACAATACTGACTGTTGAATAAACACATGTATTAGTTGGCCACATGGAGACTAGAACCCCTACTTAACTATCAGCAGAGCACAGTACTTAACACAACTGACACAGAACAAGTCTGGCTTTTACAGTGTCAGGCAACACTTTATAGATGATGACATCAGCAGTCTCTGGTGAGAAGAAGATGGTAGTAGGAGTGACTCACATGCTGTTCTAAAATGGTCTCTAGAATGTGGACTAACTGAACACAAACACACACACACACCATTTAACAACAGTGAGGATAGAACACCTACCTAACTATATATAGAACACAATACTTAACGCAAGTGCCATAACACAAGTCTGGGTTTTACAGTGTCAGACAACACTTTAGAGCTGATGACATCAGAAGTACCTGTTGAGAAGTAGGAGTGTCTTACATGCTGTTCTAAAATGGTCTGTAGAATGTGAACTAACTGAATACAAACATGCATGCACGTGCACACACACACATGACACCAGTTGACTACAGTGAGACTAGAACCCTTACCTAACTACATGTAGAACACAATACTTAGCACAAGTGCCACAGCACAAGTCTTATTTTTATAGTGTCAGACAACAAATTATGGACAATGACATCAGTGGTATTTGTGAGAAGATTTTGGTGGCCTGTATGAAATGGCTGTGTAGGCATATATGTTGGACAAGAATTTCATCTCCATGAGTCTTGATTGCAGACAGTAGGATACTGATTTATATTTTTCTGCCTACATGGACACCAGTTAACTACAGTGAGATCAGAGCCCCTAACCAACTAGGTACATAAGCTGGAGAACACAGTATTTAACACTAGCACCACAACACAACTCTGACTTTTACACTGCTGCTGGACAATTTAGAATGGATTACATCATCACTGTATGTTTGGGAGAAGATGTTGGGAGGCTTGTATAAACTGACTGTGTCGGTATGTGCAACTGTCAAAATATTAAGCTTGTATGGGATTAGATTGCTGATAAGGGAATACACACTCATTTTCTTCTAACTACAAACACAACACTTGACTTAAGTGAGATTTAAACCCTTACCTAACTAGTTACACAAGCTAGAGAAGGCAGTGCATAAAGCAGCCACCACAACATGAGTCTTTTGTACTGCTGCTGGACAATTAAGTGTGGATGACATCATCATTTCATGTTTGGGGGAAGATGTTTAAGGCCTGTATGAACTGGCTGTGTGGGCATATATGACTGCCAAACAAATTGTCCTGCATGGGACTGGATTGATGACAGTAGGATATAGACATATTTTCCTGACTATGCAAACAGACACTTACACATACATAGGGATACACACATAATAATAATTCTGTAGTGTAGTCGACATTTGTGAACTACTACTTACATATCCTTTTCAAGTGCATAGGTGCAGGACACACATGAGTTTGAGTAAATATGTGTTCAGTCAGAACCAAGTGTCTTCCCTTTGGTTGTGTGTTTACATGAATTAGAATGGGTTGAATACTTAACTGTGTATTAAACATACTAATACATGCCAATCATCTCTTTCCATAGAGTACCAATGAACAACTGGTTTGTGCAATCAATAGTAAAGTGTTCATGCATGCAAGATTTACACTGAATGACTGCAACTTGAACTTGAGAATTATTTATAAGTTCATAGGTAGGTTCATAGGTTCATAGGTAAGTACTAGGTTATTGGCCCTAGGCCCTATATAAGCCTAGTCAAAAATGTACTTTGGCTTTCGCCACCCAAGAAAATTATTTTCCTGTGCCCCTGTCAAGCAGAGCCACAAAAGTGATCTCCTGGGTGAATTTCCTATCTCCCATCCAATCATCAAGTTTTTCTTGAAGAGTTCTAATGAGGAGCTCTGTTTGACATAGATAGGTAGTCTGTTCCAGAGTATGAGAAGTCTCTGGGACAGGAATCTATCCCCCCAGCATGTTCTCTTTATTGTGGTGACAAGGTTTAGGTCCCTAGAGCGTGTAGCTCAGAGGGATTGGGATTTCTTTAAGTGGAGCATGTCCAACAGCTCTGGGTTTGACATAGCTTTGTATGTTAGGCAGAGATCGCCTCTGAGTAGACGATATGCGACAGAGTAAAGCTGGAGAGACGGTCTGAGTAGGGCATCTGTTTGAGGACAGTAATCTTCTTTGTGAGGTATTTCTGTGGCCTTTCCAGTTGTTGTAGATGTCTTGTGAGGTACATACCAAAAGGGGCATTGTACTCTATAATGGGACTAATGAGGGGAACAATGACCTCTTTTTTTCTGGATGAGAAACCTTTTGTGATGAGGTGAGCCACGTAGAAGGATTTCCTGACCACTGTGACAATGTGATTATCAAAGGAGAGACTACTGTCCACCTGTGTCCCTAGGTCTCTTATCACATTTTCGGCATTAAGTAGACTACCAGCTATGTGGTAGTTCATGGGTACAGAGTTTTTACCAAAGGGGATGACAATACACTTTTTGGCATTGAGCTTGAGGCCATGGCTTTGACACCAGGCATCTGTCTCAGTGAGGCCCTTTTGCAGTAAGTCCACATCATTAGGAGTTTCAATTATGGCTCCTAGTTTGCAGTTATCTGCAAACTTTGTTAGCCAAAGACCTTCTGTGTTAGCCTGTACTTCATAGAAGTAGATACCAAACAGGAGAGGACCCAGGACTGAACCCTGTGGTACTCCACTTGTCACTGGTCTGAAGTCAGATTTGGAGTCCGCTACTTTCACAGTGTGGGTTCTGTCCATGAGCCAGTTGGCAACCCATCTTGTGACATAGGGATTTATACCTAGTTTAGTGAGCTTATCTATAATTCCAGAGTGGGGGATGGTGTCAAAAGCCTTGGCAAGATCTAGATAAGCTGTGTGAACCACCTTACCCTCATCTATGGCTTTGTTGACTGCTTCAAAGAAGTCAATCAGGTTTAGGAGACATGATCTGCCTTTTACAAATCCGAACTGGGTAGGGTCCAGAGTTTGGAGATTACCAATGTCTTTGTTTATGAGTTCCATGATGATACGTTCCATGGCCTTGCAGACCAGGCTCATCAGGCTAATGGGTTGGTAGCTCCCAGGGTCCGTTGTGGCTCCCCCTTTGTGGAGTGGATAACCATTGTGGTGTGCCATTTAGTGGGCACAAAGCCTGAGGTGAGGCTATGACTGAACATAGTACTTAGGTAGGGTGCCAGTTCATTCTATAGTTCATGTAGAATGCAGCCTGGGATATTGTCAGGTCCCATGGATGCTGTGTTCTTGGCTTTGGAGAGTATGTTTTTTTACCTGTGCAGCCATGATTACAGGAACTTTGCATTCTTCCAATATAGAGATGGGTCCTCTAGAGGGTGAGAGGGGGTAAAGTTAGCACTGAACCTATCTGCCAGGATGTTGGCAATATCAGTTGGTTCTGTATATTTAGTGCCATTGTGCTGTAATTCAGAGCAGATCTGAGTGTTGCCATTGAGATTCTTGACATAGCTATAGAATACTTTGTGGTTGTCTTTAGAGTCAGTGGCAATTTTGTTTTCGTAACTAGCTTTGGAAGATTTTATGAGGGATCTTACCTTCTTACTGAGGTTGACCAGGGAGTTCCTCCAGTTATGGGATTTTACTCTTTTTTGCAACAGTTTCTTTCTTCTGTTGTAGAATTTGTTTATGGCAGAGGACCACCAGATTGGCTTCCTTTTTTTGGAGGATAGCATCTTGGTTCTATTAGGGATAGCATGATTCATGCACTTGTGTAAGTGCTTATAAAGTGCATTTGTGTAGGATTCAGCAGTCATACCTCTATTGTCCATCTGCATGGGTGTCATGAAGTTTGCCACTTCTGTCTTAAGAAGTGTGAAGTTGGCTTTGGAGACGTTTTTTATGGTGGTTTCCCTAATTGAGGGTGGGGATGGGATATGGATGTCTAGGGTGATTAGCTTGTGGTTGGATCTGACCAACGAGGAATTGACCTCTGGTGTGGAACACTGGTTGCCCATGTTGGTAATGACCAGGTCTAGGATATTGCTGCTCCTGGTGGGGGTGTGAATAAGTTGATCCAAGGTGTTGGAATTTATGAATTCCAGAAAACATTGAGCAAAAGAGTTGGTACATGAGTAGTTTTCCCAGTTAATGGTGGGGTAGTTGAAATCGCCCATTATTAGGATGTTAGGTTGAACCCTAATACTTTCCAGTGTATCAGGAAATGAGGAGTAGGAATCCTGGGGCATGGTGGGGGGGTCTGTAGCAAGCTACAATTTGGATTGCGGTCTTGCTCAGAGTTAGTTGCACTTGGATAATCTCGGATGCATTATGCTGTGCAACTAGCCTGGAGGTGTGGATATCCTTAATGAATATGGACACATCTCCACCTTTAGTGCTTCGTTCCAGGTTAGGTGGCCAAAAGGTGTGGTATGAATTAAAGCCTGGTAATGCAGGGGTGCTCTCTAGAGCTTTGAACCAGGTCTATGTCACTGCACAGATGTCGATATTCTCCATTTTAAGGAGTGCCTCGAGTGAGTGCATTTTGAGGTTTAGACTTCTAGCATTGAGTAGCATTACCCTCAGATTTTGCTTGCTTGTACCTGCTACGGTGGTGAATTTGTCATTTGAATCTTGCCTAAAAAAAGGCACTATAGGGGTGGCAAGAGCCTTAGCCAGTATCCAGAATCCCAAGTGCGAAAGGTGCAAGCCATCTCTGGCAAAGCATTGTGGTCTGTCGATCATGTCTTCCCAGGCAGACAAATACTGGATCCCCTTAGAATGACACCAGAAGCTTAGCCAATTGTTGAAGTCAATCATTTTGTCCTTGTACTGTGGCATCATTCTGGGTGATGACAGGATGCTACTCAGGGCCAGGGTCATACCTGCCTGGGCTACAAGATTGGAGAGCTCCTCCATGTCTCTTTTCATATAGTCCAGGGAGGTACGTCTCAGATCATTCACACCAACATGTACAATGACAGTGTCATATTTGTACTTGTTGTGGAGTGACCCGAGTGCGTGCATTATGTGGTGGATCCTGGCACCTGACAGGCAGCTGACAGTAACTTTCTCTTTGTTTAGCCTGGTGAGTGGAACATCAGCATGCCTGACTATAGAGTCACCTATGACTAGAGTGTTAGGTACGTTGTTATGCTTTATGGGCTGTGGTTGAGTGGCACACTGAGTTTGTGGGCTATGTGTCATTTGGGTTGTGTTGGGGGGGTGGAGTTTGCTTGCATTTCTGCTTTGGAGGTCCCTGATGCTTGGGCAGGTTTTTATTGAGAGCCTCTGCAAATGTAGGTGTGTGTTTTGTGTTTCTATTTGTGTGTATTGGTGGTGTAGGTTTTGAGGGACTATGTGATGAGTGTGGTGTGGTGCAATTGTTTACCTTCTCTTGACTGTCTAGTCTAGTCTTGGGTAAAGAGAGCTTTGCTTCCAGTTTGGCAATATAAGTGCATCTCTCACAAGTTGTAGTGTTAGGTGGTAGGAGGAGAGGGTTGTCTGTGTACATGAGGCAATTGCTGCATTGCCCCAAGATGCCCAGATTCATCAGGTAGACAGGAGAAATCACCAGGAGCTGACCCTTAGACATGCCTAGAGAGGTGCTTATTTATTAAGTACTAAAAACTGCTTTCCTCTAGACAAGTGAGGAAAGTTGAGTGCTGTAGTAATTTGCAGCTTATTCAATACTTACAATGAGTTCTGAACAAGTGCTGAGTTCAAAGAATCAGATTTGAGTGCTGAAACTAAAAAAACTGGCTTGTTCTAAGAAACAAAATTAAGCTAGAAGGCTTCCCTCCAAAACAGAAAAGCTTGGGGGCTCAGAAGCCTACAAACAGTCTAGATCACTTACAGGAAAGGCAGGAAACAAGCCTAAAATTTTTTTTTTCTTTACCAGATGCTCTCTTTGTACACAGTAGGAGTGCTTGAAATCAGAATATGATCTCACTGCACTCAGTTGAGTGAGCAAATGAGATGGGCCCAGAAGGAGTATCCAAACACAAATTTACAAGAGGGGCAGGCAGTTTCAGAGCCACCAAGATTAACACCAAAACAAAAACAGGAAGGGTGGGTGAGAAACTAACTGACAAAACAGAGTCAAAACTTCCAGTTCAGTTAATATTCAATGTAACACAAATAAATCAATTTAAATGCTGTATTATTTGAAAAATGTGCAGATAAAAGGTACTTAAAATCTCTTATATGTCCAGTTGAATACAGCTAGATCTTATGCATATAAGCTGATGTTAGAAATAGGTGAGAGATACTATGGTGTTCATACTGTATTTTATATTGGAAAATGTAATGTCATAATTTTTAAAACATTTCATTTATTTACTGGGAAGAGCCGATTTTAGAGAAAGCCCAGGGAGAAATACTCCCGATGCATGTCTTTGGAATGTGGGCGAAAACCACCACACCCACAAGAAACCCACATGAATGCAGGGTGGATATGCAGACTCTGCACAGAAGGCATTCCACATGAGAGTTAAACCAGTCTATGATTTCAATTTGTTTGATTTTTGATAACTACATATAATTTTAATAGAAAATAATATCCTGATAATTTTTTACTTTAAACCTAAAGTAAGTTTTTTACAGCTCTAGAAATGGCAACTCAGGGCCTGGATCATTACACTATACATATTAATTGTTACATTTTTGAATTTGCACGGTTTTCTTATTTTTGGTTTGATGCATTGACATGTTTACAATTAGCAAAGGCATTGCATGGCATGTTTTCATTCATAGCTAAGCAAATCAGACTTATAATGGTCCCCACTGGGCAGTCTCTTAACTAACCATTAGGTACAAGTTCTACTTTCTACTTTTAATCAATTTGCATAGGAGCCAAAAACAGATATTCCTTACTGTAATATATATATATATATATATATATATATATATATATATATATATATATATATATATATATAGGCCCACTTCTAAATCTTGAAAGCTCATAATCTCGAAATTCAAAATACTGAGTCCAAAATCTTGAAAGTTCAAAATAAAGAATTTCATAATATTGAAAAAACTACAGGATACTAACACTTACTATACTCCACCAAAAGCACATAGAGAAAGAAATAAAAGACAAAGCTTATAGGTGGAGAACAGTAATATGTTTTGTTATGTAGTTGTGCTGGAATACTGTAAGTGTTGGTGTACTCTGTTTTTTCGATATTATGAAATTCAGTATTTTGAGGTTTCAGTATTTTGAACTTTCAAGATTTTGGACTCAATATTTTGAATTTCGAGATTATGAGCTTTCAAGATTTAGAAGTGAACCCATATATATGAGATAAACCCTTCCTAGATGGCCAAAAAAGTTTGTCCACTAATCTTACCCCAATCCTGCACACTATTGCACACACACTTTCTAGGCTTACTGTTACGAGGTCCCCAGTTATTTATTTTGTAAACATCATTTTTTTAATCAAAATTCTTAGCCTGACCCCCTAATGACATTCCCCCATCATTTAAAACAAAATGTAACTAGGATTGTAAATATAGTTTTACTTGGTATTTTTAAAAAATATATTTTTCTTTATTTATGGAGTGCGGAAACATTTTGCCACCACATTGGCTCATTCTAATCTGAGCACAATTAGAATATTGGTTAGCAGGCTTATCCACTGTTAAAACGGAGGGGATTTGGAAAACACAGCTCTGGAGTCCAGAAATATTTTGCCAGCATGTTGGCTCATCCTAAACAGAGCACAATTAGAGCTTTGGCTAGTGGGCTTATCCACCATTAAAATGGAGGGGCTTTGGAAAACACAGCTCAAGTTCAACATTGTTCATACCAGAGTGGATTGGGCCCATTTTTGTTTTATACTGTAATGTTTTATATTAATCAACAGGGCAAAGCTCTACATTCTCCACAAATGAGGAACGGCGAGCTTTCTGGATTGAAAGAACACGGGCCAACTAGTATTATTAGAGTTAGTGACCCCCAAAGTTAGTATTCCCGCAGTTAAAGATTTTGTTTTATATATAATTTTTCTTTTAACCGAGTTAGCTAATTCCATATGAACCGTAATTTTTAGCACAAAGTAAATGTTAAAGTTCTAGCCACTCCCTGAACTACCAGCTGGTGGTTTTGCAGAAAAATTCTCCAGTCAAACCACCTTCCAGACAACCTCACACTATCAAGATGCACACTTAGGGATTCAGCAATTCCCCCGTTATTAAGCGTTCCCCATAATATTATTCACCAGCAGTACACAATTCTTAAGAACAGATTTATTTGAATTTGGCCAGAAATTAATAATAATTAATTCCAAATTACTTAAATTAATGTAGAGTTACTTATTATTATTATTTTCCGAAAAATGGAGAAATAAAGAAAGATTCCCTTCTAATACTTTAATCCCATGCCCAAACCCATTTGGTGCCATCAAACATGATTCCCTCTAGACTCTTCAGCAGGATACAATTTATAGTCTTTTAACTAACCAGACTCATGACTCTAGTGTGGTTTGATTTTCCACAATGGTTGACAGCGGTGATGAAACCTGCTTGCTTAAACCTAAGCCATAAAAACTGTTTTCTGACTTATTCAAACACTGAATTGGCTTAAATCACATTATGTGAATGTAGGTTGATCAATTACTTGCTACCATCCTACGCAGAGCTCCAGGATCTTATGGAAGGCTTGAGTTATCTAATTCGGCCCTTATTTTGACACACTTAGAAAAGGGAAAGGGTGCTGGTGAATATAGTAGGGATAATTGCAAGTATCGCACATTCAATGCAGCCCATCAGGACTATGATGAATGCAGAATGTGCCTTGGGAAGTTTTTCTTAGAAAGTGTGTTTACACAGTCTAAAGGAGGATAAGGACTCCCACTGGAATTTTGAGTTAATAGAGGCTTGATGGTCGCTTTTAATTTATCTGAAATAACTATCCATCAACAGGGCATACTTAGCTGATAGAATCCAGTGCCATTTGGCTTAGGACAGTAGCACTACACATTTATCTCTAGCCACAACCCCCCCCCTCCCAAGAGACCATTGGCCAACCAGCTTAGTGCTCAACCAATCCATCTTACTCATGCAGTAACTACCAATCATTTACAGTGAATTCAACCCCAGAACCACACAGACCCCCCAACCCCCACCATCCACTCTATTTGTTTTTGGAGATGAAACATGTTCCATAGATTGATTTTTATAACAATTAAGAATCCACAGCATAAACTGAAAAAAAACATCATTCATTTTAGTTTAGCATGACAATTCAATCCTCCACTTTTTTCTGAAAAAAAGTTTCTCCCACAACACTCCCCAAATATATCTGTATTATTTTACGAGCTGCTTCCGCATTCCAGGATAGCCCTACTAGGCACACGGCACCTAAGTAAACCCATTTTTCTCATAAAATGTATTACTTCTCAGTGGCAATCTGAGGGAAATGCATCCCTCACAACAAGCCCAAAGTTTTGTGCCATAATGCACATACTTTTTTCGGAAAGCAATAGCTAGGAAGCTTTTTATAACACTAAACCCCCAAGATCGCCACAATAATTTACTTGAATATTTTTTTAATACATGGTAAACTATTTTACTAGAAGAAAGTTAATACATGTTATAGTGGAAACAATTCCACATACTATACAACTCTTGAATGCCAATGACCGTACTCTTCCCCCTTACACACATTGAGCAACCTAGTAAAAGTTAAAGAATAAGAATAAGAATAAGAAAAAGAAGATGGAGCCCGATTTTAAAAGCCACATACATATTGCTTAGCCAAACACCAATATAGAAACATATCTAAACAAGAGTTACAGCATATCCCTATTCAGCATGGTAGGAATGTGTTATGGCATGCCAGGGTACACATAAGGGCCCACTGCAGACTAAATGGTTCTAAAGAGCTATATAATAATTCAACACTGAAGCAAGCTATTTCAACTTAAACATTCATAATAATTTTTACACCACTGCATCTTCACAGCCAAATTAGATTTGTGGAAACATACACACTCCATCAGTCAAGGATATTATCTGACTTAGCCTATCATTTTCCAGACCTGCACCCATTTAAAAATAGGAATTGCAATTTGCAAAGCTCCATATTAATGAGACTTTGGATCTTATGAATGAATACAAGTGTACTGACTGTAAGTGAATAATACTGTAAGCTCTCACCTACCAAGTTACTAAGAAGTCTTAATAAACTTGTACTGGAGAAATACAGACATCGATGTCTTCATTTTTTGATACATGGCAGAAGCTGTTGGAAATTTTTTTAACTGTGAACTTTGCAAGCAAGTCTTATGCTAAAGTAAAACCGTGAATTTTGAAAGTAAGTCTTGTGCTAAAGTAATTAATATTTGATTCCCACAAATTTTACTTGGTGCTCTTTCCTAGCTACTGTTGATTCCTACCTCAGATCCAACAAACCTATTGTTTTTGGGGTGAATTATAAGGACAGGGGGTTGGTGTTGAGGGGTTTCTGGAGAAGACAATTTGGTTAAATGTATTTCAGACATATTTGGGGTTTCTAGGTTGTGAAGTTAGGGGTCTGGTGTGGTAGAATTTCTTTTTTTAAATTATTATCCCTGGGATTCATGAAGCTTGCGCCATGCGCCAGAGTAGCGTCGGCGATCTAGCGCCAAATATGGCCTTGGAGCAATTCAGGTAAGAGCTGTTTCCATGTGCACTACCATCATATGCCAGAGCTGCGCAGCTCATGGTGCTTGTATGCTAATTACCCCATGTACAGCAGTGAAGCATGCAAATGAAGGTATATAGCGATTCATGAAGTGGTGCAGGTGTAGCGTAAGCATGCACAAATGTAAACCAAAAAAAACGGTTTACATTTTTTCAAACAGAACATTGGAGCCATGAAAGCGGACCAAACTTACGTATTATAATGTTAACATATGCCAATGGCTAAATATACAGCCAATGGCATAAAAAAACATGCACAACACATAAAAAATAACATTTAATGTCATGGCCACACTAACGCAAAATACAAATGCAGTGCATGGGTGTGCAAATGGGAACACAAGGAAAATATATTTAGATGTCATAAAACTGCAATGTAACACAAATCATGATTTTGTCATAATAGTCAATGGTACGCATGCTACACCACAACCAAGGCGCAAGGGTTGCTAAGGGTCTGTGACAGTGTTCCGCGTGGTAACTAGGAATTAGAAGTCAATACCATGCAAATGAGTCAAGTAATACTGAATCGCAAATGTCCCGCCGGTGTAAGGATGTACCACACGATGCAGTGGTACAACACTGAGGAGTTGCCTGGAGGTAAACATGACATCATGACAGGTGTGCGCCACCGTAGCTGTAAGCACATTGGAGCATTGGTAATCCGGGTTGCCTGTTGCTAAGCAAAGCCGCAGGATAGGGGTGTGTACCTAGCCATAGCTATGCTTAGCTGAGAGCACACAAGGTGACCAAAAGTGCATGTGAACGTGGATGAAAACGCACTCAAAAGCCGGAAACCAGGCAAGCAACTTAGGTGAAACAGGAAGGTTATGGGAAGACAATAAGGAAATGCTGCAGCATGGTAATTGGAGTACAAATGAGTAATTAACACCTAGAAACTCATAGTGGGCCATAGACAACAGCTAACAAGGCTGCTAGCAGCTACCTGCAGAACAGGAAAGGGGAGGTGCCGTAGAGCAAAGAAAAGAGAACTGTCACAGCAGAACAAAGCAAACTTGCTGTAGATCAGCTACATAACACATTTCCCAACACAATCCTGGGTTGTGGAAGCACAAAACAAGAAAGGCAGCAGCTGGATGCATGCCTGACAATGGGAGGTGAATCGGGTTGAAAATAGAAGTAAAGGGCAATAGATGAATCACGGCAGACAAGCGTAAGTCAACACCAAAGGCCCCACAATAGCAGTACCTGCTGTAAAGCCAATAATTAAGATACTCTGCAGCTGGAATAGCACAAACACACCCAATTACACCAGCATCATCCATTGCACAATAATATAAGGTGTGAAAGCCCCCCCACACACATTTGTGTATTCCCAGACACTCTGCACCATTGGTGTATACAGACAGGGAACTTTTAATAAGTATATGTTAGGGGCTGCCATAGCTTTGATTCACCAGCATGTGTTGGAGACTGATGGTGGTGTGGAGGATGATGCTGACAACCATCTTAGGCACCGGAGGAGGAGATGAGTGTTCAGACCCAGGGTAACCTACCAGGGGCTACATGATCTGGAGATAGAAGATTGTTACAGGATGGACAGGGACATCATACAGCAATTTGTTGAGCTGTGCCGGCCACACCTCAGAGCCAGAAGTAACAGAGGGGAACCCATCCCAGTGGACATGAAGTTATGTGTAAGCTTGAGAATACTAGCCACAGGTACCTTTCAAAGGCCAACTGGGGAGATCATGGGGATCTCACAGGCATCAGCATCCAGGGTACTCCACCAGTTTCTGGATGCCATGTTACCACATGTCAATGAGCACATACACTTCCCCCAAACGCAAGAGGAGTTGGCCTGCAATATGCGTCTCTTCCACCGTGTTGTGGACTACCCTAAGGTACTGGGTGCAATAGACTGCACACACATACACATCAAGTCACCACCCAGTGAGCAGGGTAGGCACTACATAAACCGCAAGGGATTCCCCTCCATCAACTTCCAGGTTGTGTGCAATGCCCAGGGCATTACCATGGATGTGTGTGCCGGCAGTCCTGGAAGCTATCATGACTCCCACATCTGGCATGCCTCACAGCTGCATCAGGTATTTGCCAGGGAGGGCATCCCATATGGCCACCTGGTGGGGGAGGCTGGCTATGCACTGGAACTGTGGATGATGACACCCATCAAAAATGCACACACAGCCACGCAAGAACGCCATAATGAGGCACACTCAGAAACCAGAATCATCATAGAGTGCGTGTTTGGGATGCTGAAATCATGGTTCTGTTGCTTGGACATATCTGGTGGAACCTTTCAGTACTCTCCAGGAATGTGTGCCCACATCTTCATAGTATGTGCCATGCGACACAATATGATCCTGCGGAAACAGCTGCAGCAGGGACAGAATGATGAAGGCCCTCACAGCCCACCAGCATTGACAAGGGACCCACAGGCACAGGGGAGCTCAGACCACAAACACCCTGTGCTTGCCTCAGTAGGCAGATGGTGGCATGCCCTGTATGCCCATGCCTTGGCAAAGAGGGAATGTATAGCACACATCCTGACAGTGTTGGCACTCATGGACTGACACCCTTCTCCACCTGCACACACAGCAAACATGGATGGCACACACACATGGCCACCTGTAAATTGTCATGTATAGGTGGTCTACTGTGTGCATCCTACATAGGTAGCCCTCAACTATTGTACACACAACCACCATTGGCACAAGGTAAGTCAATACCTGAACAGTATATTAAGCTATCAGCATGTGTCCATACTGTATGTACAGGTTCATAGATACATAGGTAGGTACATGGCCAACCGCCGAAGCCACTCATAAGCATAGGAAAAACGTGTTTGCTGTCGCCACCCCATCGATCAACTAACTGTCCCTCTGTGGAGCAGAGCCACTTGCGGGATCCCTGGGGTGTAGCCACTGTTCACCACCCACTCTGCAAGGATTCCTCGGAGTGTTAGTGAGGGATTTTGTATAATGTAATCAGGGATGTGTTTCCAAATAATGGGGAGTATCCCTGACAGGAATCTTCACAGATGTGTACATGTTACATAGTATACCTTAAACATAGCTTGCATATATAGGTAGTTCTCCACTGAATAATAAACATACTTGATCTCATCATCACGAACATGGGATCACAATGTTCAACACCGGAAGTATACCCCTCACTGGTGAGATCAGATCATAAACTAATCTCGCTGGAGGTCCTCATCCCGCCCCCACCTGAAATAAAAAAGACCACAGTGAAAAACTTCTCAAAAGCCGACTTCACACTTCTAAAAACTAGTGTGGTCTCCATTAAGGCCCCTGAGCCAGTGGTAAACATTACTCAAACCGCTGAATCACTTACAAATGTCTTCTACCAGCACCTACAGGACTGCATGGATCAGGCAATCCCAAACAAAACTAAGACTCTTTGTACCAAAGGCAAGCGTCCAGTCTGGTGGACCCCAGCCATAAACAAGCTCTACAACAAAAGGAGGAAGCTACTACAAGATAGAGCAAAATCCTTGAAAGGTAAGACACCTTTGATCATTATAAGTAAAAAACTAAGAGCTCTCATAAAATCATCCAAGGCAAATTTTGAGAGAAAAATCTCCAAGGACTCAAAAGACAATCATAAGGCCTTCTTTAGCTATGTTAGAAACCTAGGAGGAAACTCCCAGATATGTTTAGAATTAGTTCAAAATGATGTGAAGATTACTGAACCTACACACATTGCCAACATACTGGCTGACAGGTTCAGTGCAAACTCCCCCCCAAAAGGAGAGATATCTATACCAGAGGATTGTAGCTCCCCAAACATCTCCAACGCCCAGGTGAGAACTGCTCTCTCCAAGGCAAAAAACACAGCATCCTTGGGACCAGATGGTGTCCCCGCTGTGTGCTCCACAAACTCAATGAGGAATTAAACCCTCAGTTAGGACAGCTGTTTAATCTTAGCCTCACCTCAGGATACGTACCCAAGGAGTGGCGCACGGCGACTGTGGTCCCACTTCACAAGGGCGGTGCCTCCACCGACCCTGGAAATTACCATCCCATTAGCTTGACAAGCCTTATCTGCAAAGCCATGGAGAGGATCATAATGGAACTCATAAATAAAGACATAGGGAACTTGCAGACTTTGGATCCAACCCAGTTTGGCTTTGTCAAAGGCAGATCATGCCTTTTAAACTTGGTTGACTTTTTCGAGACAGTCACCAAGGCCATTGATGAGGGAAAGGCAGTCCATACAGCCTACCTCGACCTGGCAAAGGCCTTGACACAATACCCCACTCAGGTATCATCGAAAAACTCATCAGCTTGAATGTAAACCCATACATCACAAGATGGGTTGCAAACTGGCTAAGTGACAGAACCCACAGGGTCAGAGTTGCTGGAGCCATGTCAGACTCAAAGCCTGTCACAAGTGGTGTCCCACAGGGCTCAGTCCTGGGTCCACTCTTGTTCGGCATCTACTTTTCTGAAGTACAAGCAAACACAGGAGGGTTATGGCTGACAAAGTTTGCAGATGACTGCAAACTGGGCCATAGTCGAAAACACATCTGACACAGATATCCTTCAGAAGGGCCTCACAGAAATGGATAACTGGTGCCAGAGCCATGGCCTAAAGTTAAACGCCAAGAAATGCATAGTCATACCCTTCGGGAAAAACAAGGTTATCCCTAGCTACCATATAGGTGGCAATCCACTGAGCACAGAAGAAGTCATCAGGGATCTGGGGACCCAGGTTGACAGTAGCCTTTCGTTTGACACTCATGTTGCTAAAGTAGTTAGGAAAACCTTCTACATTGCCCACCTGATCATGAAGGATTCACATCTAGATCAAGGGAGGTCATCGTCCCCTTGTACTCATCACTCATTAGACCTATGATTGAGTACAATGCCCCATTCAGAATGTATCTGACCCGACACCTGCAGCAGCTGGAAAGGCCCCAAAAGTTCCTCACCAAAAGGATAAAGGGTCTCAAAAATATGTCTTATGCTGCCCGACTGAAAGAACTCCAGCTCTATTCAGTCTCATACCGCTTGCTCAGAGGTGACCTGTGCCTGACATATAAGGCCATGTCAAACCCAGATTTGATGAATATGCTTCACCTCAAAAAATCTAGATCCCTCAGAACCACAAGGGCAGGAGACTTAAACCTTGACACAGTTATTAATAGAATGTGCTGGAGGGACAGATTCATCACCCAGAGACTCCCTATGCTGTGGAACAAAATCCCGGTACATGTGAGGCAGAGCACCTCGCTGGCCTTGTTCAAGAGGAATCTTGACCAATGGATGGGAGATCGCAGATATACCCCAGGGATTACTTCAGTGTCATTGCTTGACAGAGGCACAGCAAAATAATAGGCATAGTTTTATTCAAACTAAAGGGGTGGTGAAAGCCACATAACTATGGGCTAGGCTTATAAATGCCCTTGGGCAGATAGCCTAGTAGGAACCTATGAACCTATGAACCTATGTGGAACACACAACCGCTGAAATGTGCGTTCATCGCCCTTGCACTACCAGTGCCTGCTCTGAGAGGTAAGATATCACTGCCAGGATTAAAATACACAACCATGTACACATTCATCATAATAACATACCACTAAGCTACCTGAGCTGTATCAATGGCAGTTGTGTATACCAGGATAAAACACAAAAGGTAGGAATGTGTTGAAATAGGACAAACTGGCATGTACACAATGAAAGGTGCATGTTTTATATATATATATATATATATATATATATATATATATATATATATATATATATATATATATATATATATATATATATATATATATATATATAGAGAGAGAGAGAGAGAGATGTCAATATATGGGGATATACATATATATGTAGATATATAGATAAGTTAACAACATCTACATAACCATAGAGGTACATATAAATGGGATACCTACCACATACTGACTGCTTTACATACTGACGCACGTAATCCGAGGCTTAGAGTCCGAAAGAACACAGTACCAAAACACCAGATGTGCGAAGTGTAATCTCATGATGTTAATGGACAGTTAGTCAGTGCTTCTGATGCTGCGGTTTGGGTAGGTTACTGTGTGTACGTGTGTTTCTTAGGGCTGTAATGTGTGTAAGTGTGTGTTCTGTGTGTGGTGTGTGTTGTTGGGGGACTGTAATGTGTGGTTGTGGGTTAGCTTTGTGCGTCTGTTTGCATGACCTAGGATGTAGAATATTAAAGTAGTGGGTGGTGTGTGGGGTGCAGACACCTACATGGGGTGTGTAGTGGGGCTTGGCCACCTGCTCATATGTAGTGTAGGATGATTTGTTTGGATGTGTTGGGTAGCAGTGTGTCTGTGTGTGCATGTGTGTGTTCCATGTTCGTGTTAGCTTTGCGAGTTACTGTCTATGTCAGTAATGTGGGGTATGGGAGTCTGTTCCGGGGACTGTGTGTGTCGGAACACTGTCGTTTCGGAATTCCGTAGATCTCCCGTATACAGCGGTTGAAGTGTTCACATATGTGTATAACGCAGACCATAGCAATCACACATTCTGCTACTACCAACCTTTATGAACAAAGGATATGGAGAGTATATGCCGATACACCATTACAAATATGTGCTATGGACATGAGCCAATGATAGTGTTACCACCTGTTCCACTTTGCGATGGACACTCCCTCTTTGGGCGGTTGTGTCCTGATGAAATATATTAAATGTGGCAAATATCCTGGGATTGTTGGACATAATTATGTCCCATATGTACTGTAATAGTTGCATACAGTAGTTATTTCTGTATCTAAAGTACCTACATGGTACAGGAAACAGGATAAGCTACTAAACTGCTACAAGAATAAGCTTATAATTAGGCAAGAAAGGAAAGTTCTATCCCTTTTACTGACCATGGGTTTGTGTCGGCCTGTAAAATCAGATGTGTGTCCCGAAAAGTACCCACTATGGACAAATGAAAAGGTAGCAACCCTAGCCAAAGAGGGTCAGTCACCAACACAACTACGATGACTGCAAATACCTATGACAGAAATACACAGCTATCATGTAGCAATACATTATTACATTCAGATGTATTACCGAAGGGAGTCAAGGACTAACATCACCTGCATGCTGTACAGGAACCACATAACAGTGCCTTAATGAATCAGCCTGCAAATACCATTGTAGTAGTCAACAAAAGGATAGGTGTTCAAATAAAGAAGGAACCCTCACGCACATCGTGATTATGTATAAAAGCAGTTCCTACACACCTGCATTTGCTATGCACACCCACCAACATCACTCCCACACCCAAAAATATTACAATACAAAATGTAATAACATCACAAATCATTCACACACTGTACATCTGCAGAAACCTTAACATACCTTGTCAGAGACACACTAACATGGCCCTAAGTGAACAGTGGCTGTTATACAATGGAACAGCTGCTGATGTAATAGGGTTTGTTTGTACTAATCCCATTTCAGAGGGTTGTGAGTACACCGGGAAGTGTTAACAATTAGTGAGTAACAGCACAGTATGCTACACTTGTACACCAAATCAAGGATGTCTGGTGAGCACACTGCACACCACATAACAGTTCATGCATAGCCATATGGCCTTGAGATGGCCAAACATCTTTGCCAGACTTAAACATCTGCAGAAGTATCAGGTACAAACAAACCCTGCATAAGTAGCACTGTTCCAAAATATAACAGCTGTACTCACATGTAGAACTAAATCATCTAGCCATTACACACAGTCCACGGCAGTCATGAAGCTCACATATCTCTGTGTGTCTTCATATAGCTTTTGAATTACATCGCAATAACACATCTAGGCCATCTCCCTCGAAAGTAAGGCAAACAGGCAACCCCTAAAAGGAGTACTCACTTATACACCACTGTTGCCATGGTATTGGCTAATGGAGTAGCTGCACAGCTGATGTCCATCCAACTAACTACTTTGGAACAGCAATTGGTGGACAGGATACCACATGTTACCGATATGTAACTAGAAAAGGATGTGTCATCACACATTCAAACCATCCATATATACCAGCGGAACATTACAAATAACATTGAAACACAAACTGAAAAGGATTTAATCAAATGTTAATGATACATCGGGTTACTAATAAGGTATGTAGAACAGTCAGTATGTCTGTGTATGTAGTACTATTCTGTAGTATTTAAAGTGCATGCAATCCATATAGTGGAAACAGTTATCTTGTAGTGATGTATTGTTGAGCATAGTCATGCTTGTAGTATTTGTGAGCACTGCTGGAGCTCACAAGGTAAACACTGCATACACCACAAGGGATGCTATATAAGGGCTTTGAAAAGAAATACTCCTCACCAGCTGATGTCAGTGGCAGGGTTGGTCCAACAAGCATGTGCTATAACACGGGATAGTATATGTATATGTATGGGTGTAATACAGAGAATAACATGTGGAAGGTTGGGCCACTGTGCAAGTATGTTTTGCATTGTGGGATATTGTGCCAACAACTGTGTAATGTACAGTATTGTAGGCAGATATGTATTACAAGCTACATAGCATTACTTCAATGGTAGGCAAACATTAGTTATGTCAATCAGCATTTACAATACACAATAACAGGATACATATGTCTTTTAGTGAGCCGACAGTTTATCAGCATGATAGCAAAGTAAATTGGAAGAGTTATTTAACTATCCATGCACATAAGGCATATAATATGTGCAAAGGTAGGTACTAGGCTGTCTTGCCAAGGGTATCTGTAAGTCTAGCTAGTGTGTGTTGTCTTTCGCCACCCCCATAGGTTAGTTCCCTGTGTCTCTGAATGGCAGAGCCAATAGTTCCCTGTGCCTCCGTCCAGCAGAGCGACTGCAGTGATCCCCAGGTACATGTCTGTCTCCCATCCACACAGCAACATTTCCCTTGAAAAGTGCTTGTGAGGGGCCCTGCCTGATTTACATTGGAATCATGTTTCAAAGCATAGGGAGTGTCCGGGTCAGGAATCTATCCGTTCAGCATGTCCTACTCATCATTGTGGTTAGGTGTATATCCCTAGATCATGTGGCTCTCAGGGGCTTCTATTTAGGTGGAGCATATCCAGCAATACATAGTTGGACATGGGCCTTGTATGTCAAGCAGAGATCACCTGTGAGAATGCGGTATGCAACTGAGTACAGCCGGAGTTTCGTAGGTTGGGCTGCATAGGTCATCTGTTTGAGGTCAGTAATCCTCTTGCTGTGGTACTGGTGTGGTCTTCCAAGCTGGTGCAGTTGTCTTGTAAGGTATATCCCAAATGGGGTGTTGTATCCTTTAATGGGTCTGATATGACATGTGTAGAGTCACAATGGCCACTCTGATCTGGATGTGAACCCATTAGAGATTAGGGGGGCCATGTAGAAGGATATTCTAACCACCTTGTTATTATGGGTATCGAAGGGGAGATTGCTATCTACTGGTGTTTCCGAATCCCGTAATACCTTTTTTGTATGTAGGGGACTAGCACCTATGTGGTAGTCCACGGGTAATTAGTTATATCCAAAGGGGATGACTATGCACTTTTAGGCATTCAGCTTGAAGCCATGATATTAACACCAGGTATCTGTCTCAGTGTGACCCTTCCAGAGGGTGTCTGTAATAGCTGGGGAAACAATTATGTCCCCTAGTTTGCAGTCGTCTGCAAACCTTTTCAGCCAAAGCCCTCCTGTGCTTGTCTGTACATCAGAGAAGTATATACCAAACATGAGGGCTCCTAGGACTGAGCCCTGGGGGACGGCAGTTGTAACTGGTATACAGTCGGACCTAGGATATGCAACTCCTACTGTGTGTGTTCTGTCCATGAGCCACTTTGCAAACCATCACATGACTTAGGGGTGAATGTTCAGGTGGATGGGTATGTTGATAATACCAGAAGGAGGAATGGTGTTGAAAGCCCAAGAGAGATCTAGGTAGGCTGTGTGGACCTCCTTACCCCCATCTAATGCCTTGGTAACTGTCTCTAAGAAACCCACCAGGTTTAGGAGGCATGGTCCGGCCTTAACAATGCCAAACAGGGAGGGGTCAAAGGTTGGGAGGTACCTAAAATCTCTGACAGTGATCCATGATGTGCACCATAGCCTTGCAGACCAGGCTAGTCAGGCCTATAGGGAAATAGGTCCCATGGTCCATTGTGGTGCCACCTTTGTGGAGTGGAATAACTGTTGCTGTGCGCCATTCATGGGGCACTATGCCTGATGTTAGGCTATTACTGAACATGGTGCGTAGGTGAGGAGACAGTACGATCCGAAGTTCATGTAAAACGCAGCCTGGGATGTTGTCCAGTCCCATGGAAGCTGTGATATTGCCTTCAGAGTGTGCAGGTTTGGGAGGGATCTGCCAGGATGTTGCCAATATCCATTGTTTCTGTAATGTTCGTGCCTTTGTGCTGTAACTCAGAGCAGATCTGGTTGTTGACATCAAGGCTCTGGGGTTGTTGTTGGCATTAGTTGCATTAAAGTTTTCATAGCTAGCTTTGGAGGATCGTATAAGGGATCTCACCTTCTTACTGTGGCTGGCCAGGGATCTCCTCCATGCATGGTATTGTACTCTCATTTGCAACCGTGTTCTTCCTCTTGTAGTACAATATGTTTATGGCAGGGGACCACCTGATTGGTTTAGTTAATTATGAGTATAGCATCTTGGTTCTGTTTGGGATAGCACAAGCCAGCACTCCTGTAAGTGCTTATAGAGTGCATTTGTGTAGGATTCAGCAGTTGTAACAGTACTGTCCATCTGCATGGGTATCATGACGTCCACCACATCTGCCTTAAGAAGCATGTAGTTGGCCTTGTAGACATATTATACTGTGGTTTGCTTAATGGGAGGTAGGTGTGGGATGTGGATATCAACGGTGTTCAGCACATGGTCTGATCAGACCAACGAGGAGTTGGCTTCACGTGTGGAGCACCAGTCACTCATGTTGGTAATGACTAGGTCTAGGATATTGTTGCCCCTGGTGGGTGTGTGGATATATTGAGTCAGGGCATTGGTGTTTATGAATTCCAGAAACCATTGAGCTAATGTGTTGGTACACGAGTAGTTTTCCCAGTTAATGGTGGGGTAGATACAGTGAGGCTTATATGATGAGTGTGGTGTTGTGCGACTGTGTACCTTCTCCGCATGACAGTCAGGCTCAGGCTTGGTTGGAGAGACATTTACCTCCAGTCTGGCTAGATGAGTGCATCTCTCACAGGTTGTAGTGTTGGGTGGTAGACAGAGAGGCTTGTCTGTGTACATGAGGCAATGTGTACATTGCCTCAAGATGTTCAGATTCATCAGATAGACAGGTGAGAACACTGGCTGTTGACTCTTGGACATGCCTGAATATAGAACTACATTCACCTAGATAAGTGAGGAAAGTCAGTATAACAGCTACATTACTCTACGCAAGTGAGAAAAGTATGTACAAAACCTGTTCACCCTTACCTGTAGGTGATGTGGAAGATTGAGTGCTATAGTAATCATTAGCTTACGTACTGTTTACAAGTCCTGAACAAGTGTTTAGCATGAATAAGCAATCCAGATAGGGTCTTGGATAATATAAAAACACAGCCCCCTCCCCCCAACAGGTACATAAGCATATATCCATGTACACCACAGGGACCCTGCACCCACAACTATGCAGGTACAAGCTGCACTCAGTCTACATGGGACCTGCCCACATCACAGGTTGTATCATACACATATGGCAAAACAAGATGCTCTCCATGTACACATCATATAAAACATAGCTCCATGTCAGGTTGTGTACACACTGAATGGTACACACCAACAGGTATCACAACCCAACAAAGGGGGAGACACCACTGATAATGGGAAGTATTGCACTACTACCCTGCTGAGTCTGGTCTGGAAGGCCATGAACCTTAATCACTTAAGTGATGTCAGCAGTACAGATGTAGATGTCAGTATGGTTGATGTCACACTGCATATCATAACCTTGCCAGGTCATAGGACATCATCACCCATACTGTGTACCACCTACACTTGGTATACTAGATGTACATTCCTATGTCACAGGAGTGTTTAGCAACAGGACTGCTGGCAGAAACAACACTACAGAAGGTGTCTGAATAATACGTAATCATCACACCAGTGGCAGCTACAGTATGTCAGGGTTAATGAATTTTATTCCCCCTCATTGTAGTCCATAACTCACAGACAAACAGAAGGCATCTGCCTATTGAATTATGCAAATGACTATGACCGAGGAGCAATTGCTGACTCTCATTGTCACCCCTATGTTAATATCTCTGTACCCATGAACTACCACCTAGGCAGCGGTCATCATAATGGACACTTGTGTGTGAAGGATGCAGATGGGCAGATGTCTTTCCTGTGATAGCTACGTCACCACACCTGTCAGGGAGTCTAATGTGGCAACCCTAATAATAATAGGGTGCCATTCATGAATATAGAGATCATTGTCCAGCCATACAGACCACTCAAGAGACCCATATCAGATCACATATTTCCATTAAGGGGTATTGGCCATGTGCAGATGGCCTACACCAGCCTTCCCATTCCCCATCTCCACTATGTAGGATGATGCATACCCTGAATAAATCCATGTCCAACCCAGTGATGTCAGACATGCTACATGTACTAATCCAGATCTTGAACACATACTTCATGGACATCCACCTACCACATGCTGGACAGATCCTTGTCCCATACACTTGACATAGTCCTGCCATACTATGCATTCCTGTCCGCCAAAGCTGCACATCGCTCCCCTCTCAGACATGGTGTGATGACCGCATGGTATATGTATCATTAACCCTGTGGATCAGTAATGTGGCACTGCTCCACCTGGCCCCACAGACCTGCCTGTTGGCTACTGCCAGGTAACCTTTCATCCTAGATGCATACATGGCCCATGGCATATAGCCCACTAGTTGATTTTGACTGTACATGCCATAGTTGATATCCATCCCTGCAAATACCATCTGGCTAGCCAGTGTCCCATGTGTATCACATGTGCAACACAGGTGATACATGGCAGGATGTTGAATCACTGTACAGTGCCATGTAGATGTATATGGCAGAACACATACATGTAAACCCTTATGTGAGCATGTCTGCAGGGTCATAGGTCATGTCTGTTAAGGCAGTGTAAGTCCTTATATGTGACATATACACTGCATCAAGGTCGACTGCATTAATGTGGACGCATCCAGCCATGTGCTGATAGGTAGGAACACCAGTACAGACAAACAGACATGCCCACATCAAGACAGCAACCACATAGAGTATGAGCAATGTAATCAGGTGACACACACATATATGGTGATAATATCCACTCAACATTGAGTGTCACATGTGTGTGACACAAACACATCAGTGTCATGTAGGTTTGCAAATACAACTATTTAAACTGAAGTAATGCGATACACATGTATGTTCAACTGTAGCTCTGTATGTCTCTGAGGTACTGTGACCTGTCTCCATCATTATGTCTTCCAGGTATGCCGCGTGCAAGGCTTCCCCCCTTTTACATGCTTGGAGGATGAGGCCCTCATCCCATACCTACTCGATAATCACAACATCCTGTTCAGCCATGTGCCACAGGATGCACAGCAGCGGGATGTCCTGTGTATGGAACTTCGCAGGAGGATTAATGATATGGGTGGCCACAACCGCACATACCAGCAGGTGCGCAGACACTGTACAGACCTCATTAGATGGGTGAAACAGCATGCGAATGCAATCACCAGGGAACAAGGTGCAACAGGTGGTGGACCACCAACCCAGCCCCCACTCACATGTACCGAGGAGCTACTGGCCAACCTGGGGACACATGCAGAACCACATCCACAAGCCTTAGCCAATATTGTGGAGGTGGGTGTCTCTCAACCACTGAGCCTGGAGTTGCCTGGTAAGTCAGTACTGCACCTATAACAACTATATTCCATATAGCTGCATGTGTCACTGTACAATATGTAATGTAACATCATATGCAAGGCATGTATACACACATGCCGCATACTATAGTATGCTACTCTATGTATGCACACATGTGCATACACCATAGTATAGTCTAATGTACTGGTGTATGTGTTATGCACATTGCTCTCTGTAGCCTTTATACATGGGTGGATTATGCTCATACTGCTGTGTTACTTGTATTTAGGTACCTCTGGTATTCCGTGGTGACAGCAGCCCTTTGCAGGTGAGAGTGTTATTATCTATCAGGAACCATAATGCACAAATCTATCTGCCATATGGCCATTCACAACATGTACACATAATGTATGGTCCATCACAATATACAGGTCGGACTTGCAATGCATCACAATGACTATCCATGTGCCACACTTACAAACTATGTGAATCATCTCACCGGCATGAATCCTCACAAAATTTATTACCAGATGTGGGGACAGCTGTGCATACAATGGTGGAGGTGCTGTTCACTTTAGGAACATACAACAGATCTGATCTACACATGTGGTGGTATACAAACAGTACTACACAGTGGGCTGGAGTATGGCCAGCACACAGGTTTCACCAGTGTGGATCATAGCCCTGCTATGAATGTCACACAATGTGATGTGCTATCTTGACATGTCCATGACATCTATTGGCCTGGCTGCTACACTGCCTACCTAACCTGAAAACATATCCCACATACCACCCTTTATCTGCATAACCCTGTTGTCAGTGGAGCATATATGTCATATGGTAGAACACAGACATGTGAAATAGATGCCCATCACTATAATTTGGACAACACATGTACACACATGGCCATGGAGGATAGCCAGAGACATGGAGCAACACACACACTAGAAGTGTTGCGCTTGTGTGTACACCCTGTCGTACAATGGCTACACATGATTCGGCCTTGGCCTTTGTATAATGGTCATAATGTAGATGTGGAATGCTAGACATCCTACAGGCCTGTGCACATCTTGTGTAGGAGTAACATCAATCCACCACATAGGATGTGTTGAACATCTTGAGGGTGTTGCAACATGACAGCAGTTACCTGTACAGTATCCACATCAGGCTATAAATACAGTACATTCCCATTGCTGGTGATGGACATAAATGCCATACTAGCTCCTCATGTGTGCGTGTGTGTGGTACACAGATGTGATGTGGGACATGGTGTACCGACGTGTTTTCCATGACTACCCATAGTTGCCAGGCTGCAGCAATATGGTGAAGATGTGCAGGGGTGTCATCCGTATACCCATCAGTGACCTTTATCACAACTTCCACATCATGGTTTAGTGTGTATACACCTCAGTGACATGGGTCACATTCCACAGTATATATGTATTGTATCTGAACACAGTCATGGCTATGAACCCTGTCTGTAAATCACACTGTATAGCACTAGAGACTCCTCATGATTCCCTGCAATGGCCATGCACATCAGCTAAATTTGCAGTATATCTGTAGGGTGGACAGACAACACTGAATTGGTACACTATTGCCCCACTGTATATTCGACAGGACACCATTGTGTTAAACATGTATGCATGTCATTGCACACATCAGCAGATCACATGTAATACAACATGTGATTATCAAGGTCATATGCCACACATCAAGCCGGTGTACTGTTAACCTGTGCTGGTCCACATGGTGTAACACAGGGATGTATGCTAACCACTACTATGATTGTGTAATTTGCATGCTGTCTACTATCACACATGCATGCTGTGTGCAACCTAGGTATGTATGATAACTATCACTATTATTGTCTGCACTGCATGCCATCTGCCGTATCACATGCTTGTTGCATGCCTTCTGTCATATCACATGCGTGTGTGTGTGTGTGTGTGTGTGTGTCTATTGTATAGATTGTAATGTACAGTTCTTGTCTGCCCTCACAGGTGATGTAGGTGCATTGCCCTCCTGCGGTACATCAGATGTTAGTGTCCCCAGACTCTAGCAGTGATGATGAATGTATGATTGGGTCACAGGTAGAGTTGTCAGGGGCTGAAACTGTGCCATTGGTTGCCATTTCATCTATATCCAACTCATCCCCACACAGATCCCATAACTGCACATACCGCATCACCAGTGGCCATAGAGGAAGGACAGTTGGCGCATGGTAGCTTGGAACAGGAAACTGTGGGGGCTATGGAAGGTGTGCTTGCACACCATGGTGTCAGCCAAACTACTGGTGGTACCCCACACAGGCACGTGGCCAGTGCTGCTCGTAGGAGGACCTCTGGCCAACATGCTCCTGCAAGACAGAGAACAGCAGCCGGTGTCATCAGATGCATGTTTCAGGCTGTAATCGAGGCACAGACATGTGCTGAATGGTGCAACAGAGAAGATTAGAGGCTGCAGAGGGCTGCTGTCTGTTCTTTAAACAACAGCATCCAGGCAATGGTAAATGCTCAACAGCAGATTGCTGATGCTTTGGATAGATGGTTGGGTGACATGGTTGGTGTCCTTGACCGTGGCATGACAATCCATGAGCGTGAGCTGTCTGTGTTGGAACATCTGGTAGGAGTGAGGCATCAGGCATGTGGACATAGACCTGCTACATCACCTGTGTCAGGTCTACGTGTACAAGCTACCTCACATGCCCGCTCCCATAGTGGTGGTAGCAGCAGCAGTGCATCTGGTGCTGTGCTGTCCACACCATGACACAGCAGGCCACATGCACGTGGCCCGGGATAGTCCCAACAGGGACATGGTTCCAGCGGACTAGTGACATCATACAGTACCCAATCTGCACCTCTGTCTGGTAGTGCCCATATAACCCCTGGCAGGCACAGGTCACATGTCCATGGCTGGACACCGTGAACTGTAAAACCTCACCTGTACAGTCTGCAGCTGTCAATAATACCCCTGTGTAGGCCAGACACATGGGAGAACTGTGTGCAGACATACACGCACACACTGGACACATATGTAGGGCACCGTGACACACACATGCATAACATCCACACATGCCCAATTAGATCATAGGCCCAAACCCACACACATGATGTCATCCAATGGTGAAGCCTAGGCCTCCGGCAAACATTAACACCCTGTGCATATGATGATGCCTATGCCGCATCCCTGACATCCACACCATCGGTGCAGGGACATGCTCATATGGTCTGATGCACAGGGTGAACAGACTAGGATGATATGTGTAGTTTACAAATGTTGAGGACTCTTGACAGTCAGCAGATATACCATGTAGTACAGGTGTACAATACTGTTAACAGTATGTGTCTTGTGTAACAACAGTAAATGCATGTTGGTCATGTTGTTCTTGCTGTCCTTCTTCAGGTCTAATTGCACGTGCCGGTGGATGTCAGTGTTTGCAGCTAAGTGTCCCATATGTCAATGTGGACTACTCACAGGTATGTATGACTATACCAGCATGCACCGTGTAGCTGCAACATTCCAGTGAGAATGTCCCACGTTACAAACACGTCTACAGTTCCAAGAGCATGATAGCTGTGTATTACGCTACTGTGGCCGTAGACGTGACATCCATGAAGGGTGACATCACAGGTACAGTTACATGGAGTGGTGAAGTAATAGAGTGGTCTAGCTGACTACAAGAGTCGAGGCCACTGAGAAGTGTGATGCCTCAATGGGAATCAGTAATACACATTCCCATGACAGGATGCCAACACACAATTGCACCCACTCATTCAGGTATTGACACACATGTATTCAGTGACAGTGTAACACACACACACACACACACACACACACACACACACACACACACACACACACACACACACACACTCACACACAGTTGCTACTGGTGTGCTGAGGACCCCTGCCTATGTGCAAATCATCATTACAGTACTGTGCACCTACATGATGTGCCACAGAGAATACACATGTACAGGTAGTCAGTACAGCCTAGGATCGGGGACATCAACACGGATAGTTGAATGCATCGCCTGGATGGTGGGAGGGTCCTATCAGTTCGGTATGGTAACATACATCCTCACCCCAGGGACCAGTCAGCCCTACATACACACACTGTGGCATTCAGTAATTAATACACCTATGTCATGCACATACAGATACCTCACATGTGTGAGATACACTCCCCTGCCTATGTCCTGCTTTATATATTGCAGTCTGTACAGATGTGTACACTAGTGTACAGGAGAGTGAGTAACAACTGAGATGTATTCCCCACAATACGTGACAAATATGGACACACACACATGCAACCACACATGCCAGTACTGTGAATCTCAGACCTGCCTAGCTCATGTCATGTATGTCAGACGTACAGCAGTATTGCATGCATTACAAACTGTACTGATGCTTCCTGTGCCAACAGTGCTGATATATGCACTAGGGACATCATATCTGTTAACAGGTGTCAAGTGATTTACCTTTGCTATCACCCTGACTGCTGTCTAAGTTATGTGTTATGTCCTTCAGTTAATGAAACCATTGCTTACCGGTTACACAGGGTATTGTAGGACCACCTGTGACACACCTGTGAGCTGTCCACAGAAAACATCCATCTGCAAAGATGCCCCACCACTTAGTTATTTCAATACATCTGTCCATACCTGTGGTACATCTTTCTGTACATTCATCATATCACCATATATAGTTGGCAATGTTGAGGCTACATTGCAGCTGCATGATGTACTAGGATACACGCCACCTGCATACATCAGCGACTGCACACACATGTTATCTGAATGCACAGCACTACTTGTACAGGTGTGTACGTCCTACAATCCTAACATTTGGTCATGTTTGTAGGCATTGCAATTGGCGGATATGTGTAATAACATACATGACACATGGACTGTTGTATGATATGATGGGTGACCAGTACAGAGGGGATGTTACCTCTGTCAACATTGATATCACACCTTATGTACTGTTAGCATTCAGCAGCCATGGACCTACATTCCATGTGCATGTGTGTAATGACTGTAGCCACCTGTTTGCACAAAGGACTACAACAGCTATGCTGTTTACAGGTATGTTGTGTGTGTGGAATGTACATACCCAGGGCAGGTACATGTATGTCATATCCATACATGAGGGTGCGTACTGGTGTACAGCAACAGACATCTGCTAATGGTGGACAGTTCTGAGGGCCCTTGGTATGTGTACAGCTGACCTGGTCACAGACAGTGGTATCATTGCATTGCATAACACATAATGCAACTGTGTCAGTACATGTGTACTGTTTACATTTGATGTAGAGCTTAGTACAGTACACAGGTCAAGGGTCACATGGTGGTGTACTTGTCTGTCATACAACATGTATGGTTGCGTGGTGGTGGTCCGAGGGCATGGTGGTGTCTGCAGTTTACATCCTAGAATGCAACATGTGACACTGTGTCCTGCACATGGCTCATTTGTGATGCCTTTCATGGCGGGACCAGTCAGTACATGTGAGTGGCCTTTATGTATGTGGGTACACCACCTGGAGCGGTCCGTACCTGTGTTATGGCCCACATGTCTGGTTCTAAGGTATATGGTGGTAGTGCTAGTTTCTGAGGTATATGGTGGTAGTGCTATTGTGCACTACAGAGACATCAGCCAGGTGTTCCTCACTGCACAGATGTAAGTACTCCCCATTGTTGGATCTACAGTGGCCAGCTGTGAATATGGATGCTACACATCTAGCACTGGTTAGCATAAGAAAACAATGCAGTTGTCTTGTAGGTGTATGGGAGTTAACCTGTGTTTAGGACATTTGCCTTGGAATGGCACTGTGTGGTCGGATGTGACTTGGGTAATATCCACACTCCCTTGTATCATGGATGCATGTGATATGTGTCAAAGGCCTGCCTACTGTCAGCCATGTCATCCCAGAATGACAGCTGATTTGTTAAAGACCGGTGTAAAATATATGTAGAGCAGCGTTCCCAATAACAATGACAAATACCAACACCAGAGCCCATTAAAATGTGTTATTTACATCTACCTGTAATAGCATGGCCACTGTGGCCCTCCGTGTTTAGCATCAGAGTGCATCCCAGTCAGCCCTGTGCTACTAGGAGTATGAGCATGCCCAGTATATCCTTGTATAGATGGACACATAGTGCATTCTGAACAGCCATGTGCTACTAAGTGTATGAGCATGCCCAGTATATCCTTGTGTAGATTGACACAGTGCATTCCGAACAGCCCTGTGCTAAGTGTGTGAGCATGCCCAGTGACACCTTCTGTTGGTTATGTGCCTCTGTGTATGGGCATGGCCATTGTAACCCTGTATAGTAGTAGTAGTCATCCATTCCACAGATGGGCATACTCCAGGTCAGAATGGAGTCATACTTTAAACACACAGATTCACAGGCATGTACATCTTAACTGCCAGCATCCCTCTTGATGTCTGCATACCCAGACGGTCATAATGACTGCCTTGATGTGTGTAGTCTGTGTGGTGCGATTTGTATATATGTTGTATTGTAATAGTAATCTATAAATAGGCAGGTGTTCCGTACCTGACACTGGTGTGTGTGTGTACGTCTGTCCCCATTTGCAGGTGGACTCTAAATTGCTTTTTGACTGGCCACACTCCATACATTTCTTATACCCATTGTTAGCAAGGCCAATGATGTCACCCATCTAAAAATACACCTCTGGGAGGGCTGTGTCCCAATAATCTTGGTAGTGCATTCTGTAACTGCGTAATGCTGTAGTGTAATAAAGTAATTAGGTCGGTGTTCTACTCCCACACTTTCCATGTGTGTGTCTCTCCCCTGAGGACTGAGTGATACCTTTATACTGCTCACACTCCATACATTTCTTATACCCACTGTTAGCAAGGCCGATGATGTCACCCACCTAGAAGTACACCTCTGGGAGTGCTGTATCCCAGTAATCTTGGTAGCACATTCTGTAACTATGTAATGCTGTAATGTGATAAGGTAGTTAGGTCGGTGTTCTAATTCCAGCCATGCCAACTGTATGTGTGTGTGTGTGTGTGTGTCTCCATCTGCCTTGGGGCAGAATATTGCTTTTAGACTGCTCACACTTCATACAATCCCTATTGCTGTCTTTGCCAATGCTGACAATGTCACCCACCTGGAAGTACACCTCTGGGAGTGCTGTGTCCAGTAATCTCAGTAGTGTGTGTTCTGTAACTGCATAACACTGTAGTGTGATAAGGTAGTTAGGGTGGTGCTCTAATCCCAGCCATGCCAACTGTGTGTGTGTGTGTGTGTGTGTGTGTGTGTGTGTGTGTCTCCATCTGCCTGTGGACAGAATAATGCTTTTAGACTGCTCACACTCCATACAATCCCTATTGCCGTCTTTGAAATTGCTGATGATGTTACCCACCTAGAAGTGCACCTCTGGGAGTGATGTGTCCCAGTAATCTCGGTAGTGCATTCTATAACTGCATAATGCTTTAGTGTGATAGAATAGACAGGTAGGTGTTCTATTCCAAGGCATGACAGGTGTGTGTGTTTGGCAGTCATATCCTATGTGTTGGTGTCTGTGAGTGGCTAGCTACTGGATGTGTTGAGGAGTGTGTTTTGTTGTTTTCCTATATAGTGGCCATAAATGTCACAATCGGCCAAGAGACTGAGTTGGCAAGACATACACATACATTCGGCAATAGATCTGTTGAGTAATGTCAGCAGCCCTAATCTTACCCTTAATACAGTCTGAACCCATGTGACACACAGAAACACACTTGCCTTGATATTAACACCAGTACATAATGCAGGAGGCGCATGTGGTTTCCTTTTCATTCTTGTCTAATGCATTGGTGTCACATGGTCCGCTGTTGAGATATATATTCTATATCTATGTATGTGTGTGTATATGTATATGTGTGTATATATATATATATATATATATATATATATATATATATATATATATATATATATATATATATATGTGTGTGTGTATATATGTGTGGACATTAGCACACATAAATCTACATGATGGAAATACATGTCCTATACTGTTGAATGCCTGTGCTGGATGATCTGTACGTGATAACCTCAGATGTATGTATATCTGACATGGCTTAGTGGTAAAGCACATCGTCTGTGGTATGCAGGGTCCCGGTTTTGAGCCGTGCAGAGGCCGGTTGTTTTGTTGCTGGGAAGAACAAGGGACATTGAATACGGTGATAGTAAGGCACTTTTAACCAGTTGTGTGTGGGTCTGCGTGACAGTAAGCAGTGGTTATTTTTGGGGAGGCTCAGTATGGGTCATGTAACTATGCATTAGAAGACAATACTATGCAAATGAGGTGGAAAATAGTGAATCCCGTTTATCCCCAGGGGGTGATGCAGGTCCCAAGAGTGTATGTATATAGATAGCCAGGTGCAGGACTCGAATAAAGGTGAAAGCATGGGGGGAGGTGTCAGGCATACTGTACATAGATTGGAGCCCTGTGTCTTGGGATTGCTCCTAGCTTAGCACACTTAATCTAGGGGTGTGTCTATACCTGCCTAGTGCAATTGGGAGGGACAACAGCAGTAGGAGAGTAGTCAAGGTGAACAAGCTGGGCAAACAGGTGATATTTATCAGAATTAGCAGATTACAGGCCCAGCAGACCAACCCGGCCCAGAACACTATGATAAAGTGAGCAAGCACCATCCTCTTGGGGTTTTCCACACTCTACACCACTGGTGTATACATGCGGGGAAATTTTAACAAACAATCCTACGAAATGAGAAGGGCTGCAGCAGGCAACATAGACCAACATGTGCAGGAGGCTGAGGGTGGTGAGGATGTGAATGCTGCCGAACAACCCTCAGTGAGGAGACAGAGAAGACTGTACAGACCCAGGGTAACCTACCAGGGGCTACATGAGCTGGAGATAGTGGAGCGCTATGGAGTGGACAGAGGCCTCCTACAGCAGATTGTTGAGCTGTGCCGGCCACACCTGACACATCGAGCAGGCCGAGGGGAACCCATCCCAGTGGATACCAAGGTATGTGTAGGCCTAGGTATACTAGCCACAGGTACCTCCCAAAGCACAACTGGGGATATCATGGGGATCTCACAGGCATCTGCATCCAGGGTATTCCACCAGTTCCTGGATGCCATGTCACCACATGCCAGTGAGCACGTACATTTCCTCAACACATGTGAGGTGTTAACCAACAATATGCGTCTCTTCCACCAAATGGCAGACTACCCTGGGGTAGTGGGTGCTATAGCATGCATGCACATATGCATCAAAGCACCTCCTGGTGAGCAGGGTAGGGCCTACATTAACTGCAGGGGCATCCTCTTCATCAACTGCCAGGTCGTATGCAATGCCCAGGGCATTATACTGAATGAGTGTACTGGCTGCCCTAGAAGCTATGATGATTCAGATATATGGCATCTGACGCAGCTGTACCACAGCTTTGCCAATATGGACATCCCCTACGGTCACCTAGTGGGGGATGCTGGATACCCACTGGAGCCGTGGCTGATGACACCCATCAGAAATGCACTCACACCTGAACAATGACACCATAATGAGGCACACGCACAGGCCAGACATATAATAGAGCATGTGTTTTGGATGCTCAGGTCACGGTTCCGGTGTCTGGACACATCCGGTGGAGCCTTGCATTATTCACCAGCTACATGCTCCCAAATTGTTATGGTATGTGCTATGCTACACAATATGATCCTGTGGAAACAGCTGCAGCAGGAACAGCATGGGGCAGGGCCACACAGCCCTCCACCAATGCCAAGGCCTGTACAGGTATAGAGCGACTCGGAGGAGGAACAACCTGAGCGGACCCAGTAGACGGAAGGAGGCATGCCTAGTATGACCTGGCCTTGGCAAAGAGGCAACACATAGCATATGCACTGACACAGTAGGGACCCAGGGAATGTCACCCTCTCTGACTCGCACAGACAGTAAAAGGGATGCCAAACATGACACTACCTGTGCTCAGCCATGTATAGGAAGTGCACTATGTGCATCCAACATAGACAGCCCTCCAGCACCATCCTCAGGTCTGGCACAACCTCAAGGTAAGTCAATCAACCTACCAATTGGCAGTTGTATTAGAATGTGTTGGTACCTGTAGCTATGGTATGGATGTGAGCATGCAAGGGAATTTGGTGGCCGAATGTTAAGGCAGCAGACAGTAGATGTCCATAGTGGCACCATGACATCTGTAGCACATACAGGGATCACCATAGTAGCCAGTAGTACACAGGGTGTCATAACCCACTGCAGTTAATGGGCTGAGCATCATGTGTGTCCATACAGCCCACACAAGTCTCAACCAGCTGGACAGGTGTAGATCAACACAGAAAAATGCTGTACTATGGCCTCTGAATATGCCCTATGGATGACCCCCCCCCCACAGACCCACACAGACAGACTACAGCAGGCCAGGCAGTTGGATGTAGGTTGTGAAGGCTAGGACGTCTGAAACTAATATGTTGGTAATTAAAGCTAAGATCTGGAGTACACTGGTATGCCTCTAGCCAGCACAATAGGTAGGTCTACACACTGAAATGGAGTACTTGACATACCAGTACAGTAGTAGCAAACGTGTACAAGTGTCAGGTGTGCCCCCCTTCCAACATACACATATAGCAACAATCAGGTGCGCCCCCCCCCCGGTGCTGTGTAGGAATGTGGATACAGTCGGATGTCCCCCCCATGCTGTGCAGAAATGTAGCAACAGTCAATGCCACATGACCAATGGATACCATGCAGACACAGCATGCCACCTGCCAGTGTACAACGCAGAGGTGGGCACTACAGTACAGACTAACTGGACATGTAACATATGCGATACAGTTGGCCATACTGGGCATGCTCAAACACATGAAGGTATGATGTCAATGTCAGTCGACAACATGCAGAATGGTCATACTGGGCATGCTCACACACGTAAACACAAGACGGCCAGGTCTGCAAACACCAGTGGTCCGGATATATCTGCCGGTGCATTGCTATATTGTTGGATGACTGTGCTATATGGTATGAGCGTGGTACTGTCTATTGTCTGTATATTTGCCATGCTGTATTGGTAATTCGCATTAGCTGTGTGTGCAGGGTGTTGCTACCAACACTTGCACAGGATGGTTATTTGTTTGCGGGCAGAACAAGCCCATTGGATACGGAGGGAGTAAGGCACATTGAAGCAGTTGGGAGTGGTTGTGCGTGGGTTTGCACGGTGTTAAGCACTGCTGACCTCTGGTTACAGCTTCTTACACTTGGTTAGCCTCCACATTTCTTTACCAGTGCAATACTTGCATACTGGTAGCCAAACACGCTTACACCCGCTCGCGCCCTCACTTGCACATGCACCAACATTGGTGCTTGCATGTGTCACTCACGCTGGGTGGGAGCAATCCCTTGTGATGCCTATTATATCTGACTACATGACTACAGTATCGGGTATGGCTGACCATTAGGCGACGGCATGGCATTTGACTGTATGGAATCGGCGGCCTGTCCAGTGAGTTAATCATATTATATGCATGTTCCTTATACAATCTGCTGCCATCTGGCTGATACATGGGAACCGATACTCTGCAGTGCAGACAAGTAAATGTGTTTTGGGACCCACAACTGTCTTCCGGGTCATGCTACCACATACCTATTGTAGGTCTGCCACCTTTTAAATTGGCCGAGGTGGGACTTTAGGATTAACACCTGTCCCACTTTGCGTGGGACAGTCCCTCCTTAGGCGGATGTGTCAGGCGAAAATAATCAAGAGATAGCAAATGTCCTGATTACAGGACAATATTATATTCTACGTTTCTCTAATAGTTGCAAATATGTATAGTTCTGTACTATGCACGGCTGTAGGTATGTTCTGACCTGGTATGTCTGACATTTCTATGGAGCAGGTCCCACTTTGGCCATTTTGAAAGGTGGCAGCCCTATAGCACCTATATGTAGAGATGTCAGATTTGGCAGAGCAACACATACCCACACCAGTAGAAAATAGACTACTTCATCGTTTTGCCTAAATAAAAGGTTACTCTTGTAGCATTATAGTTGCTAATACTGTTTCCTATAACATCTAGGTGTTACAGATGCAACATAATCGTTTTATGCAACCACTACAGACAATATAGGCCCCCGGATTCATGAAGCTCGGCGCAAGGCCGGTGTAAGGCCTGCGCCGGCCGTACGGCATATAAATGGTGCAGTAGCGCCATATGCATATTAATGAAGGTGCGCCGCTTCCACATCCACGTGCATAGGACACATGCGCGAGTGCATGGGGCGTTACTAAGCTGTGCCTGGAGGCGTGTCAATGTCGGCTGGCGATGAGCAACCTAAACTGCTGAATATTATAGCCTGCCTGCAATAGTAATCGTACCTATCAGTGTCCGTGGATAATTAAACGTATGCAAAGCATGCAAGACAGTTCCCGGCCACACAAAATGGAGAACCAAACAGAAATGCACGCAACACAATATGAGTTTCCGTCCATGGAACAAATGATATTTAAAATCGTGTGTCTGTAATGTACTGCACTGTCAGAAGTTATACCCAGTGGAAGTGAAGCACATCATGTCAGCGCGCCACCAATACACACATCTAGCCCCATGGGCATGGTCACCAGCAGTCCCACAGTGGTAGTGATAGTACACAGCTGGGCAGTTGTGGCTATATAACAACCGTAAAGAAACCTGACAGTCCAAATTGTATACCAAACACACACAAACATATGTATATTAAAATGTGCTATACACATGAACGTAACCGTAACATACACATAGGATGCCATATGCGGAACCGGGATATCCAAAAGCAGAACCCATGCATGCAAATGCAATATGCAACAACCCCTGTATAGCACATAACCCGCACCCATGTCCGAATGTCCACCAAATCCAGCTACCAGCCTTGGGCATCCATACACCTACACATAGCGAGTATTCCCCATATGTAGTAGGAAGTATCGTCCTAGGCAGTGTCAGGATTGCAAATATGTATCCCAAGTTTGTAAACATCCCATCACAGGTACGTAAATCCAAATGCCCGCGCGTTAATGTTCTGGCAAAATGTGTGTACATCCCGCGTGGGATAAGTAAACTGTTGAAACCTCAGAGTTGTTTACACGCCACGGTGTCCATTACTGTACACATCTGGACAAAACATGTATGTGTAGTCACGGTACTGTTCAGTTTCTACACAGACATGCAAAACATACTACGCAGGATGTAACAGCTGTCCACCATGCAGGTCACCCCACTAGGGTTGCCACCTGTTCAGATGGCCAAGGTGGGACATCCCTTGTAGAAATGTGAAAATCTGCAGGATAAAACATACCCCCGGCCAGTGTAAAGGACAGAATTACATGTGTATGCCAAGATAAAAGCTTATTCCATAGCATTTGAATAGCTTATGCTATCCCAAATAATAGTTATGTGTACCAGATACAAAATACCTGTATCATGCAACTAGTAAAGAAAATAAGAAATATATTATTGTCTTAAAATCACAGGACAGTTGCCATGTCTTAGGTGTCGTCGCAGGACACAACTGTCCAAAGTGGGACCTCCCCTCGCAAAGAGGAACAAGTGGTAACCCTACTCCCCACTGAATTATCGACAGTATATATTCAACTCAATCACATACCGACACCACCTCCCAACCTATTACAGCACCAAAACCTGGACAAAGCCTAAAAGGATGGGTGGACAAATAGGGACAGATGTAATTACTGCTCTCACAAACTTCGAAAGTTCACTGAATAATAGTATGTACATAAGCATGGAATGTTGTGAAGGATGTGGGGTAGTCCCCAGTATTACAGAGTTCTGTACATTTATACTGTAACAAAGCGTCACATATGTTGACTGTACTACTGCATACCTGTAGTTAATTCATAGTTAAGTCATGTGCAAAATAATAACCCTCGTAAGAATGAATACAGGAAATAGTCAAATGTGAATGGGAACACCACTCACCGTGGATTATGTATTGTAACCCCACCCATATTATGTATTGCCAACATCATAAGCTGCTGACAGGTGCCCAAACACCTGTGTCTGTAAACACAGATAAAATGTTTAAAATGGACAAACCCTGTCCATGTGCTTTGTCTGACATTTGAACACAGTCAGGGCAGTTCCGTTCACCAGGCAGACAAGCCTAAACCCAGATCACCACATGAACACCCTGACAATTAAAGACCTGTATGTGTCAGGACTATAAGCCTTTGGGTTATGAATATCCCTGCAGTGATTAAATATGCAGCTTGGGTCCAGAGCAGTAGGGAATAGGGAATGTGTAACATGTAGTACCGCGTTTTTCCCAGCAGGAGAATGGATGCCTGTGACGTAAGTGAAGAGGTGAGGCATATGTTAATGTAGCTATGTACTATGGGTATGCATATAAATGAGTCAGAACACCAAACGTATAGTGGTTACAGCATCCGGCCAACGTGAATGCAGTCCCGGTTCAACTACGACTACAGCACATATAATGTTAAAGTGTAATGAATGCATCTGTGCTGTACAGACATTTAAATATGTACAGGTGAATGTGTGTTTCGCATATGTCCGTTAACCGGATTAGAGATATTTTACTGGTACTGTCACAAGTAATAAAGCCCACGTAAGCACAAAGACTTAGTAAACATATGTAACCCACAATAAGGATATGCATGTGCCTGCCAGAACCCACAATAAGGAAATGCAAGTGTGCCTGTGCGTGTGTAATCCGCTCACAACATAGCAAATGAATGCTGGTTTATACACGTAATGTCTATATATGGATATATACAGTTGTGTAGAGATATATATATCCACAGACTTAAACTAAATAAATATATGAAATAAAGAATGTACATAAATATATATATATATATATATATATATATATATATATATATATATATATATACATACATACACTCAAACACATACAACATCAATTGATGTATACCTAACAAACATATGAACAAATGTCCTCGTAGATATAACACATGTACATAAATAGGTTACACCATAGCTAGTAAGGATACACATAACAGACATGCAATTAAGGTAAATACACTGCTGCTCTCAAAACTACTGCCCAGAAAGTATCAGTGTGCCAGATCTGTAAGTTCTACTCTTTAAACATGGATATAGGTGTCCTTTGCAGGACTCCAAAAATAGTGAATCTATAAATGCACAGCCCTGTACTGATTGCCGCAAAGAAGTGTCATCCGCAACTACAATATAGCTGTACATGCAACAGTAGCTTGTGCAAGTGTAATAACACATGGGTTGACAGAATGTAAGACATATGTACCGACATGCGGAGAGTGGATAGTGCTTAGAAGTGTTGTCATAATTTATTATCGCTCACATTAAATATGTGTTATGACTACTGTGGAGGGTGTCAGGTCTGGGAATCATGGGTATGCAATAATGGGCCTAGGTGCCTAGGTGTTGGTTGGCACAGATTTATGAGGTCTGCCCCATGGGAGTGATTAATATACCTATGTGGGTATAGCAGATGCCTCTAACTTCCTAAAATGAAGAACCCGTCTACCGGATATCGTGTAAACTATTGGGGGAAGACGTAGGGAGTTATATTAGTGTTGTGTAAGCGATTATCATGGATGTACATGCGTACGAATAAGATGGTAACCATACCTCTCAATCAGAATAAGGCATTTGGACAAAGGCATTTTAAAATAAGTACAAATAGGGAATATCTCAAATATTCCTCTTACAAAGTCAGAACGTGGATAGAATAATGGATCAGTCAATAGTATGAATGTTTCGAGGGTTATTAATTGTAAATAACAAATGGCTGTCATTATTGTCTAACCCCGCAGTCCCAAATGACTTCCCACTAAATTACCAGAAAGGCATTGCACAATATTATTAAAAAAGGAACGAAATCAGACATCTAAGTTAGGGACATTTACCCAAAATTTGTACAGTTGAGAGGTATGAAGGTAACCCTGACCTAAATAAATGTACAGAACTAGTGCGATTAGGTGGACAGGTGTCAAGAAAGACGTGATGACAAATGACAAAACATGTATAAGTCAAAAGCATGTACCTCGACAAATCTGGATGAATACTAATGCCCTGTGATAGTCAATCTGTAAGGTTAATAGAAACAACATAAATGTGTCCCTCAGGGTGCTATGCAGTGTCCCTGAGACAGTGTTCAGTCTCCCATACATGCATGTGAGTTCTGCCACTGATGGAAAGGGCAAATACCGGCGAACACATAAGGTAGATGATAGCAGAATATGTTTTGATCAGCACCTGTTGGCTTTTGTGAGGAACACAACACTCTGGGTGGGTGTGTCCTACAAAAGGAATGTAATGGCATCTGGCCTGTGATTTCGCCATATATTGTGTGTAGTGGTGTAATAAAATGACATATCTTGTATCAGAAACAGATACATGTTATAGGAAACAGTATCATTGACTATACCACTACAAGACAAATCTGAAGGTATGAAAAGTGCTGAAGTAGTCAGTTTAGTATTGACTGCAGGTATGTGTGGACTTGTCAAATGTCACAGCTGTACATATAGTCCCTATAGGGCTGTCACCTCTACAAATGATGAAAGTGGGAGGTGCTCTGTATAAATGACAGATGTAGCAGGTCAAAACATACCTACAGCCATGCCTAACCCACAAATAGACATATTAGCATACATCAAAGCTTAGGCCAGGATTCAGGAAGCTTTGGTCGGTGTACGAGTAGAGTAAGAGTAGAGCAAGGCAAGATGTCCGCCGAGCTATTCAGCAATATCCTGTAGGGTGTAACACAGCCCCTCAAACGAACGTTGCACGGACAATGTTAGGATATGCAAATTATCCCATTTGTAGGTGAAAGCTATGCAAATGATGTAAAATATGTGATACATGAAACAGTAAGCTGTCCGTGCAAGAGTAGAGGTATGTGCAAAAATGTACACGGATGTTAACCGAGTAACGTTCTGCAAGTAGCTAAACGGAGCAATGTCATCTGCAAATAAAGGACGGTTTAGTTGAAGAAGCATGCCAATGGCCAAATATAACGCTAGTGGCATGTATTCCCATTGGAAATCAATAAAACTCTAGTTGTCCTCCCCCGATCTCCGAGTACGCGCTCTGCATACAAAACAAGACAAATATGTAAAATATACATACAAATTGTAATGTCAGTTAAAAGTTATTGCGTCATGCAGGGGAATGGCAAGCTGAAGACAACATAGCTACTGAGTAGTGGTTGCTATGTGTGGAAGCGCACACTCAGAGATGTAACCAAGCATTAGTAGGCAATCCTATGCAATTGAGGCTGAAGATAGTGAAGCACAATTTGTCATGCCATATGGGCCAAGCCCCTATAGTGTAAGAGTAGGTGAAGGGGACTATCAGCGTAGAAGATAGGTGACATCTTGAGTGTGTATGTATAAAACACTGTAATCTTATTGGAGCAGTGTGTCACGTTTGCTGTCAGTGACTCATCATTGGAAGAGGTGTGTTATGAGTTATCCTAGGTAAAGTCAGTAAACTGACGGTGTACGCCATGGATATCACTGAAGTTCCTTGCAAACCTGGTGAAGTGTGTTTGCGCCTGTGCAAGCCTGTAAGCCCGAGTAAGCATCTGTGCATGTGTGTCAGCCTGTGTGCATGACTTGAAGAACGAGTAAGCTACTGTAAGATTGTTGAAGCCCGTGTAATGTTGTGTAAGCCAGTGTAAGTTTTTGTACGCATGTATAAGCCTGTGTGTGCACGTGGAAGCGGATATGCACTTCACTGTGCTCCTATGCGCGGCGCCGCTCACTGTGGACACAAACAGTGGAAAGGAAGGTAAACAAATAGCAGTAAGTTAACCAAGGAGAACTACCACAGCTAGCAGGTGGAAACAATCAGACTGAGTATATTACACAGCCAGTACAGTAGGCCAGCAGAGCACATACAACTTTACAAACAGTAGTCCACCATGTTATTCTCAGACACACTGCAACACTGTAGTATAGTAAGAGAAATGCAAATTGTAAAAGCTTAACTGAGATAAGATAATGTTAGGGGCTGCCATTGCTATTATACATCAACATATGCAACATGTGGAGGGTTGTGCCAATGTGAATGCCGCTCAGCATCACACAGTGAGTAGAAGGAGAGGAGTGTGCAGGCACAGGGTAAACTACCAGGGGCAACATGAGCTGGAGATAGTAGAGCGCTATAGAGTGGACAGAGACCTCCTGCAGAAGATTGTGGATCTGTGCAGGCCATGTCTCACACACAGACCCAACAGAGGGAAACCTATCCCAGTGGAAACCAAGGTATGTGTTGCCCTAAGGATACCAGCAACAGGTACCTTCCAGAGATCAACTGGTGATATGACGTGGATTTTACAAACATCAGCATCCAGGGTACTGCACCAGGCCATGAATGCCATGTCAGCACATGTCAGTGATGATGTATATATCCCCAATTCCCGTAAGGTATTGGGCAGCAATATGTGTCGTTTCCACACAATAGTGGAATACCCTAAGTACTGTGTGCAATACACTGCATGCACATATGCATCAAAGCACCAGCCAGTGAGTGTGGCAGGGCCTACATCATCCACAAGGGCTTCCCCTCCATGAAGTGGCGGTTTGTGTGTGATGGCCAGCTTGTAATAATGAATGTGTGTGCTGGGTGCCCTGGAAGCTGCAATGCTTCCGATATGTGGCATCTGATGCAGTTGTACAAAATATGTGGCAATGGGGACAACCCTCATGGTCACCTAGTGGGGGATGCCGGATGTGCAGTTCAACTCTGGCTGATGACACACATCAGAAATGCACAAACATATGAACAGGAATGCCATCATGAGGCACACGCACATACAGAAACCTTACTCTAGCATGTGTATGTGTCGCCAAGTCACAGTTCTGGTGCCTGGACACATCTGGTGGAACATTACCGCACTTATCAACTACATGTATCAGAACTGTCTGTGGCCTAGGTCATCTGTGTCACACACACACACACACACACACACACACACACACACACACACACACACACACACACACACACACACACACACACACACACACACATGACAGTTTATATACATAGTGTGAGTGATTGTTCATGTATGTGTAATACTGCAGAACAGTTCAAACACAGCAAAGTATGTCAGTAATGGACATTCATCATAGTTGTATAACCACCTTGGAGGATATGCATGCAGAACTCTCATTGCATATGTGATACAGTGATGTACTTCACAATACCATTGTAAATGCAAATATCAAATGACAAATGACATAGCACATATCTATATGTACACATTGTTACCCATTATACATATTGGGGTGTAATACCTATGTGTTACTGTTGGTAAAGTATGTGTAGTAAATGTGGACAACTGACTCTGTTTAGCCTAATAGGTGTACAGCATGGGTTGGATAACATGTATCTGTCTGTATGATACCTTTGTGTAGACTAACTGTGTCATGTGCAGAATGCATTCTAGGCCACAGTATGAATTCCCAGATGTGGACAGGAATATCCCTATTGTCTTTGCTTGTAACTAACATGGCTACATGTCAAACAGTAATGGTCCCAGCAATGTGTGGCGGTCAATGCCAGTGCGAACTGGTATAGTATAGTACATGTAGGATCCACATGCTACTGTGTGTCCTACATGTGTGGGACAGTTGTGAAGATATCATATAACAATTGGTAATCCAGACTGTCGAGGTCGTGTCAACTACCATAATGCAAAACTATGACAGATAGTAACAGTATCACCCATAGCACCATGTAAAACCATAGCAATCACACATGTGTAGACAAGTACAATATGTGTAGTATAATGCATACTGGCCACCAATAGAAAGTATGATGTGTTAGTGTGAAATACAGGGCATGTCACCATTCCAATGTGTCCACTATACATGTAGATGCAGACAGTGCACCCTCACCATGTTCACATATAGATACATGTGAATCTGTACTACACACATCTCACCCATACTGCACACTGTGTAACACATGCTGCCAATACTACACACGTCAGTCAAATGGCACATGGATGGATAATACATCTTCAGAATTAACAGTGCTGTACACTATACTACATTGATGATCATAGCTGGAATTTATCATGCCTGCTTACATACACCTAGAAGGAAATCACACTTTGTGTTAACAACATTGTAACATTATTACAGTGCTATGAAGCCAGCCTGTGCATCAGCACCATGTTAGTCCATACCTGCATCAATGTTACACATTACAAGAGGTGGCACAGGTGTCATCATATGCACAGGGTATGTAGTTTCATTTCCAGAGCCTGTCAGTGAACCAGCCAATCAACATGTATGCATTTGTGTGTGTGTGAGGGACAACAGGTAATGCATGGCCCAATGTTGATGCAATGTGTGTGTGTGTTATGTGTTATCCCTAGCTGTTTGTTTTATGTGTGTCTCTGCATGTACACTGTTTCAGCATGTGTCAGTCATATACTGGAGGTTGTGGGACAGTCACAGACTGTACCTGCCAGGCTGTACAGATCGCCATTCCTGGCCATGGACATCCCTCCATGCATTCAACCATAGTCCAGTCCTGCACCTGGTAATGTATACACATACATACATGGGATCTGTATCACAACCTGTGGATAAACGGGTGTCAGTAATGTTAACCTGATTTGCATAGTATTGGCATGTAATACATAGGTATATGAGCCATAGTCATCCTCCAACATAATAACCACTGCTGACTGCTGCTGAAATGTGCACATGACCGTTTAAAGGCGCTGTACTATCATTGTTTTCCATGTCCCTGGTAATACCCAGCAACAAAATAACTGGTTACTACACAACTATAACCCAGGATCACTACAGCAAACAGTATGTGCACTTTCACAGAGCCATAGCACATTCAGATACATCCAAGGTGAACATGTACAGACAATGCAGCACATTCAATAGTGCTAATATCCACATACATATTACAAAGATATATACATATATATATATACACACACAAACACACACACACACACACACTTGGAAGGGCTGGGAGTTGAACATACAGCTACCTACTCTAACACACTACAGCATTACGCATTTACAGAACGCTCTACCGAGATTACTGAATACAGCACTCCCAGACGCATACTTCTAGGTGGGTGTCATCATAGGGAATGTATGTGTACAGACATCTAAAAGCATTACATGTATGTGTTGTGAGACATCACAAAGCACACAGCCGGAAACACACACACAGGAGTAGGGCCAGGGTAGAAAAACACACCTACTTAACACACTACCACTACATTTACATTTACAGTGCTACCGAGATTACTGAACACAGCACTCCCAGAGGCATACTTCTAGGTGGGTGTCATAATCCGCAAAGGCAAAGGATAGGATGTGTATGTATGTGAGACATCTAAAGCATTACTGTGTCCCCAGGCTGGGAAACACACACACACACACACACACACACACACACACACACACACACACACACACACTTGGAAGGGCCGGGAGTTGAACATACACCTACCTACTCTAAGACACTACAGCAGTACACATTTACAGAACGCGCTACCAAGATTACTGAACACAGCACTCCCAGAGGCATACTTCTAGGTGGGTGACATCATCCGCAAAGGCAAAGATGCTGATAGGGAATGTATGTGTTGTGAGGCATCTAAAAGCATTACTGTGTCCCCAGGCAGCTGGAAACACACACACACACACACACACACACACACACACACACACACACACACACACACACACACACACACACTTGGAAGGGCCGGGAATTGAACATACACCTACCTACTCTAACACCCTAAACATTACGCATTTACAGAATGCGCTACCGAGATTACTGAACACAGCACTCCCAGAGGCATACTTCTAGGTGGGTGTCATCATCCGCAAAGGCAAAGACGCCTATAGGGAATGTATGTGTTGTGAGACATCTAAAAGCATTACTGTGTCCCCAGACAGCTGGATACACACACACACACACACACACACACACACACACACACACACACACACACACACACTTGGAAGGGCCGGGAGTTGAACATACACCTACCTACTCTAACACACTACAGCATTACGCATTTACAGAACGCGCTACCGAGATTACTGAACACAGCACTCCCAGAGGCATACTTCTAGGTGGGTGTCATCATCCACAAAGGCAAAGACGCCGATAGGGAATGTATGTGTTGTGAGACATCTAAAAGCATTGCTGTGTCCCCAGGCAGCTGGAAACACACACACACACACACACACACACACACACACACACACACACTTGGAAGGGCCGGGAGTTGAACATACACATACCTACTCTAACACACTACAGCATTACACATTTACAGAACACGCTACTGAGATTACTGAGCACAGCACTCCCAGAGGCATACTTCTAGGTGGGTGTCATCATCCGCAAAGGCAAAGACGCCGATAGGGAATGTATGTGTTGTGAGACATCTAGATGCAATACTGTGTCCCCAGGCAGCTGGAAACATACACACACACACACACACACACACACACACACACACACACACACACACTTGGAAGGGCCAGGAGTTGAACATACACCTACCTACTCTAACACACTACAGCATTACGCATTTACAGAATGCGCTACCGAGATTACTGAACACAGCACTCCCAGAGGCATACTTCTAGGTGGGTGACATCATCCGCAAAGGCAAAGATGCCGATAGGGAATGTATGTGTTGTGAGACATCTAAAAGCATTACTATGTCTCCAGGCAGCTGGAAACACACACACACACACACACACACTTGGAAGGGCTGGGAGTTGAACATACACCTACCTACTCTAACACACTACAGCATTACGCATTTACAGAACGTGCTACCGAGATTACTGAACAGAGCACTCCCAGAGGCATACTTCTAGGTGGGTGACATCATCCGCAAAGGCAAAGATGCCGTTAGGGAATGTTTAGAGAGTGAGCGGTCTGAAAGCATATTACCATCCCAAGGTAGACGTACACAAACACGGCACTGCTGTCATCGGGACAACTAAATATCTATGGAGCACAACAACATTAAATAGATACGGGATGTGCCACAGACAGTGCACCCTTCGAGAGAGAAACAATTGTGTTCAATGTAGGCATCCATCGTGACATTAAAATTGGACATCTGGTGCCTGGATGACCACCATGGCTATACAGGATGTCAATGGCCATGCCCACATGCTTAGTATCACACGTCTGTTTGGAATGTACTGTGTGTCCATCTACACAATGGCGTACTGGGCATGCTCACTCACTTAGCAGTTGCAAAGGGCCATCTTGCATGCACACGGAGTCTAATCACGGAAGGGCGCAGTGTGAAATGTACTGTGTGTCCATCTACACAACGGCGTACTGGGCATGCTCACACACTTATCAGTTGCAAAGGGCCATCTTGCATGCACATGGAGTGTAATCACGGAAGGGCGCAGTGTGGAATGTACTGTGTGTCCATCTACACAATGGCGTACTGGGCATGCTCACACACTTAGCAGTTGCAAAGGGCCATCTTGCATGCACACAGAGTCTAATCACGGAAGGGCGCAGTGTGGAATGTACTGTGTGTCCATCTACACAACGGCGTACTGGGCATGCTCACACACTTAGCAGTTGCAAAGGGCCATCTTGCATGCAGATGGAGTGTACACACAGAAGGGCACAGTAAGGAATAACTGCCCTCACTCACAGGGCGGTCACACATGCAGTGACCTGTACACACACAGCTGCCATCACAGCTGTCACAGGTGCAGGTCACACACGTACACACTGCAGTGTACACTGTCGCTGTCAAGTCAGCACCATGTCGTTGGTGCAGCACTACACAGCCTTACGGTCCCACAACACCATGTGACACATGACCACTGGCTGTACAGCGTGTACACCAGCTGTGCAGAGTACACACGTACCAACAGGGATCCAACAGGTGTTATGCATTGCAATGATACCAGTATACATGAACAGGTCGGCTCAAGACATACCATGGCCCTTACACAGCTGTGACACCTGACTGTTGCTGTACACCAATGAACACACATCTGGGTATGTCATACATGTGATTGTGTGGATGTCTGCATGGACTGCACACACAACACATACATACATGGCCTTTGATGTACCTCGTGCATAACACTGGCCTAATCAATGCTACACACGCGAACTGAAGGTGGGCCCATGTCTGTTGAATGCTCACACTACAGGGGGTAGCAGTGTTGACCGGGACACATACCCTTGTACTGGTCGCCAGACACCCGTGATATCATACCGCAGTCCATGTGTTATGTATGTCAACACACATGTCCAACAATAGCAATGCATACAAACATGGCAACAGGAGACACATGTGACATCTGTACTGTGCATGCAGCAAACATGCATGTGCAGTGTCCGATGTCCGTAACATAGCTGCACCTACCTACGACATGCAGACGCAATGCAGACCCATCATTGACATCTGTATACGGTGGCATACAAACAGCACGTATGGAGGGATGTGTGTACATAACGTGGTGAACCACATGTCTAGATGTATGTGTGCAGGGGTGGCTCACAGTTGTGTCACACACCATCCTATCATGCCATGTGCTAACTGTACGCCATGTCGCTGTTACGTGACAGTGCTGACATAATGCATACACAGCAGTCAGGTGTTAACAACTATATGTCATATGGCACCTATAACACCTACAACCTCCCGTGTGCATATAGCAGCACAATTGCCAGATATAGCGTTGGTACACATAATGCAATCAATACCGCTGCATGTCCATCAAACGTGTCATCATATGGCAGGTGTATCATTCCCAGCACTGCCATGTGTGTCCGAATGTGTGACCAGGGATGCCACATATCGTGAGGAATATGTCCCAGTTGCTACACATCCCTGTACATCATTGTAGAGATCTGTACATACGTCAGTGTGGGAAGCATGACGTTCGCCGGTGAGGTGCATCACACACGTCAGCTGTCCGTATACACATGTGTGGTCACCACAGTGTGTGTGTGTGTCTGTATGTATGTCTGGTGCTTGGTGTGAGTGTGTATGCTAATATACGGTGGGAAATTATCACTAGCCCCACGTGGTGACTAACCCGTAATGGTGATGCATTGCACAACCCTGTTGATGCCATAGGTCCCAGCCATACTGGGTACCTGTGCATGTCCCTTCTCTGTGACATGTCGTGTGGGTGCATAGTACTGTGAGGGTGATGACCACACAGGCAAGGGTCCCCAGCTGCACACTATGGGGTGTGCGTTATAGTGGTGTACACCCTGTGAATGCGGCCATGTTCACATACTGTTACAGGGTCCTACTGCTGCACAGTGTGGCTTCCAGCTACCAAGTGACACCTCACATCATCATTGGCCAGGCTGCTGTGTACAACCCCTGCACCATGTCACCATACCTGTAATGTGTCCTGCTATGTATGTCACGTCTCTGTCCAGTGTAGCCTGTGGCACCGACCACATGCATCAGGTGCAGTATATGTGTGGACATCTGTGTCATGTTGGTGTGTCCAACAATCAGGATGAGGGTACATGTAGCATGCTGATATTGCCAGACGTGCCTGTGTGTACTCCATAGTTACACTTGGGGGACTGCAAGCACTGCTACCTGTAGGCACATGCAAGTACACCATAGGAGGGAACCAGGGTATCACAACCAACATGGTGCTACAGATGTAACCGAGACACATACCGTGAACACATCACAATGCATGCTGCACCTGCACTACATGGTATGACTGGTGCATGTCGACAGTACACAACCTATGTCACATACACAACTCAGTATTCACACACAACCACTGCAACATACACATCCCTCACTATGCATACACAGGTATTACATACACCTCTCACTATGCTGTTCACCCTGTGCATCAGAATATTTGTGCATAATCCTGCACCGATGGTGTGGATGACAGGGATGCGGCACAGGCTTCATCATATGCACAGAGTGATATGTTTGCAGGGGCATAGGCTGCACCAATGGATAACATCATGTGTGTGTGTAAGGGCCGGTGAGTTGACTGGACATGTCTGTGCAGAATGCATGTGGATGTTGTGGAGCCCTAAAGGTGTGTTTGCTGTGTGCGTGTATGCGTGTACACAGTTCTGCCATTTGTGATGCCTACACGGGGTATAACTGACAGCCTCAGGTTGTACAGTGAAGGTTGTACAGCTCACTGTGTCCGTCCATGGCCACGTGACCTGTGCCTGCCTGGGGTTGCACGGGCACTACCAGGTGGAGGTACAGAGTGGCTACTGTCCAACAACACATGTCCGCTGGAACCGTGTCCCCGCTGAGACAATCCAGGGCCACATCCATGTAGCCTGCTGTGTCCTGGTGTTGACAGCGCAGCACCAGCTGCACTGCTACTGCTACCGGCACTATGGGAGCGGGCATGTGAGGTGGCATGCTCACGTCGAACTACACTAGGTGGTGTTGCTGGCCTCTGTCCACGTGGCCTACGCCTCACTCCTACCAGGTGTTCCAGCACAGACAGCTCCCACTCACGGATTGCCATGCCTCGGTCAAGGATTCTGACCATTTCACCTAGTCGCCTATCCAGAACATTAACAATCTGCTGTGAGCATTTGCCAATGCCTGGATGTTGTCATTTAGGGTATGGATAGCAGCCTTCTGCAGCCTCTGCCCTTCTCTGTTCTGCTGTTCAGCATGTGCCTGTGCCGCCATTACAGTCTGGAATATGCGTCTGGTGATACCAGCTGCTGCACTCTGTCCTGCAGGTGCATGTCTGCCAGAGGTCCTCCTATGAGCAGCACCAGCCACATGCCTGTGTGGCACATCTGCAGTCATTACACTGACACCATGGTGTGTAGACCCACCTTCTGTAGCCACCACACGTTCCTTTTCCACGCCAACAGACGCTGACTGTCCTTCCTCTATGGCCACCGGTGATGCGGTATGTGTTGGCAGCAGAACTGTGCACAGGGAAGGGGGGGACATAGCTGGGATGGTAACCATTGGCACAGACTCAGCCCCTGACAACCCTGCCTGCACCTCATGCATATGTTCATCACCGCTAGTATCTGTGGGGACACTAACATCAGATGGACCGCAGGAGGGTAACGCACCTACATCACCTGTGAATGCAAAGAAATACTGTAAAGTACACAGACACACACACACACACACGCACACACACACACACACACACACACACACACACACACACACACACACACACACACACACAGACACACACACACACACACACACACACACACACACACACACACACACACACACACAGACACACACACACACACACACACAGACACACACAGACACGCACAGACACACAAGCACAGACACACACAGACACACCATGCATGTGATTTGTCAGATGGCATGCAGCATGCCTGCGATACAGCAGAGGGCATGCAGCTCAGACATTAATAGTGTTAGTAAGCATACCTCCCTGGGGTGCACACTACAGCAAGCAGGTGTCATATCAGTAGCCATGCAGTTCACACAATCATGGTAGTATGCATGCATCCCCGTGATACACCATGTGGCCCAGAACAGGATAACAGTACACATGGCTGACGTGACCTTGACATGTAATCTGCTGACATGTGCAGTAACATGCATACATGTTTGACACAATGGTGTCCTGACACATGTACAGCATCATAATGGGCTTCACATTGCAGTGTTGTGTGTATGCCCTACAGATAGAATGCATGTTTAGCAAATGTGCATGAGCATGGGAGGGTAGTGTGAGCCATCTACATTGCTATACAGTGTGAAGTACAGACACTGTGCCATTGCATGGCAACATGAGGCATGTATGTTGCTGTAGAATGCATAATATGTACACATTGCATAGCCATAACTGCAACACAGTCGTGATGTTCGACAGATCGTATATGGTAGACTTCAGTGACACCTCCAGTAGCTGTGCACAGGCATTTAGGTTGTCCAGTGTACCACATCAACTGTATAATCAGTCAACTAAGGCTATAATTGGACCATGTGTGGACAATGTGCAACAGGGTGTATACACATCCCAAGTACTATGTGGCTACATGTCTCTGGCCATCCCCCATGGCCATGTGTGCACATGTGTTGGCCAATTGTGTGTGATGGGCATCTTCTCCACATGTCTGTGTGGTCCCATATGACATACACCCATACATGTCAGATATGTCACAATCCACAGGGCTATGCAGACAATGGGTTGTATGTTTGGTATGTGGGGTATAGGTCATGCGATAGTGTGACAATATTGCAGACAGAACACTACATGTCTGGGACATGTCAGGTGGCACATCACAATGTGTGCACCCAATGCAGGGGCATATGACACAATGGTGACACTTGTGGGCTGCCCATATCACAGCTCACTGTGTGGTACTGTGTGCATACCACACATGTTGTTCCAATGCATACTACATATGCCTCCATTGTAGAACACCTCCACCTTTGTATGCACAGCTGACCACACATGTCACAATGACAAGTACTGTGGTTTCAAGTCTGTGTTTCTTTACGTTTGTATATATAGCACATGGGTGGCGTGTGTGAATGCATGGTGGTGCGACCTGCATATCGTGACTGGAACAAACATCAGGTGTGCAAGTGTTAACTGGTCACATGGCAAATAGATCTACACTGTAACATGCCTGATACTGATGACAGTCTCACCTGCAACGGACCCATGTCTGTGTGACACACCAGCGGTACCTGTATAGGGGTGACACACCAATATGAACATTATCCATGACTGTATGACAGCCACAGGTTGCACTGTGCATGTGAACACATTCACCTGTGTAATAGCATATAGTATGCACATGTGTGCATACACAAAGTAGCATACTGTAGTATGCAGCATGTGTGTCCACATACCTGGCATATGTTGTTACTTTACATAATGTACAGTGACACATGCAACTACATGGGATATAATAGCCATATGTGCATTACTGACTTACCAGGCAACTCCAGGTTCATTGGTTGGGAGACACCCACCTCCACGATGGCAGCTAGTGTTTCTAGATGCTGTTCCCTGGGTGTCCCCAGACTGGCCAGTAGCTCCTCGGTGTGTCTGAGTGGGAGCTGGGTTGGTGGGACCACCACCTGTTCCACCTTGTTCCCTTGTGATTGCAGTGGCATGCTGTTTTGCATGTCGTATCAGGTCCGTGCAGTGTCTGTGCACCTGCTGGTAGGTGTGGTTATGGCCACCCACATCGTTCACCCTCCTGCGTAGATCCTGCCACAGGTCATCCCGCTGCTGGGCATGCTGTGGCACATGGCTGAACAGCACGTCATAGTTGTCATTGAGCTGTGGGATGAGGACATCATCCTCCTTGCGGGTGTATGCTGGGAGGCGTGTACGGGGCATTGTCTGTAAAACATAATGATGGTGAAAGGTCACAGTTTCAGAGATGTACAGAGATACTGCTGCACATACATTTCTATGACATCTACTGCATCTGCACAGTTATCTTTGCAAAGCATCATGACACTGACACGACTGATGTGTTTGTGTCACACATGTCACACCCATTATGCATTGGATATCATCACCATATATGTGTGTCACCTCATTACAGTGTTCATACTTCATGTAAATGCTGTCTTGCTGTGAGCATGTCTATTTGCCTGCACTTGTGTTCTTACCTATCTGCACATGCCTCGATGTGTCCATGGTACTACTGTTGACCTGGATGCTGTGTATATGTCACATATAAACACAGACACAGCCGTAATGGACGAGCAGTGACAATGCACACATACGCATGGACACCTGTACATGCATGTGTTTTGCCATATACATCTACACAGCACTGTACAACTGTTCAACATCCTGACACGGATCGCCTGTATTACACATGTGATAGACATGGGACAATGGATAGTCAGACGACATTCACAGGGATGGTCATCAACCATAGCATGTGCGGGAACGGTTTCCACGCTGTTGCAGATGGCCATTGTGCCACCGTAAGCTGCATCAGTGCCACATTACTGATCCAGTCAATTGATAGTACATCTACCATGCGGCCATCACACCATGTATGACTGGGATGACATCTGCAGATTTGATGGACAGGGTTGCATGCTATGGCGGGAGTATGTCACATATATGGCACAGGTATCTGTCCAGCCTGTGGCGATCCTAGTATTAGGATGGTGGCTGTCCATGACATATGTCATATAGATCAGGATATGGACATGTAGCATGTCCATCATCATGGTGTAGCAAATGTCCTTCTGCAAGGCAGACAGCATGCTGCATAGTGGAGGTGTGGATTGTGAAGGCTGGTATCGCACATCCATGCATAGTCATTACCTTTTACAGGTGGTATGTGATCCAATATTGGTCACCACAGTGCTGTATATGCCTGGCCAGTGATCTCTGTGCTCATGAATGGCACCCTGACATGACATGGGTACCTCAGATGACTACCTAAGGGGCCTGGAGATGTCACCATGTCGGGGGTGCACTGCACAGCACCATCCCTTACACAGTGTCCATAATGTTGACCACAGCCTATGTAGTAGTTTATGGGTACAGGGATGTTCACATAGCGGTGACACTGCTGGTATCATCCATCAGACTGTGCACATATGTCACACACCTCACACACACAGTCCATTCTGTATGTTGTTCACAACACTGACACAGCTAAACTGATAGGTCATGGCCATTCACAGCCTTACATACACAGATGCCTAACATTTGTCTGTGTGGTATGGGCTACAGTGAGGGTGGAGTACAACACATTAACCCTGTTCTACTGTATCTGGCACTGATGTGCTGTTCACATGTCACTCTTGCACCTTTTGTAGTTGTGAGTCTGTCAACAGGCCACTGGTGGAACACTCCTGTGACATGCAAAGGTATTTGTAATCAGATATCCGTGCTATCTTGTACATCTGTACTGCTAACATCTACAGTGCTAATGGTTCATGGACATGCACGCCATACTCAGCAGGGTTATAGTGCGGTACCACCCTAAATGACTGTCATCACCACTTGTGGGTTGATATTATCCAACACCCTATCTGTATTGTATGGTCATGCTAGGCACTTGTTCAGAACATGTGAGCATGTCATGAGCAACTGATTACTATAGCACCCATTCCACACCATTTCCCACAGGTACACTGGCTGTCCTACACTTCCCAGCTTGCTTAAGGTACGACAGTTGTTGTACACACGTAATGCACATATCCTGTGGGACATGGTTGTATATACAGGCATGTCCAACTGTCACGTACCAGTGCTACTGCCTGTCTATATGAGGGATATGTCGTACATGTGGCAATAGAGCAATTGTCTCATGTACACATTCACTGCTCACCTCCCAACATATGGCACTACAGCCTGTGGGGGATGCACGTCTGCAGCCATGCTGGGCCCATAGCTCTCAGGTGTACCTCATTACGGGGAACGTACCTCATTTGGGGTTCGAAAAGGTGCATGTTCCTCAAGGTTCCACATTGGAAGGGTCTGTCACACATTCATTGTTGTACATAGTTTACCTGCTAGCCATGGCTAAATAGATGTGAATCATATTAATTCATTGGAATATCTGTTTTATATGTAAGACCAGCCTATTTTAGCCATCATATGCCCTTCCTAGTTGACGCTGTTAGTAAGCCAGTTGTAAGTGTTCCAAGGTTCGCCCATTTGTCACACAGTATGAGGGCTAATGTTCCTCATTTTGGGGACAGGAGGCTGACAGCTATGGCTGGGGGTAATGCTGTCGCCAACCCTGACTGCAACTGACAGTCATTTGGGGATGTGTAACATTCGCAACACACCCCACCCATCACATAGTCTCACATGATCTACACCACTGGCCACACCTACGAGGACAACCTGTGCAGTACATACTCACTGTAGGAACCAGAGGTAGCCCCCATCATGGAAGACAACATCACCAGCTTATAGCCCACAGACTCATGTGTGCCCACCATATACAGCCAATAGTGTGTTATAACATTCACAACACAACAGTCATAGCTGACTCTGTAGGGTGTCACACTGCAGTTCCACACAGCAGGCTACACAAGGCATTAGTCATTTACATCTTGCTGTCGGGTAACTGCTTCTGCAACATAACCTATGCACTCATGCCACACCTCACCAGGTATGATATGTCTGTCATCGCCATGTTAGTGTGACTGCCCTGTGATGCCACTTCACAGACTACATGTGCAGGGACATGCAATAGCTCACCAGTCTTATAGCCCTGAGGGTAAGGGCCTAGCCCTGGGGAGCATTTTGCATTCATCCAGACATGATACCACCGTACAATGACCGACTGTGTCACTTCAACAGTTGCCTATGCTCCTATTGTCATTCCACAGACATGTGGTATCTGTCCGCTATGACTGTCCTGGTCAAACACAATGCTGTGGCACAGATGACATGCACCTGTCGGCCCTGGGAGTACAGCTCACATGTAAGGCTCTTGCTGCTTCTATACTGCCTGTCCTGCACAGTTTCCAATAACTGTCACCGGCAGGGCGGTAATTGGCATGCGTAACATGGGGTCATGTGACACATTGCTTGCATCTTCCCCTGTGATGCACGCAGGCAAGGCACACCTTATAATGCACCACTCAAACATCTCTGCAGTGACTGGGACCTGCCTCTAGGCTCTGCAGAGCACACCTGCAATGACAGGTTATAGACGGACCATACCTTTCAGGCACATACCTGGACCGGCACACCCACAGCTGAGGGGTTCCCATATCCCACTATGTTTTGCACACATCCTGGCAAGTTGCTTAGCACAATGCATCAGAGATGCTCCACGTGCAACTAACTGTGTCCGGGACTGCTATACACATTGTAACAAGTGACAGAATCAACATCATACCCCACGGGTAACATACCTTCTATGGTGGTATAGTGGACAGTGGGCCTCTGCTACTACTGATGTGTGACTGATACTACCCCACACTTCACTGGGATAGCCACTCATGTACTGACACATCCATGAGTCATACCCTCCGCTCTGCTGGATCAACACATACATACCACCTCCAAGACCTACATTACCCTTGGCATGAACACTACCACCATGTGACTGGTGTTACACACCTGGGGTCATCCCCTCATTGGTGGATTCCGAACATATGCTAATCTACCTTGTTAGCCACATCCCGGCAACACACCCATTACAGCATACACAGTACATGTGTACTACAACACCTACTACAGACGTCTGCTGACAGCGGTTGTTGACATCATGACACCCGTGCAGATGGACAATGCACATACAAATGGTGACACATACCCCAGTGCACTTAATTAGCATGTACACAACTGCATGGATCATGCTATTCCACACAGAGCCAAGATGGTACACACCAGATAACAGACGCCACTCTGGTGGTCATGTTCCACGGACATATGATGTACAACAACAGGTGTAGGCTGTTGCAAAGTGGTGTACATTCCCATGTGTGGGGTGGTTCACTGGTCAGCCGTGGTGGGGCCACAGGGTCCCTCATCACATACTCCAAGACTAGCTACATAAACATGACTGCCACACATTCCGGGGTGTACCACCAGGCATTATGGTGGTATGTCAGTATTCGATGGCAACACCCACATCTGCTGTCACATACAACAGTCACTCAGGAACATTGCAGACCCAGGTATTGTTGGCAACATGCTGGAGGATGGATTCAATGCTGACAGTACACCCTCTCACTCACTACAGGGCCACAATCCATACATGAACATTGTGGTGTCCCTGTGGTCACACCTACACAGTACTGACCTACACTCTATATGTCCTGGGACAATGGCCCCATGTCACCTTCCAACGTCCCAGGCTGTGATGTCCACCAACCTCTGAATTACATGTCTCCCCACTAGGCCAGTATATTCAGTAATAGCCTTGTTTCAGACATTGTAGACCCTGAATGGCACATAGCAGCATTTATCACACTACACACAGGTGGCACCGCATTGCATGAATGGGACTATAGTCCTACACACCTGACTGGACTGTTCTGCATGGCTATGGGGCACATCATCAAGATCGTCATTCTCAGAGACATTGTTGGTCTCCCGTCCTCTGCTGCCACCTGGCTTGGGCTTGTTAAGGCCAAAGCATGGCCCCTACACATGGTGGACTCCTTTCATACAGTTACCAGGGCAGTTGCTGATGGTACGGGAGTCCACACATCCTACATTGTCCTCTCATTGCCTTTCAGCACCATTCCCCATTCTGGTATTGACAACATACACATACCATAGTACCTACTACATGTCAGGTACTTTGGCATACCACGGTCCTCAGTCATAGGGCCCCTCATGTTCAGTATATGCTTCCCTGTGGAACAGGCTGGCACAGGGGACTTTCCCTGCCTAGCTTTAGAACCCCTACATACCAAGCGCCATGATTGCTCCACCCGCTGATACTCACTCCAACCATATGGGTGTCGCTGTGACAGATACATAATATGACTATCATGGCATCAAGCTGCATGACACAAGGTGCATGCACATCACCTTTGCATTACACCATTCACCCACTGACTATCACATGGATGGTAGTCCCATACATACATATCACATTGTACATGTTTGCAGTACACACATATGTCGCACCCACTCCTGTGGTTACCGTATTGCCACTGTGGCATGGATATCCTCCTACATGGCCACACCTATCTATACTGGGTGTGCAACTGGTACATAGGCACCCATTGTACCTCTGAACTCAAGACATCTACTCACATTCAAGGGTACACCACCCCATTTAGGGTGTACCTTACATAACAGCTACAGCTTTACATGCCACAACATTAACACGCCATGACGTTTACTGAGCTCCGACAGTTTAAATATGCGGCTGCACTATGGACACTACATCTGTACACATTTGCATACTACATACTCAGGGGTGACCTCTGCTGATCAGACAGGGCCCATGTCCACAACATTATTGATGGATATACTCCTCATACGCAACATAAGCAGAGGCCACTGTGAGCAACATGCTCATGGATATGTGCACACACACCACAATGAGTGGGATGTGCTTCTGGGTTACATTCCCAAACCGGACACTCACCATGCTGTGGAACATAAGTCCTATGTACATCACGCAGGGACACTCAGTAGCACTGTTCATGTGATACCTCCCTTGGTGGTTGGGAGACACATGTAGGCCTGGGATCACTGCAGTGGCTGTAATGTGCAGTGGTGCAGGTGACACCTGGCTCTGCTCTTCACAGGACACTACCCTGGAGAGGTGCCACTAGTGTGAACACTGTAGTTGTGCTTACACATGGACTTGCCAGACTGCATAGTACCCCACTATGCACCTGTGCAGCTATTACATGTCCTTTGTGCATGGTTACTTGGTAGCCCTTCCATTTAGATTAGCTATCATGCTATTACTATGTCCCATACCTACAGGCCGTATGTATCCTGTTATTGTACATACCAATAGACGATACCTGTGGTATGCATGATATGCCTGTTATGCTGTGTAGAATATCTGTCATATCTACCTATAATACTATACATTACACATATTTCACATAGCATCCCATAATGCAAAGCATACTTGCTCAGCGGGACCACCTTACATATGTCATTAACATTATATGCCTATACACATGCGTGCTGTGACAGTATATCAACATATACTATCCCCTGCTATGGCACGTCCTCATTGGACATACCCTACCACTGATGGCGGGTTGTATGGCATTGTTCTGTTTATTGGCCTCATGTAGCATCCCTTGTGGTGTCTGTGCTGTGTACCTTGTTTCCACTGCTGGACGCACAGATTCTACAAGCGTTAGTATGCTCAGCAAGACATCACTACATAAATGCCTTTCCCCACTTTATGCATTGCGGACACATTTAATTAATGCAAACCAGGCTATACATACAGTAAAACGAATTAATACAGATCATGCTATACATAACCTTACATATTGGGCGTTCTACATACCTTGTTGTCGTTACGGCGTTTCATTTCTATCTCTCTCACAGTGTTTCAACTGTTATTTGGTATGAGCATACGGTTTGAATGTCTGGCAAGTCATCCTTATATACGTAGATACCTGAAACATGTGGATTCTTCCCACCAATTGGTGTTCCTGAGTGACTAATTACTTGCATATCAACTGTGCAGCTACTCCATTCGCCAATTAAGCGGCGACAGTGGGGTATAATTGGATTCTCCACTTGGGCGTTGCCTATTTGCCCTACCTTTGGGGAGACGGTCTGTTTTGTGTTTTGTTATGTGTAACTGCAACTGCTATGCGTGGAGACAAGTATAGTTTGGATTCATGAACCCCGTGGATTGTGTGTGAAAGGTAGAGTATTTGGTTCAACATGTGGGTGTACCTGTCATCCCAATGTCTGATAACGCAGTATTGCAATCAAAACCTGTAACATGGCTGTTTGTTCCATTATACAACGCCTGCAATTTTGCATGTCACCTTTAATTGTGTCTTTCACACGGTATGTTGAGGGTTCTGCAGATGTAATTGACTGACTGGATGTTTGTGCTGCTATTTCAGTTTGTATTGCTTTAGTTTCTAGTGTGGGGGATGTTGGTGGTTGTACGTAACATATACGGTTTGTGGGCCTTGCATTTCTACATAATCGGTATATATGTGTGTAGGCTCCATCCCTAATTAGAGAGCTAACAGTTAGTAGACTTATGTTACGGGATTGCACGTTGGGCCGTTGTTAATTGGTTTCTATATCGTCTGCAGGTGAGCTTGCTACTTGTATACCTCCGTAATTGCAGCGATATATCAGGGGATATGTGTAGGTGACAGCTATCCCTTGTATTTATGTCCCAGATATTTGCAGTCATTGTGGTTGTGTTGTTAAAATAGTCTGTTTGCCCTGGGTTGCCACCTTATCATATGGTCATTGTTGGACACTTGCGGGACACAAAGCGGTGTTTACAGGCCAACACGCAGCCACGGTCAGTACACAGGTAGCACATACTTTTATCCTCACTACATACCTATTGTTGTGTGACTTTGGCTACTTATCATATTGCATGTAACATTTAAGTTTCTTACATACAGGCATAACTATTAAATACAACTGTTACATTATATATGGGACATATTTATGTCCTACCATCTCGGACATTTGCCCTTTGTACTGTTTTATGTCAGGACACACCTGCCCAGGGTGGGGATGTCCCTCCTACTGTGGTACAGGTAGTAACCGTATGCCTACAGCTAGCTATACCCACTCCTACCATACTGATCTGCCTCTGACTTGGCACCAACATACACATGTTGCGGACACACACACACATTACAGTCACACAGAAACGCACACGGCACCCTCAACGCACACTTACACAGACTACAGCACTCACAGACACAGTTGAACACAGTAACTATGTGGACCGCGACACCGTCAGTGGTGACTAACCGTCCCTTCATATCATCATACTATTATTCGCGGATGTACTGTTCCGGTACTGTGTTCTATCGGTCTTTCAGCCTCGTGGTTACGCATGTCGGTGTGTTACACATTCCATGGTTGGTGGTATCCTATTTATTTGTACCTCCAAGATGTTATGAATGTCGTTGAACTATCTATTATATTTGCAGATATCGCTGAATCCATCCATATCACCATATATCCCTCTATTGCCCTTTCTATCTGTATTATATATATGCATATGTGTACATATATATATATATATATATATATATATATATATATATATATATATATATATATATATATATATATCTATATATATATATATATATATATATCTATATATATATATATATATATATATATATATATATATATATATATATATATGCAGGGAACGTGACAGGCACACAGCACCACCATATGCTGTAAGACTCATGTACTGTTCAGGTGTTGGCATTCCGTGTTCCACTGGCTGTTGTGTTTACAATGTTTGAGGGCTGCCTATGTAGGAGTCACACATTGGGCCACCTATACATTACAATTTACAGGTGGTCATGTTTGTGTGCCATCCATTTTACTGTGTGTGCAGGTGGAGAGGTGTCAGTCCATAGGGGCCTACATGGTCAGAGTATGTGCTATACGTTCCCTCTTTGCCAAGGGGTAGGCATATTGGGCACGCCTCCGTCTGCCTACTGGGGTTGGCACAGTGTGTTCATGGTCTGAATCCCTCTGTGCCTGTACTGGCCTTGGCAATTGTGGTGGGCTATGAGGGCCTTTACCATTTTGTCCCTGCTGCAGCTGCTTCCACAGGATCATATTATGTAGCATGGCACATTCTATGACAATGTGGACACACGTGCCTGGAGAGTACTGCAAGGCTCCACCAGATGTATCCAAGCACCGGAACCGTGATTTCAGCATCCCGAACACACGCTCTATGATGATTCTGGTTTGTGTGTGTGCCTCATTATGGTGTTCTTGCATGGGTGTGTGTGCATTTCTGATGGGAGTCATCATCCACGGCTCCAGTGCATAGCCAGCATCCCCCATGAGATGGCCATATGGGATGTCCCCCCTGACAAATACCTGATACAGCTGTGAGGCATGCCAGATATGGGAGTCATGGTAGCTTCCAGGGCTGCCAGCACACACATCCATGATAATGCCCTGGGCATTGCACATGACCTGGCAGTTGATGGAGTGGAATCCCTTGCAGTTTATGTAGTGCATACCCTGCTCACCGGGTGGTGACTTGATTTATATGTGCATGCAGTCTATCATACCCAGTACCTCCAGGTATTGTGCCACACGGTGGAAGTGTCGCATATTGCTGGCCAACTCCTCCTGAGTTCTGGGGAAGTATATCTGCTCATTGGCATGTGGTAACATGGCATCCAGGAACTGGTGTAGTACCCTGGATGCTGATGCCTGTGAGATACCCATTATACCTCCAGTTGGCCTTTGAAAGGTACCTGTGACCAGTATTCGCAGGCTTACACGTACCTTCGTGTCCACTGGTATGGGTTTCCCTCTGTTGTTTCTGGTTCTCAGGCGTGGCTGGCACAGCTCCACTATTTGCTGTAAGATGTCCTTGTCCACCCTGTAACGCTCTACTATCTCCAGGTCATGTAGCCCCTGGTAGGTTACCCTTGGTCTGAACACTCTCCTTCTCCTCCGAGGCCTGTGGTGGTTGTCGGCATCATCCTCCACAACACCGTCAGTCTCTAACACATGCTGATGAATCACAGCTATGGCAGCTCCCAACATGTACATTTTAAAAGTTTCCCTTGTGTTTACACCTATGGTGCAGTGTTTGGGAATACACAGGTGTGTGTTGGGTGCTTTCACACTTTATACTATTGTGCTGTGAACACCGATGATGTCATAGGGTGTGTATGTATGTTCGTAGCTACAGGTTATGTTATGTGTTTTACTGCCGGAACTACTATTGTGGTGCCTTTGGTGTTGAATTACATTTGCCTGCCGTGGATTACCTCTTGACCTTCCCTTTACATTTCTGCGCATTGCACCTACCATTTTCTGGCGTGCAACCTGCAGCCTACTTTCATTTGTACTTTCCTGGTCCTGGCGTATCTTGCGTTATGTGTGCTACTGCCAGTCTGCTGTCGGTTTGCTTTGCTCTGCTGTGTCAGGTCTCCTATCTTTGCAATCCAATACCTCCCCTCCTTTCTTTGCATCCACATGCCTCCCCTATCCTGTTTTGCAGGTTTCTGCAAGCGGACTTGTCAGCTGCCATCGATTGGCCTTCGTGGGTTGATTGGTGTTGATTGCTCATTAGTACTCCAATTACCCTACTTCCGCATTTCCTTCTTTTCTTCCCCTGACCTTCCTGTTTCTGCTATTGTTTGTGGCGCGTGCGTCCGATTACTGGGTTTTTAGGCACATTTTCATCCTCGTACACATGCGCTTTTGGCCACCATGTGTGCTCTCAGCTAAACGATTCCTCCCCACCCCTATCCTGCAGCTTTGCTTAGCAACGGACAGGCCAGATTTGCAATGCTCCAATGTGCTTAGTGCTACGGTGGCACACCCCTCTGCTGATGTCATGTATCTCCTCTGAGCCACTCCTCGGTGTTATACCACTGTGCCGTATAGTACAACCTTCCTCCGGCGGGACATTTGCAATTCAGTATTATCTGCCTCATTTGCACGGCATTGACTACTAATTCATAGTTACCGCGCCGAACACTATTGCAAGCCTTAGCAACCCTTGCACCTTGGTTGTGGTGTTCCATGCCTACCATTGTGTGTTATGCTGTAAACCTGATTTCTATTACGTTGCGATTTTATGACATTTTTATATTATTTCTTTATGTTACAGCTTCCACACACATGCCCTGCGGTTCTGCTGTGCGTTACTGTGGACATGACATTAAATGTTGTTATTTACGTGTTGTGCATCTTTTCTTATGCCATTGGCTGTGTATTTCACCATTGGCATATGTTAACGTTGTGATACCTGGGTCTGGCCCTCTTCCATAGCTCCGATGTTCTGTTTGGGAAAATGTAAGCCATGTTTTTTGGTTTACATTTCCGTGGGCTTACGCTACACCTGCACCACTTCATGAATCGCTATATGCCTTCATTTGCATGGTGCAACACTGCACATGGGGTGATTT
>NC_056731.1:428398456-428525956 GCF_019279795.1 Protopterus annectens | reverse complement strand
CATTAATATGCATATGGTGCTACTGCACCCTCTCTATGCTGCACGGTCAATGCAAGCCTAATGCCGTTCTTGCGCTGAGCTTCATGAATCCCAGGGTATGTGTTTTTTGACCAGGTTACGGAGTTTCCTAAATTTTTGGAAGTGCGTAAGGGATTTTGTCTTTTGCAGAATCTCTGTTTAGGATGAGAGACATGGTTGACTTGGTGAGCCAGGGTAAGCAACGTAATTTGACTCCAAGAGTTCTTGGAGGGGCTAGGGTGTTTAGAGTGTTTAGGAAGATAGAGCTGATTTGAAGGACAGCTTCATCAAGAAAGAGGTGGAAGAGGAAGTGCCAGTCAACTGCAGAGAGAAGGTTGTTGAAAGTCTCAGGGTTGAAATTGGTTACATTATGGCATTCCTTGAGTTTAGGAGCTCTAGTAAAGTAGGAGGAAAATCTTTGGACATGGATAGGGGAGTAATCACTAATTGAGTCTAGCAGGGGGTTGGGGTGGTGGTAGAGGTTAGCATGAGAGACAAGAATCCAGTCAAGGATAGAACTGGTGTTTGTGGGTTTGTGAAGAAATGTGGGAGAGGAGATAAGCTCGGTAAAGCCATGTAGATGTATGCTGGAGGTAGGGGGCTTAGAGCTGAGGGCAAGTGAAATTATATTAACATCACCTAGTATGATAGTTTAATTAGGAATACTATTAGCAATCCAGTGGAGAATCTGTTCAAGTAAGGAAATGTTATCATTGGGGGTATATAGATAGCAACTATTGTCAGGGTTTGTGGTTGTTTAGTTTGCAGTTAGGAATGATGAGTTCAGCTGGGCGAAAGGAGGGGGGGTGAGTCAGTTAGGTGGGGATAGGTTAGTAGTTCTGAGTACATAATAGTTTCACCTCCCCCTTTTTATGAGTTCTATCAAAGTGTAAGATGTTATAGCCAGGCAGGAGTACTTCATTGTCTGTGATATGTGGTTTCAGCCAAGTTTCTGAGAGAGAAATTATGTTAGGAGAGTACTGGTCTATCCAAAAGTGAAATTCAGTTGTCTTGTTAAGAATACTGTGAATGTTGATTGAGTAACAGGACAGGTGTTTGAAAGAAAGGTTTGGTACTTGCAGGGGTGTGTGAGTTGTGTTGGTTAGAGTAAAAGACTTGTTGTGTGGGCCTGGGTTGGGGTAACTATCCCCTAAGAGTTGAAGGATGTTGCAGAGGTAGAGGAGAAGTGATACTGTGGGCTAAGGTGGTAGAATTTTCAGCTTCTTGTCATTGTGTGGAAAGGTATTTGGAAGTAATATGATTTTGGGGAGAGTGTAGTCAGTGCAGGAAAACAGCGTGGGAGATATTGGAGACGAGTAGTAGTTAAAGGTGTTTAAGGTGTAGGAAGATGTAAGGAGGTTGGGATATAGATTCATTTAAGTGTGATAAGATGTAAGGTAAGATAGGACAAGGAAGAGAAAGGATAAGAGGAGATGGAGGAACATAGTGATGGGAAAGGAGTATGATGGAGGAGTAAGAGGAGGATGAGTGGAATAATTAAGGGGAAATGGGAGAATTGAGATTGGGTGGGAGGTTAAAGTTGGAGTGTGTTGGATAGTGGGAGGGGCCTGGGAAGGAGGGGTAGGATTTGATTGGCTGTAATTAAGGGATGTTGGAGTGTGCAGAGGGTGGGGTAACAGATGGTCAGCTATAAATATAATTGATGCTGGGGTGGGTGGGAATGAGTGTAGACTAGGGGAGCAGAGTGAGCCTGAGCAAGGAACTAGAAAAAAAAACAGTAAGCATGGTAAGACTACTGCAAAAGAAACAATCAGTCATATTATGGATAGAGAGTTCTTGCAGTAACTGACTTAAAAGAAATATTGTGTAAAAAGCGGTACTTTAATCAAAGTATTAAGCAGGTCTATGAAGTGAAAGGGGAGGACTGATAGGAAAGAAAATGGCACTAGGATAGCACGGGTGAGATGCAAGCAGTGAGGTTTGCCTCTGGTGCTATGCACACCCGCCTCCAAAAGATAAACAATCTAATGCTAGAAAAAAGTAAGTGGTATGGCTTCTGGTGGATATCTTAGTGCTGCAGTATTAGTTTGAGAGAGAGGAAAACACTGGTAGGGAATCTGTAAAAAGAGAAATTCAAAATATTATCAATTTAGGTTAGGAGAAGCAGAAATGTAGAAAGAGGAAAAAAGTGCAGAACAGAGATTAAATATGAAGTTCAAACAGCAGCAGTATTAGTATGTAAGAAAATAATAAGATATCTTACATCAACCAGTAAATGACCTTGTGGGATATACTGCCCCAGCAAACCTCTGATACAGCTGAGGGTTGTGCCTGATTTGGGAGTTGTGGTAACTGCCTGGGTTGCCAGCACACATATGATTCCCTTAGCGTTACACATGTCCTGGCAGTTAATGGAGTATAAGCCCTTACTGTTTATGCACACACTTCTCTGCTTCCCAGGTGGTGCTTTGAATTCAATGTGCGTGCAGTCTATGACAGCCAACATTTCAGGGAGTAGAAGTCCTGCATAGTTGTAGCTCTGTCTTCAGGTGTATGAGAAAAATGCATGTATTTACTGGCATATTGTAGAACAGCATTCAGGAATTAATGAAAGATCCTGGTTGCTGATGCCTGGGACACCCCCCAGCGTATTCCCTGTTGGCCTCTGGAAGGTTTCTGTATCTAATATTCTAAGTTATACACACCCCTTAGTCTCCACAGGTATTGGTTCCCCTTGGTTTGCTCTTGCTCTCACGTGAGGATGACAGAGGTTGCAGAGATTCTGCAGTGTGTCTCTATCCACCCTGTAGTACTCTACAGTTTCCACCTCATGCAGACCATGAAAAGTTAAATGGGGTATTAACACCCTTCTTGTTCTTGGCCGAGGAATATTAGCAGCTGCAGTAAAATAGACTTATGACTATTGCACATACAAATGTATAAGAACAACAGCAGCTCTTAACATTGTTTCTGTGTAGAGTAGTTTCCATGGCTGTATTCAAATAGGTTTAGAGTTTGCAGGCAAATCCTCTGAGTGTGCACAATTCCTTTATAGCTTGCGGAATAGCTCTTCCATCTTGGATTGGTTGATTAGTATACAATTCAGCTGCATAGGCCATAATTAGCATGCCACAATCTTTACTTTGTTTATGTGACTATACACGGCATGTAGAGCCAATTAGTGAAGGGGTAGGAGGGTGGGAGGGTGGCCTAATGGTTAAGGTGTTTGCCTTACAAGCAGAAGGTGTGGGGTTTGAGTCTCACAAGGGATAATTGGCTAGGCTGAAAATGGCTTGCAAGGGCAGTTAGCTTAGTACTAATCTATGAACCTATGAAAGCAGCATGCTACCATGTGCGCATTGCACCACAAAATGCATATGGTCACACACTGTGTAGGATTGATTGAATCCAGCCCATATATATTTTTTTGCTATTAGGCAACTAGATATCATGTAAACCAATGAACCAAATATTATAGGAGTGGATGGCTATGAAATGTGTATTTGTCTGAAGCCTCATCTGCAAAGCCATGAAATGTAATACAGCTGACCTTAAACCTTATCACCAACAGTTTGGGTTTGTGAAGCACAGAGGCAGTTTACTTAATATCTTACATTTCTTTGAAATGGATATAAAGGCTGTAGATGATGGCCATGTAGGACATATCTTGACCTAGCCAAGGCCCTTAACACCATTCCCCATGCTAACATCATACAAGGGCTAAATGCTTAAAAATAATCCCATATGTGTTAAGTTGGATAGCAAACAGACTGACACACAGAAATCAAATAGCGTGTGTTGTAGATGTTTCATCAGAAATAATTAAAGTGACCGGCAGTGCCCCTTAGGGCTTGGTGCTGGGACCTCTTCCTTTTGCTATTTACTTCTTAGATTTCCAAGAAGAGAGCCAAGATGTCTGGCAAACAAAGTTTGTAGATATTTTCAAACACACAGTGGTCATTAAGTTCCCCTGTAATACCAAAACCCTCCAGAAAGAACTCACCCTAGTAAACAATTAGTGTTCTAAAAATGGGATGAAACCAAATGCTGAAAATTGTTGCATCATCACATTTGATAAATAACCTCTCCTCCCATCATACTATTAGACAACACACCTCTACAAAATGAAAATATAGTTAAGGACCTAGGTGCTTAGTTTAATAGCTTGCTCTATTTTGACCATCATATAACACAGTTTCTCAGGAAGAAACACTGGAGATCTTAAGAAGTAACTAGTGTCCACTATTGTACATACAGATTCTATGTCTGTTTACAGCTGTAACAGAAATCCTTCTTCTAGCTGTGCATTTCTCCCTTATCTGTACAAGTGTATTCCAAGGGAGCAGTACAAAGTAAGGTAACATAAATCACTATTAAACTGTTTAGGTGGCATCCTATCTCCGTTCTTCATTCAATAATAACATATCAAAACAGATCTAATTGTGTTGTACCACAACATCACTACAATGCACAATACCCTTCATTGAACAGATGGCAGCTTGGAAACATATGCCACACTATTCATTGGAAAATTCACTACCACACAACCTTGACCCTATAACACCATACTTCTCAACTTATTTGCTCAAGAATCAGGGACAAAGGCCAATGTCAGGAACAATTTTTAACTATTACTTTAATTCCCTTAAAAAGTAAATAGAGCAACTGGTTTTGCATCTTCATGCAGTTTCTGAAGTCTACTTGTTGGTTGGTTAGATGCTTAAAGAGATGTTAGCAAGTTGTTTCCTGTAGTCCAGTGGTGCAAGGTTTGATTCCCTCAGTCATTGTCTAAAAATAGGAAAATCTAACCTCTGTCATTATTAACTAAGTGTAATGCTCAGTGATTTGTCAGAAAATCACATATTTTTTGAGGGATAAGGTAATGTCAGGCATGTTCTGCAAAATATGGGAGAGCTGAGATCTACCTTTAACACAAGTTGATAAACATGGTTAACAAAATCTTTCCATATTTATCTCATAAGAAAATATCAAGTTCTGCCACAAAAATAGTATGAAGTTAGTCTGATAGCATCAGGATCATACTATCCCAAATCTGCTAAGGTCATGCAACCCTCAGTCCCATCAGGAAGCAGTGCTCAAATACACACACACACACACACACACACACACACACACACACACACACACACACACACACACACACACACACAGACCATAAGTTGTGATTCCTGTTATTCATATAGAACCTTATCTTTAAATTTTTAGATTGACTCTGTTATGCAGCCTGCATTGTAAAAGCTGATGTTTAAAGAGCAGTCATCGATGCAATATATACATTTATGTTTTAATATGCTTACCTGTACCACTGTGCAACACGAAACTTAATAGTAGCAATATTTCCTTAGCACATACTATTAAAGTGGTGCCATAGCACAACTCTGGATTTTATAGCATCAGACAACACTTTAGAGCTGATGACATCACCAGTGTCTTTTGAGAAGAACGGAGGAGTATGAGTGTCCCACATGCTATTCTAAAATGGTTTGTAAAATTTGAACTAACTGAACACAAAACACATGCTAGAGAAGACAGTGATAAAAGCAAGTACCACAGTACAAGTCTGTCTTTTATGCTGCTGCTGGACAATTTAGAGTGAATGACATCCTCACTGCATGTTTGGGAGAAGATGTTGTGAGGCCTGTATGAACTGGCTGTGTAGGCATCTACGACTGTCAAAAAATTTGTCCTGCATGGGACTGGATTGCTAACAGTAGGATACAGACTTCTACTGTCCTGACTATGCACACACACACACACGCACGCACACACACACACACACACACACACACACACACACACCCACACACACCCACACACACCCACACACACACACACACACATTTACACATACACAGAGACACACACATAATAACATTTCTGTAATATGGTTGACATTTGTGAACTACTATTATCATATCCATTTTCAAGTGCATGGGTGCAGGGCACACATGAGTCTGAGTAAATATGTGCCCAGTCAGTGCCAAGTGCCTTCACTTTGGTTGTGTGTTTACATGGATTACAATGGGTTGAATACTTAAATTGGTGACAGATACTATGGTGTTCATACTGTATTTTATATTGGAAAATGTCATGTCATAATTTTAAAAACATTTCATTTACTTACTGAGAAAGAGGCAATTTTCAGCAGAGGATCAGGGAGAAGCACTTCAGACACATGACAATGGAGTGTGGGATGAAAGCAGAGCACCCACACAGACACAGGGAAGACTTGCAGACTCCACTCAGAAGACCCCCCCAGCTGATACTCAAACCAAAGAACCTCTTTCTGTGAGAAAAAAACTGCTGCACCACTATGCCACCTGCATGAATGTCAAAACATTTGATCTCCCTGAGTCTTGATTGCAGATAGTAAGATACAGATTCATATTCTTCTGACTATGCACATGAAGTACTATTGCTGTTGCCTTCCACATTTGCTCAGAGTTAGACAACAAGCAAACATGGGCCTCTGTATAATTTGGAAAAAAGTGATTTTTCTATTATTTTGCCTTCCTTTGTGCAAACATACTAAGCAGAAAGGCATGGCAGTCACACTTTGAACAGTACCGAGTATAAAAAAACACACCTGTTGCCTAGCTTTTTCTGTGACAGGATTTGAATTCAGCTCAATCTAATTTTTGTACTCATTTTTTCAGGGTGACACTACATAATTAAATGTGATAATTTTTGCAAATTTGAGAGGCAATGACTACAGTGAATTAGTATATAACAATGAACATCAGTCAACTGATTTATGTCAACAGTACATATAAGAATTTGCAGTTATATATTCTCAGTGCAAATAAATGATATAGTATATATGTAATTTGAGTACTTTTACTCAGCTTTAACTGTGTGTACCTTTAGTGCAGTGAGTTTAAGCAGCATTGCGCAGGGAACCCGCACTATGACATAGGACATGAAGAGGCATTCACTGTCACTCGACACTGGTGTGCAATGACCAAACTGAAGACCTTTATTAAGGATTTATTATATGTGTGTGTGTGTGTGTGTGTGTGTGTGTGTGTGTGTGTGTGTGTGTGTGTGTGTGTGTGTGTGTGTGTGTGTGTGTGTGTGTGTGTGTGTGTGTGTGTGTGTGTGTGGTGTGTGATGCTATTTTCTGTCCAGATTAAAGGTGTAAAAATGGGGTAGATAGGAAAGTGTTGAAATCGGAGGCAAGCAGAGGGAATAACAAACTGGAAGCAATATAGGAATGTGGAAGACGGAATTAGGAAAGAATCATAGGTATCCACTTCTTCAGCAGTGTAAAATGACCATGGATAAAATATTGGATGAATTTGGACATTCACCTCAACAAAGATGGGTGACAACAACACAATCATGTTGTACAGCCAATTGGACCGAATTAAGTGTGTCAAGAAGACACATGTGCAAAGTGGAGAGCTATGTATGGGATGAGTTTTTTTTTGTGAGAAGGTGCACATTTTATTTCATTTCAGTAAGAAAGGAATGTGGGTAAGGGACATAGGTATGTCAGGGTCTGGTAACTCAGGTAGATGAGGGAGCTGTTGCAGACAAACAGGACAAGCAAGACAGACACAGGGATGATGAGGGACACAAAAGATTTGGGACACCATGATTGGGTATTGGGACGGGACTTCAGAGACCCATGGCTATCAAGCATGGGGACAGTGAAAATCTAGTCCTCACCCTCAGTACTGTCATCAGTGTCTCCTTCCTCAGCTTCCTGTTGGTGTGCTTGATGTTTTTTCTTTGCAGCATTCCAGCGGGCATCTTCTTAAAACAGCTGAGGAGTGCACCAATGGTACCTTCTAAGACTTCACGCACTATTTCTGGCAGCTTCTGGCAGGTGACAAAATCATCACTTCAACCAATACTCTTGGAGAGAACCACTGCACCAGCTGCTGGGGTAATGCTGCCTGATCTTGATGGTCCATGAAGGCAGGAGCTGCAGAGGCAGTAATGCCAGGTTGCGTCATAGATGTGCTGGGCGTTGGTCTGGCAGCTGGTGAAGGGGGGGGGCATGCTGAACTGCACTGGTTTGCCTACCTCCCTGTGCTGGAAATCATTTTGTTAGTTGTCAGAAACTGATGACATTAGAATGTTGTGAGCACACATATAAAAATAAAAAAGAGAGATAATGGGTGGGGTAAGAGACAAAAAATATAATTAGAACCATCATATGTCACATACAATAAATTACTACAATATAAATATAATTTTACTTTTACATTAACTATAGTTTTTATAAACTACAAAATAGGACTGAGAATTGTTCCAAGTAATCCTTGCAATATGCATATATGCTTTTTCAAATAATAAAGATTAAGTTGAAATTAATATTTAACATTTTTATTACTTTAGTCTGCATTTGTTACTTGTGGGATTTGAACCCACAACATCTGAATAGATTATTGCAATTGTCTCCTACAATTACCTTGAGTTACAAAATGAAGCATGCATGCTTGATTTTACAGCTAAGATATGTATGCTTAATTTGCTACTAATGCTTAAAAGATAATGGGCAGGATTCACGAAGGCTTGCACGGAGTCTAAGAGTAGTATAACACTCCATGCAGCCCTCGTGATCCAGGAACAGCCCGAAATTCCGTGTAAGAGACCAGCTAAAATGTCTCTTACACAGACTGGGCATAGATATACTAATCACCTCACTTGCAGCCGAAAGGCATGCAAATGAGGTAGATTAGCAATCCACGAAGCCCAAACCAGCCCGTGTAAGAGCCGTGTTAGCTGCAGAAATGTACTCAGTTGACAACTGAGTACGTTTCTGCAAATAACACAATGGAGCCATGTCAGCTCCAAATAAAGGGTGCATATGTCTCAGGCAGCATGCCAATGTCCAAATATGTGGCCATTGGCAAGGTACCCCGAAGCAAATATGAGAAATACATATTTTTTTTAAATGCAGCGCAGCCCTGTGCAAATGGGCTGCACTACATAAAACATAAAAATGAAGGTTATAAACCCACAAATGTGGGTTTTATGCAATACATGGATTTACAATGCAGGGACCAGCAGACCAAAAATAACATGGCCACCGTTTAGTGGTTGCTAAGGGGGGAAGCTGAGTCTAAGACATGTAACTAAGCATTAGTAGGCAATCTGATGTAAATGAGTGTTAGGATACTGAATCCCACTGTCACATAGCAAATGAGCACATTCTGAGTAGTGTAAAAGTTACATAAGGGGGAGGAACAGAGTAGGAGATAGGTGACATCACAGGGGGAATGGCAGAAAGAAATGCAGTTCATTGGAGGTCAGTGTTACATGACAGATGTCAGACACATATCATGGAAAGAGGAGTGCCACAAGATAAGCATGGGAAAGTCAAGAAATGGAAGGTGTACACTGTTGCTTACACCAAAGTTTCTTGCTGGGCGCATCTTGCGACGTGTGTGCACCATGAGGCATGAGTAGGACAGTTTGCACGCATGTAAGGCAGACTGAGCATGTGGGAGCCTGTTGGCAGACTTGTAAGACTGTTTGCGCTGGTGTGCGCACGTTTTAACCTGAATAAGTAGATTCTAAACCGTGTAAGCATGTGTGCGCGCATGTAAACCACTGTGAGCATGTTTCTCCTGGTATGCGTGTTGCTCCCCCCTGAGGAAACAGAAAGGAAAAAGGAAGCAACAGAATTAGTAGGAAGTTAGCAGGGAATACTGCTGGAGCTAGCAGGTGAAAACAATTAGAAACAGGCAATTACACAGGCAGAATAGTAACCCAGCCAAGCACGTAAAACTCTGCAAACAGCAGTGCAGGATGTTTCTCTCAAGAGACACTGCAAGACAGGAGTAAGCTATTAGAAGTGAAAACTGAAAAAGCTGAACTCAGAGCAGAAATGCTAGGGGCTGCCATAGCTGTCATAAGGAGACATAGGCGACTTGCTGAGGGTGGTGACAATACAAATGGTGCCAGACTACCCACAGTGAGGAGACGGAGAAGAGTGTACAAGTCCAGGGTCACCTACCACGGGTTACATGAGCTGGAGATAGTGGAGCGCTATAGAGTGGACAGAGACCTCCTGCAGCAAATTATCGAGCTGTGCAGGCCACGCCTCACACACAGAACCAACAGAGGGGAACCCATCCCAGTGGAAACCAAGGTATGTGTTGGCCTAAGAATACTAGCAACACGTACCTTCCAGAGACCAACTTGTGATATGATGGGGATATCACAGGCATCAGCCTCCAGGGTACTGCACCAGTTCCTGGATGCCATGTTAGCACATGTCGGTGATCATGTATATTTCCCCAATACCCGTGAGGTATTGGCCAGCAATATGCGTCTCTTCCAGCAAATAGCGGAATACCCTTAGGTAGTGGATGCAATAGACTGCATGCACATACACATCAAAGCACCAGCTGGTGAGCAGGGTAGGGCCTACATAAACCGCAAGGGCTTCCCCTCCATCAACTGCCAGGTCATGTGTGATGCCCAGCGCATAATAATGAATGTGTGTGCTGGCTGCCCTGGGAGCTACCATGATTCCCATATCTGGCATTTGACGCAGCTGTACCAGACATTTGCCAATGGGGACATCCCACATGGAGACCTAGTGGGGGATGCAGGTTATGCACTGGAGCCGTGGCTGATGACACCCATCAGAAATGCACACACACCTGAACAGGAACGCCATAATGAGGCACACGCACAAACACGTAATGTAATAGAGCGTGTGTTTGGGCTGCTCAAGTCATGGTTCCGGTGTCTGGACACATCTGGTGGAGCCTTGCAGTACTCACCAACTACATGTACCCAAATTGTCATGGTATGTGCTATGCTACATAATATGATCTTGCGAAAACAGTTGCAGCATGACCAGCATAGGGCCGGGCCAAACAGCCCCCCACCATTGCCAAGGCCATCACAGGCAGAGCGTGACTCGGAGGAGGAACAACCTGAGCCTGCCCCAGTAGGCAGAAGGAGGCATGCCCAGTATGCCCTGGCCTTGGCAAAGAGGCAACGCATAGCACATACACTGGCTCAGTAGGAACCCTGGGAATGATACCCCTCTCTGACTCACTCATATAATAACAGGGATGCCTAAAATGACATAACCTGCTCCCAAACATGTACAGGGAGTGTAGTATGTGCATCCGACAGAGGCAGCCCTGCAGCACCACCTGAGGCATGAATGCCATGTGTTAAGCAATGTAACACCATGTAGTATATGCAAACTTGATGACCCTGGCTAACATCCTACCCTCACCAAGCATGATGCCACAATATGACAATGAGATGATCAATTGCAATAATTGGCTAAAGTATTGCTGTTAGTCAAAGGGGATCCAATGTGTGCCAGCCTGGGATGACATGCTGAGCATGACATGATACTCCACCTGCTAGGGGTGGCGTGCACCTATCAGTCCTGGCCTTATGGATACTGGCAAAGGCTGTTGTTACCCACAGCGTGCCTTGAATAGGTAAGGCTCAAAACACAAACCCACCTACATAGGTATCACAAGGGATAAGAACCTAGATGTAATGCTACACAATGCCAGAAGTCTAAACAGCAAGATGCATGCAGTCTAAACTCCCCCAGTATGGAGAATGTTGATATCTGTCCTGTAACAGAAAACTGGGTCAAGGCTCACAACAGCACCCTAACACTACCAGGTTACACCTCATACTGTGCTGTACAGCCTCAAAACATGGAACAAGCTACAAAAGGAGGGTGACTAGCAATAATTGTCAAGGATAACCACACCCCCATGTTGGTACCACAACAAGAAGCAGCATGGACTAGCCATGGTCAAGTAACAGTGGCTAAAACTGCCTCCCAGTTTATAGCCTGCTACAGACTACCATCCTAACACCAGGAAATGCACTTGGCCTATGTTGGAATACGTGAATATATCAAGCCCTCCAAACCACATTATATTGGGTGACTGAAAATACCCAAACATAGACTGGGAGCATTATTCTATCTCCAACACTGTAGGACAAAGGTTCCTAGAATCCATAAACCAAAATGCCCAGGAACAACGTACCACTCCCACAAGAGGGGTAAGCATACTGGATGTGATAATCAGCAACATGGGTACTGGATGGCAAGATGAGAAGTGTATCCCTCAATGGTAAGACCAGACCATAGAGTAATCACACCGGATATACACATCCTGACCACAGTCCCTGGCCAGAAAACCACAGTGAAAAATATGTGTAAAGCAAAAGTTGCACTCCTCCAAACTGATGTGGAATCCATTAAAGGCCCTGTGCATGTGCAAAATATGGGCTACACCTCAGAACCTGTTATACAGGCATTCCATGAACACTGCCAGTAATGCATGGATTATGCAATCCCAAATAAAACCAAGACACAATGCCATACATGCAGGCATCTGGCATGGTGGACTCCAGCCATTACCAAACCATGCAAGGGAATGAGGAAGCTACTACATGATAGAGCAAACATAAAAAGGGAAGTAATCTCTGATCAGTAGTATGGCAATAAAATATGTCCACTCATACAATCCACTAAGGCCAGCTACAACAAGTTGAATCTGTGAATCTTGAGGCAATGTTACACCTGCCCCATGTACACAGACAACCCTCACCTCCCCCCAAGAAAAACAAATATATGTGAGACATGCAACCATTTATCCAAACCGGAGGCTGAGCTCTCTCAACTCAGTAATGTCAAAACTAGTCAGGAGGAGAAGGTAACCACACACACCACAAACCCAGTCTCACATAGACCTATCACAACTGCAAACCAAAGACATAAACACAGAAAAACATTCCCAGAGGCGCTAATTACAAACACACCACATCAACAGAGGCTTCAAAAGCAGACACCCAAGCAACCACTACCTCCAAACATAGCACATGCAACACATAGTACACAAAGCTGGTGTGCCAAACAGTCACAGGCCAGAAGGAGAAACAACATGCCTGATACAGTTGTAATAGGTGACTCCATAGTCAGACACACTGCTGTCCCGCTCACCAGACTGAACAAGGGAAAGGGTACAGTAAGCTGCCTGTAGGCTGCTACAATACGCCACATAACACAAGTACGCAGGTCACCCCAAAGCAAGTAGAAATATGATGCAGTCATTGTCCATTCTGGCGTGAATGACCTGAGATGTACCTCCCCAGACTACATGAAAAGAGACATAGATGAGCTCTCTGATTATGTAGTCCAGGCCGGTATGACACTGACCGTGTGCAGCATCCTACCCTCACCAAGAATGATGCCACAGTACAAACACAGAATGATCAGATTTAACAAGTGGCACAATTACTGGTGTCATTCGAAGGGGATCCAATGTCTGTCTGCTTGGGATGTCATGCTTGACAAGCCACCTGGGTGTCTGGATATTGGATAAGGCTCTTGCCACCTCCATAGAGCCTTTCGTAGGCAAGGCTGAAAAGACTAACCCACCTCCCTAGAAAACATAAGTGGAAAGAAACATAAGGGTAATGCTGCCCAATGCCAGACGTGTAAACCTCAACATGCATTCTCCCGAGGCCCTCCCCAATATGGAGAACATCAATGTCCGTGCAGTGACAGAAACCTGCAGCAAGGCTCCTGACAGCACACCAGCACTACCAGGTTATACCTCATATCATGCGTTATGGCCCCAAAACCTGGACCAAAACATAAAAGGAGGGGGAGTATCCATATTCAGCACAGACACCCACATGTCCAGGTAACTGACAATGCACGAAGCATCGGAGACCACCCATGTGCAACTAACCATAGGCAAAACTGCTGTACAGTCTGTAGCATGCTACAGACCACAGTCTCACACACAGGAACCCCACTCAGCAGTCCTGAAGACACTGGACAGTATGAATGTCTCACCAAATACCAAACAAGGTACTCACAAATTACCACATAGGTGGTAATCCATTATGTATGGAAGGAGTAATCAGGGACCTAGGGACACAAGTGGACAGTAACCTGTCATGTGACACTCACATCGCCAACGTGGCTAGGAAGACTGTCTATATTGGACACCGTATCATGAAAGGATTCACATCTACGTCAACAGAGGTCATTGTGCCCCTATACTGTTCTCTTATCAGACCCATAATCTAGTACAATGCCTCACTTGGGATGTACCTTACCCGACACCTGCAGCAGTTAGAAAGACTTCAAAGGTACCTTACCAAGAGGATAAAGGGTCTCAAATATATGTCATATGCTGCCTGGCTGTAGACACCCCAGCTGTATGCAGTCACATACTGCCTACACAGAGGCATTGTATGCCTGTTGTACAAGGCCATGTCCAACACAGGAGTAATGGACATGCTCCACCCCAGAAAACCCAAATCCATTGGAGCTGTGAGAGTGACAGATGTCAACCTCAACACATAATGAAATAGGATGTGCTGGAGGGACAGATACATAACCCAGAGGCTCCCTACACCCTGGAACGGAATCCCACTCCATGTTAGGCAGAGCCCCTCACTGACTCTCTTCAACAGGAATCTTGCCAAGTGGATGGGTGATTGTAGATGTACACTGGGGGTCTTCACTGTGTCACGTCCAGACAGAGGCACAGAAAAGTAAATCCTAAATGGCCATAATATTCACATAGCAAGGGGTGGCAAAAGCCACACACTCTGGCTAGGCTTTTAAATGCCCTAGGGCAGATAGCCTAGTATGAACCTATGAACCTATGAAGATACAAATTGTACAGGACACTAAGGATAATCACAAGGCTTTCTTAACTGATGGTAGGAACCTTGTTGGGAATTCACAGATATGCTCTGAATCACTCAAATATTACAAACAACATACCAAACACACATACATATTGCCAACATCCAACCTGACAGGTGCAGTGCAACCCCCCCCCCCCCAAAATGCAAAATATCTATCCCAGCAGAGTGCTGGCCCCCTGACATTGCAGATGCTGAGGTAACAGCCAGCATCTACAAAGCAAAACACACAGCATCAATGGTACGAGATGGTGTCATGGGCTGAGTCCAACATGGACTCCAAGAAGAATGGAATGCCAAATAACACTACTGCTCAATGTCAACCTTACCACAGGATATGTACCCAAAGAGCAGTGTACAACAACAGTGGTCCTTCTCCACAAAGGTGCTGCCTGAATGGATACTGCAAACTACCACCCCAGAATCCAGACAAGCTTGGTCTGTAAAGCTGTGGAAAGGATCAGCATGTACCTCAGACATAAAGATATTGGGGACCAAGTGACACTGGACCCTACCCAGTGTGGCTTTCTTAAGTGCAGATCCTGCCCCTTAAACATGTTTGACTCATTTGAAACAGTCATTAAGGTCATTGATGAGGGGAATGTGGTCCACACAGCCTAGCTGGACCTTGCAAAAGGCTTCCATACAATACCCCACGTGTTCATTATAGATAAGCTCATCAGCTTAAATATAAACCCCTATGTCAGTAGAGGGGTTGCAAACCAGACCAAGGACAGAACTGACATGGTCAGAAATGCTGCAGCCATGTCAGACTACAAACCAGATATAACTGGCATCCCACAAGGCTTGGTCCTGGGACCTCCCTTGTTTGATATATATGTCCCATAGGTACAGGCCAACATGGAAGGACTGTGTCTGAACAAGTCTGCAGAGGACTACAAACTGGCCACCATATCTGAACCTCCAGCTGACACAAGCATCCCACAAAAGGGCCACATAGAAACAGACAACTGGTGCCATAGCCATGTCAGCAAGCTAATTGCAGAAAAGTGTATAGTCAACCCCTGTGAATATACAGTAAGTGCCCACCAATTACCACATAGGTGTTAACCCATTAAGTACTTAACATGTAATAAGAGACCTGGGGACACAAGTTGATAGATATCTTGCATTTGACAAGCATGTGGCTGTAGTGGTTACAGAAACATACCATATACCCACCTTATCATGAAGGTTGTCAGATCTAGATCAGGGGATTTCATTGTGGCTCTGCAGTCATCCTTCATCAAAGTCACAATTGACTACAATGGCCCCTGTGGTATGTACCTCAGCAGACACCTCCATCAACTGGAAAGACCCCAAAAGTACCTCACCAGGAGTATCAACAAGCTTGAACAGATGCCATGTGTTGCCTGATTAAACAAACTGCAGCTCCACACACTGCCATAATGCCATCCCAGAGGCAAGCTATGCCTGATGTATAAAGCCATGTCCAAGCTGGAATCAATGAACATGCTGCACCTTGTACAATCTGAATGGCAGTGAGCTATGCACATGAGAGACCTTAACCCCTTCACTGACATACATAGGACAAGCTGTACTGAATGATCCATAACACAGAAGCCACCCCCACTTTTGAGTAAACTCCCAGTACAGGTTAGCCAGAGAGTCACTCATCGACTCTCCTCAAGAGGAATCTTGATGATTGGATGGGAGATGGTAGGTTTACCCTGGGTATCACTGTTATGTCACGGGTAGACGGAGCCACAGTATACTAACCATGACATATGTCATGGCAGACTCCAGTTACAATGTGTGTCGAAGGACAAACACACTCTCTGACTAGCATTAGAAATGGCCTAGGGCACATCGCTAGTGTTTGCCAATGTCCACCTATGTTGTGGAATACACTACCAATGTTGGACAAGCCTGGTTTAAGTAGTCCATATCTGAACATAATGTAACATGGTCATATGTGCACAACTGGCCCCTAACCAGTCTGTTGTGCTCACTATGAAAATGTAAAGCAGTGATAGGACTAAAGCCCAGGATACTGTCCACCACAGTGAAAGTACTGAACCAGTACACTATACGGTACTACAGTGTTAGGTCAGTATGAAAGGATGTTGACAACTGTATGCAAAGTATCCCATGCAAACTCTGCAGGCACAGTATAATCCCTGTTGTGTTCAGACACAAAGCAGTTGGACACAAAGTACACAACATGACACACAACTCACAACCATAAACGTGAGATATTGTTGAAGTTCACACTCATCCACAAATGTGGTGGACTGCAGAGTTCAACATATGGAAAGCTCACACTGGGCATGCTCGCACACTTCGATAAATGAGACATATGTCAGACAACATGCCATGGAAAGCCTGAACTGGGCATGCTCACACACTTAGGCCATATCTCAGTTTAGCAGTTGGCCACACATATCTGGTATTTGTGCGTGTTATTCCAGGAACCAACCACATTACAGCAATCTGCCCAGTGCACACAGTTAAATGACTACAGAGACATAAGTGATATAGTGGATCCCTCTCATATTCAAACATCTTCCACAGATACACAAGTTGTTCATAGAAACAGGGAGTGCTATGGCAATAAAGACCTGCAAACAGTCTATCAGCAACAAATATTGTGCATCTGACAATTAAACATATGGGTGTAGAGGTCAATACTAGGCTGTTTGCCCTAGGGAATGAAAGCTTAGCCAGAGTGTGCTTGGCATCTGCCTCCCCAGTACAGTAGGCTACTGTGCCACTGTAAAGTAGGTCACATAAGGCACCGTTTGAGGCTAGTGTGCTGTGCTTCCGTCAAGCAGGGACACAGTGGAGATCCCATGGGTTAAATTTGCTATGCCACATCCATGTTGTTGGTGTGTGCTGGAAGAGGGTTGGTGAGGACCTCTAACAGTAAGTGGGCGTCAATAACAGACTGAGGGGAGCCTTATCTGCAGTGTCTGGACAATTTCACTGTCAGCACTTTGTCGTGATGATTATGAGGGATTGAAGTGTCGTGCCAGTACTGTTCAGAGATGTCCTCCCTCTGTGGGCTACTGCTCTGCAATGTATTAGCTCACTCCATCTGTTGGACAGCTCATATATGGCTGGTGTACACCTGACAGGTGTCCTGTTGTGGAGGAGGCATGGGTATATTTGGGATAGCATGATCAATGCAAACCTTCCACATGCTCATAGAATGCAATTGTCAAGGATTATGCAGAGTGGCCTGTATACTCCCCCAGCATGGGTCCTTTGAAGTCTTCCACCCCAGTCTTCACAAGTGTAAAGTCTGCTTTTGATAAATACACTTTGTTTGCAGTGACAACCTTGGCTGGGGGTGGGGATGGGATATGGATGTCCAGGGAAAGGTGGGTATGGTCAGATATCAACAAATGGTGGTCTACCTCTGGTGTGGAACAGTGAGTACCCATGTTGCAGATGGTCAGGTGCAATATGTATTCCCCCTTGTGGCTGTGGTGAGTTTTCCTGCCATAGCACATGGACTCACAAATTGTAGTGGCTGTAGGGTAATGTTGTAGAGGCCTGAGTAGTTCCCACACACAATATACCTGTACCTGACGTTAACAACTAGAATGGTGTATGTGAACACCTTCATATCTTGGCACTGTTCCCAGGGAAGCAAAGTGTGTGTCCTGGATGTGGGAGGGGTGGTCCAAACTGGTTGTGTTGTGTGTTACAGGTCCTGTGGTCACGAAGCATGGTATAGAACATAACCTGCCAGTGCTGATGTGCATATCTGACCCTGAAGTAGGTGGCTGCAAATGCATATATATGCTATCCCCCACCTGACAGGTAGTAATAGATGTACATACCTCTGTATAAATAATGATGTCAGCACCCTATAAATACTGCAGGTGCAGAACAGATGCCCAATAATTCGGATAGTGTGCTCTGCTAATGCGTCTCCCTCAAGTGTCATAATATAGTCAGGTAGGGGTTTGTATCCTGCAAATGCTCAGTGTGAGTGTGGGTGAGCGGGGTTGGTGTGTGTGCAATTCTGTGTGAGAGAAATGTCCCTTTTGGCAACTAGGAGAACAGACTACAGGATGCACATTCCCCTTTCTAAACACTGATGATGTCAGCACCCTATAAGTATAGCAGGAGAAAGACAACCTCCAAATAATGTGAATAGCGTGCTCCACTAATGCGTCCATCTGGAGTATCATAACATAATTAGGGAGAGGTTTGAATCCTGCAAATGCTCAGTGTGTGTGCAATTCTGTGTGAGAAAAACATACCTTTTGGCAACTAGGACAACACACTACAGGATGCACATTCCCCTAAACACTGATGATGTCAGCACCCTATAAGTACAGCAGCAGAAGCAAAACCTCCCAGTAATGCAAATAGCACGCTCTGCTATTGCATCTCTCACTACTGTCATAGCACAGTTAGTTATGGCTTTGAATTCCACAAATGCCATGTGTGTTTTTGTCACACAGAATGCCCATGTGTGTGGGTTGTTGTTCACAATAATGCATGACATAGATTAAACCAGTAATGGCAATGCACACAGATGATGTATGTGTGTGCCAAATACACATATATACTTGTGACCTTCAATAGTTCCCATGTCTGACGCCTGCCATATGTGAATACATGGTATTTGCACTGGATAGCATTATGACTGTGGTTTTCTGTGCGGGTGCTGCATGTGGTATGTGTATATACAGTGTGAGTTGTATATGGTATCATCCTAGTGGCGAGGGATACACATCTGGTCTGGAGCATATAGTCTACATGTTGTTGATAAACAGGTGCTGCATGTTTTCACCTGTTGTGGGAGTGGTAACAAGTTGTTCCATAGCAATGCAGTGACTACATGCTAGGAACCTTTCAGCTAGGGTGTTGTAGCTAAAGTAATTCATCAGCATTCAGTAATACTTCAGCAGTCTTGGTGAGGGTATGATGCCAACCAAGGTCAGGGTCATACCAGCCTGTGTCACGTGCTCAGAGAGCTCTTCTATGTTCCCTATTATGTAGTCCAGGGAGGTACATCACAGGTCAGCCATAGTGGAAAGGACAATGACTGAGTCATATGTGTCCATGCCTCTGACTGACCTGTATGCTTGTGTTATGTGGTGGACCATAGTGCCCCACGGGCATATCACTGTGACTTTCACCTTGTTCAGCCTGGTGAGCGGGACCTCACTGTACCAGACAATAAAGGTACCTAACACAACTGTAGCAGGTGTGTTGTCTAGACGTACAGGCTGTGACCGTTTGACACACAGGATTTGTGTGCTATGTGTTGCACGTGCTGTGTTCCGGCTTAATGTATGCCTGTGTGCCAGCTGCAGAGGTGCCTGCTGCTCAGGCAGGATGCTATTCTGAGGCTTCATGAATGCCACAGTGTGTTCATGTGTTTGGATTGCTGTCAGTGTAGGTCTACATCAGACTGGTATTGTAGTCACTGTAGTATTTCATGCCACCTGACAGGTTATGCCAGTACTGGGTTCAGAGTGCTTAGTCCCCAGTTTGGCTATGTGGTTGCATCTCACACATGTGTTGTACGTCCATGTGTAGGGGAGAGGGTTGACTGTGTACATGTGGCAGCTGTGACATTGCCACATGACTTACATATTCCACAACTGTACCATAGAGGTGACTGACAAGTGACCTTTGCACATGCTACCATAGTATTGTGATTGCCATGGTGATTAACAGCACATAGGGCCAATGGGGAACAAGGTACAGAAGGTGAGTATGTGAGGGTGTAGTGCCTGTGATTAATTAGCACTGGCATATATGACTGCTCACGTGGTGAAATGCCAGGTAAGTCATATGCAATGTGTCACAGGCAACGTACATGCGAACAGGACAAACAGTGACGTTCTGCCAAGTGAGACATGGACATACATATAGTAAGCTATGCAGATGTCACTAGGAATCCACAGAAGCTCTGTAAATCTGCATTGCAGGTGGAATCAGTGTTCCAGGGTAACTGCAAGCAAACATGCATGCAAACAAAGCTACAGTAAGCAGGGCTGCATGTAGTCCATTGTACAGCAAACAAGCTGTACCACTTCCAGTAGGTAACAGTGCAAATATGCAGGCACTATACACATGTACATGGAAATACACAGGTCAGATGGGCAGGGTCCAGTCTCAGCACACACAAGTGTACAGACCATGTACCGTCAGGATGTACAATAACCGGATGGAAACCCAGGTGCTCACACCTGCAGTAATACACATGTCAAATAACAGACACTGAGCCTTCACTCAGTGGTTCCATACTTAGTAAGATGTATGCTACCTGTCCTGCCACCACAGTATCCCTGACATTTATGGGGACTCTCCCTCCTGTGAAAGTTAGTTTTGTGTGTTGGGGCTGTCTAGCATGGTATGAGATGTGAGCTTGCAGTGCTAGGGTGCTCCTGTGTGTCCTGTACCAGTCGTGTAGTACTGCACACATATCAACATTCTCAAACATCTGCATTGCAGAGTCCAGTGTGGGCAACATGCCACTTTCAGTTTACATGTCCATCATTGCGTATCAATACTTTCATTACCTTATGCCCTGTGCTACCTATGTATGTGGCCTTCTGTTGACATCCTTACCACCAGTATGCAAACATGTGCAGATGATACACTATGGTACTTACCATGGGTGTAGACAACAGTACAAGACAATCATACCCTTACTGCATCAGGCATGCTGGGATATACCCACAATTATATTAGCACACAGTACTGTTAACAACATGATACTATTACTACACGTCTATGTAGTCACCCTGTGCATCAGCAACATGTTAACCTGTACCTGCACTGATGTTACAGATTGCAGGAGGTGGCACAGTTTCCTCATATGCACAGGGTGTGAACTTGGTATGCCTGAGTCTGCCACTGAAACCACCAATTGACATGTATGTGTATGTGTGTTGGTGAGGGACAGCAGTACAAGGTGGGGCAATGTTGATGCAGTGTGTGCATGTATGCGGTAGCCCTAGGTGTTGTCAATTCGCATGTGTGTATGGATGCACACAGTTCCAACTCATGGCTGCCATATACCGGTGTTTGTGAACAGCCACAGACTGTACCTGTCAGGTCATACAGATCAGTGTCTCTGGCCATGGACACGGTACCTGTGCCTTGCATGGGTGCTACGGACCGTATCCGGTACCAATCCAGACTGGGTACTGTCATCAGAAGCAGGTGTTCATTGACTGGACACAGATCCCTGTTGGGCCTGTCCAGAGCCACGTGCACATGGTCTCCTGGGGCTGTCTGATGACAGCACAGACCCAGCATTGCTGAGGCTGCTGCTGGCACTATGGGAGCAGCCGCGGCCCTGTTGTCATCCGCGACGACTGCCAGCTGCTGCTGTTGCTGGCATACGCCCACGCCAATGCCTCAACCATCCACCATTGCCCTGGCTCATGGACATGTAGTTGTGGAACTGATCTAATATGTCCCCACAACGTCTGTCTATGACATCGGTGAAATTACGGATGGCAGCCGCAATGTCACGCATACTGTCAGTCATGTCTGTGCGACATGTTGTCAGCTCCCTCAGACCCTGTCTTGTGTATCGTTCCATACATGACTGTGCCTGCATGACAGCCCGAAACATAGCTGAGGTTGTAAGACCTCTGTGGGCATGTCTGACAGGGGCAGTACACCCAAGGATGCTCCCACGAGAACCCCTGGACATCTGTCTGTGTGGTACCATCTCAGGGCCATGCCCATGGCTGCTGTGTGGGGAAGCATGTGCCACAGATACCACATTACACTGGTCAATGCCCACTGTATCCTGTCCATCACATAGGGACATTGGTGACAAAGGATGTATTGGCAGGATGACTGTGTGCATTGATGGGGTTGACAGCTGTGTACTGTCAATTGGCTGACCAATGATGGACCCTGGCACACCTTCCTGTGCCATTACACAGATGTTATCATTATCAGTACCTGGGGCACCTGATTCAGGTTCCCTGCTGCATGACACCAGAGCAACACCAGAACCTGTGGGAGGGAAACAGGATACACAGTTTACAATGTCTACACAATGATACCAGTGATGCACACATGCACTCATGCACACATGCACAGGTACACAGGTGCACACATGCAAACATGCACACGTGCACACATGCACAGGTGCACAAATGCACACATGCACAGGTGCACACATGCACAGGTCCACACATGCACACATGCACTCGTGCACACATGCACACATGCACAGGTGCACACATGCACACTTGCACACTACTCAGTATGCGAGATATCAACACACAGACACAGACACACCTGCATGCATATACAGAGCACTACTAAGTGAGCCTAATATTATTACTATTACTGTCAAGACTATCAAAGGTATTGTTAATACACACTCACCAGCATGGCTAGGCTGCATTGCTGTTACACCGGAGGGACCTGCAGAGTGAGGAAATTAATGTCAGTGGGCACAACTGTGCCATTGTTACTGAGTATGATACAGGTCAGTAGTACAACAGTTGCCTTTCACAGGTCAGCTGCTGATATTGAGAATATCGCACTTGCACATTAAATACTATGATGACAGCTACAAACCAAGGACACACCTCACACATGCATTAACTGCCAGTGTACACAACAGTCAACTATACATATGGCATATTACCTGCACGCTCGTAGTCATGGTGCTGTGTGGCTCCAGCCTCCATCATAATGCATGTCTGCTGCTGTTGTTGTTGTTGGTGGGCTGGAGCCACAACACTTATGAGTAGTCCCTCCAGTCTGGTGAGTGGGGGATGTGTAGCCACCCCACCACCTGTGGCAACCTGTTGCATGTGGATATCCAACGCACGCTGATGGACATTTCTGATTAAATCACTGCAGCCATGTCGTACCTGCTCATATGTCCTATTATGCGTGCCTATGTCATTTACCCGATGGACCAGGTCTTGCCACAGTGCAGCCCTCTCCTGCTGATTCTGGCTGGTGCGGGAAAAGAGTATTGCATAATCCCGCACCAGGCTCTGGTGTATTTCCTCATCCTCAGCTGCAGAGTATGCTGGATTGCACTGGTGAGCCATGGTCCTGAAAAAGAAATAAAATGATATCAGCAAAATATGTCAGCAGAATTTGGCACACATACTACACATGCTACTCGACTGTTGTGATACAGCATATCTCACATATATAGCATCTATCTGTCTATTGGTGGATACACATGTAAATGGCCAGGTATCAGTACTCAGCCAACAACTGTGCAACAGTACCTGGCACACTCAATACGACATACTACCAAACCCCAGCAGTCAGAACACTGATTCAGGTCCAAAGCACATCCTCACTCTGGGGGTTTGTATTGAGGTACTGTATGGGGTACATCATCAACTACTATGATCTGACCACAAACTAATTGCCCTGGATATACCATATCCCACCTCCACCACCAGCACAAATGACTACAGTGAATAACATTTCAAACGCAAACTTTACACTTCATAAGACTGAGATGGTATCCTTTAAGCCCACTGGGCCAGTGGAAGCTACAACCCACAATGCTGACTCCTTCACAACTGATTTCTATGGACATCTCCGAGAATGCATGGATCATGCAATCCTGTATAAGACCAAGACACTCTCCACAAAGGGAAAGCATCCTGACTGGTGGACCCCAGCCATAGACAGATTGTATAACAAAAGATGGAAGCTACTGCAAGACAGAGCATAATTCCATAAAGGGAAGGCATGTCTGATCAGCACTAGTAAAGAGCTATGTTTTCTCATACAAACATCCATGGGCAACCTTGAGAGGGAAATCACCGGGGACACTACAGATAACCACAAGGCCTTCTTCAGTTATGTTAGAAACCTGGTCAGAAACCCTCCAATATGCTCGTAGTTAGTACACAACAACAAATAATTCACTGAACCCACAGATATTGGCAACATTGTGGCAGACAGGTTCAGTGCAATTTTCCCTGCTCCCTCTCCCCCAAACGAAGACATACTTATCCCAGCTGAATGTAACCTCCCTGTCATCACAGATGTCCAGGTGAGAGCTGCCCTCAGAAAAGCAAAAAACGCAGCATCAATGGGACCTGATGGTATCCCCGGTTGCATGCTACATGAACTTCAAGTGGAGCTAGACACACATATAGAAGTGCTATGTAACACTAGCCTGACTACAGGATATGTACCTGTTCACTGGCATACAGCAGCAGTGGTTCCACTCCACAAAGGAGGCACCTCTACATACCAATACAATACAACACAATACAATACAATACAATACAATACAATATGCTATTGCCCCTGGGACTACAGCAGCATACTGTTCTGCTACCCTGACCATTGTGACACATGTGATGTGATGGTACCTGCTCCTGTCAAACAGTTACACAGGGTGACTCATATGGCATATTACCTATCTGACTAATATTCAGCAGGGATATGTGTGACATGTACTCATGGGGAGTCTTGCTTCTTAACGCTGTGTGGTTTATTGCAGGGTATGTCTTATCTGTGGGTAGGAACCTGTACCTCCGCCGTGTGCTCTCTACTGCGGTGTCAAGGATGACACACAGCGGTCATTTAGGTTGTGGATAGTGTGAGGTGTTACTATGGTTGTTGGATATCTGTCATGGGTGTGACTTAAGTATGTAAATCCAGGAGTGGTAACCTCTATGTGGGTAGTATGTGTGCACTCTGTGGTGTTGTCAGTCACTGTGCATTGGTAATGTGTTTGAGTGCATTGTCACAGTGTCGTACATGTCACTGTGTCCTTCTCCATATCTGTAGCTGTCATGTGAGGTACATACCGTGGCAGCCACTGTGTGGTGTGGAGGGGTACACTGACCTACATGTCCATAGCTGACACACCATGTCTGCTGGCACATACCATGTACAGGTATTCCAGGAATAGTGTGCCACTGTGACTATAATTGAGGGGACTATTGTACACATTTATGACTCTGTTTACCCCTGACACATGCAGTGGTGGGCAGCCAATCACATATCTGGTGGTTACTGGTGTAGGTGATTTGAAATGGGGTATGGTACTCCTGTTTCGACACTGGTGTTCACTCCATGCCTTTGTCACCAGGCACCTGTTGCAATACATGTGTACACATGTCCTCACTCAGAATATATATACATCTCTCTCTCTCTCTCTATATATACATATATATATATATATATATATATATATATATATATATATATATACATACATACATATATATATATATATATATATATATATATATATATATATATATATATATATATATATATATATATGTCTGTATACATATACACATATTATATATATCGATGTACATATATTGCTATAGATATGGAGAGGGGGGAGTGTGACAGACAGGGGGTGAGAGTGACAGAGGCGGTAAGAGTGACAGAAGGGGTGGGACAGGGAGAGTGTGAGATCGTCATATACAGTCATATCTGTAGATAGTCAGATCTGTCTGTCTATGTATATGCATCTACATATATCTATACCTGTATGTGTGTATTACATATATATGTTTGTACATATTCTATCTACATCTGTCTATGTATTCCTACATCCCTTTCTATCTATGTATACATATATGCATATGTATATTGACATACATACGTATCCATATGATAGATAGGTATATCAACATGCTTGTTTACAAAACTGTATATACACACTAACATACTGCTAAACATACATAATTGTGAAACCTACTTTGTACATTGCACTACAACCTACATTCAACCTACATTGATATGTGCACATAGATACCCTGACATACATATGTATGTACAGCCTTCACTGATAGTTGCTGTATGTCCCCTGCCCTATGCACATCTTCATATACATATAGATACAGACCAATGACACATATGGAGGGTTCACAGTATGTAGACTTTTAAAGTATTACTTTACATTACCTGTGTTTGTCACAGCTGCTTGCATTGCCTTTTGGATTGGTGTCCTGCTGCTGCTCCAGTTGACAGATGTCAGCTTTCTAGTAGGTTTTGTTGAGTGTTTTTGTTTGTGTATGTTTTCTCTCTCTCTCTCTCTCTCTCTCTCTCTCTCTCCCTACCTCCAGAGGGTGCAATGAAAGTATTGCATGTGTGGACTGGGAGTACAGCATGCTTTTGTAGGTATCTGCATATGTCCATGTGATGGACTCTGCACCAATTGTTAGCCAGCATTTGCTAATTGCATGCAGCCAGTTGTGTTCTGATTGCAGTTCTCACTGTGATTTCAGGACAGTGCTATAAAAAGGTATGTGAGATAGGTGTAGCCCTTTCAGAGTTTAAGGGCAGGGACCATGCTGGTATGCTGTGGACACTGTTCTGTGAGTGTAAAGGTTAGTATCTCTCTCATATTTCTGGCTGTGTTGTAGATGAACATTTCTCCATTCATTTCTCTAGTTTCCTGTACTAAGTGTGTATGTACACTGACACCTAAGACTACTACTACTGTTAATGTGGGTGGGTGTGCTTTCCTGTGGGATATGTGGTGTAACTGGTATATAGCAGTGGCTCTTGCACTTTGTTGCTATGGCTTCAATATTTGCCCTTTACATTCATTACTTGTATGCCTGCTTGGTGTCTTGACTGTAGTGTGTTGCTGTGGCTTTCCTATTTTCCATGTTCATTCACACCTTGGAATGCTTGATATATCTGCTAGGGTGTTACTGCATGCAGTGTGGTCTGGCCATGGTGTGGGCCTTGACATCTATTAGGGTATTTGAGTATGCTGCTGAGAAGGCCCCAGAAACTCTCAGATGCATCTGTTATCTGCCTCATGGAATGGTACATATCAGTGGGGTACACCCATTAAATTGTCTGGTATTCTGCAGTTGTGACTGTGGGTTAGCATAAGCATATGTATTACTACACTATTTCCGACGTGCAAGTGGTGCATACTTTCAGTACTTCATAGTTACCATTGCATGTGTTGTAACACCTTTCTGCCTACTGTTTGTACATTTCACAGGGAGTCTGTGGGGCATCTGTGTAACTCAGTCACTGTTGCTATGTCTAGGCTCTTAACTATTCAAATATGGCAGTGTCAGACCTCTCAAGTGTACAGATATTTGTAGGATGTCCACATTTTTGCCTCATATTTTGGTCCATATCTCATAAACAGCTTTTTCTGGCAAATCACTCAGGGCTCAAGTCAGACTATAGTGACAAACATTTCAGTTTCAGACTTCATACCCTTCCAAACATCCAACATAATGCAAAACCTGTTACTCTCTCAACTGTCTAAGTTTGTCGGAGCAATATTTGAAATGTGTCCCTGTTTTTGGGCCTTTGCTCTACATATTTTATTACTTAGTCCATATGTGTTGCTGTAAGAGGTTGTGGGGTATGGGCAGTGATTATCCTGCTGTGGGAATGTGTGTGGCTTGCAAGGTGCTGTAGTGACATTATTACCTACTAGCTACCAGCTAGCATGGCAGTTTCTGTTCACACACTACTATTATAGAAATCCACTACATTTGACAGTAAATATACATGGCATGCTTTGTGTACTACACATCCTATATTCCCTTTACATTCATTCCTACTATTGCATGATATATTTATTGTAGCACAATGTTCTTATATAACAGTCATGGCTTAGTGGTAAGTCATGCAGACTACTGTTTCCAAGGTCCTGGGTTCGGGACTGATAGTGGGATTTTATTTTGCTTTTGAGCAGACTACAGGCCTTGTCATTCAGAGTGACTAAGGCACTTTTAAGCAGTTGTAACCAGGTTACCGCTGGTTTGCACAGAGCTCACGCATGCTCACTGGCGTTCAGCTCCGCGCACACCCGCTTACAACTGCTTAAAAGTGCGTACTCTTGCACACACCTGCGCTAATTTCTTTGAAAGAAATGAAAATGGGGAGACAGGAAAGTGTTGAAAAAGGGGTCACAAAAAGGGTAAGACAGTAGGGAAATAAGCTTGGGTTTTGCAGGAGGGATGTAGGTAAGGCCCATAGCTGCCCATTTCTTCATCAGCAACAGCTGTGCATATGTTTGTAATTTGGTGTGACATTTGAAATCTTCCACCCCTGAGAGAGGTGTAAGGACAACATTAATACTTATTGTACAACCAATTGTAATTGACATTTTCCATGTCCAGCAGACGTGTGCAAAATGGGAAGCTATGTATGGGGCGTAATTGTTTTGTGGGTACAGAGTGCCCTTTTTTTTTTTTTTTCAGGTGAGAGTAGTATGTCAGGTACAGGAAGTCGGTATAGCTGGGGAGGTAGGTTGGGTAGGTTAACAGACAAGATAAACAAGATGCATACAGGGGTGGAGCATGACACATTTGGTGGGGTTACACAATTGACGGGAACGGATGTTTGGATATCTTGAGCCCATGAGCCCATGAGCCCACAGATGGCAACAGTGGAACTGAGATCCCCACCCATGGGCAGTTGCCACTGTGCCTTCACTGCCCAGGATGGGGCTGTGCTGGGGGCTGTGTAGGCCAGGCAGCAGGCACGCCTGTTAGCTGTGCCACCCGTGCCTCAAGCTGGCGTAGGGTCCCAAGAACAGCATCCCGGATCTCTCTACGCATCACAGTCCGGACATTACGGAGGGTGAGTGGATGTTCTCCTCCGGCCACACTTGCAGAGGGGGGACGAGCCCCATCCCCTGCAGCGCTTCCACCTGCAGGTGGCACAGGGCCACCGGAGGAGGGTCCGGCCTGAGCACTACTGCCAGCTGCACTCGCCAGCTGAGGAGGGAGAGGTGGGTCTGCTGGAACCCGCCTTCCCTATCGTCCTATGTTTTGCATTATGTTATGACAGTTTGGGTTAGTAACATACAATACCATTCACAATTAGTTGTAACAGCATGCATTAGTATTCCCATTAACCAAACACCCATATATTCAAACCATTGAACAGCAAGCATAACAAATGCATAATTTGAACAGAAATACACAGTCCAACAACATGTAGGGTTGATTGATGGCAACAGGCCATCAGGTTTGGATGTATGAACAGGGCAGATGCATCAACGTACATGCAAATATGTATGAACCAACAGGACAAATGTCCAGGGGTGTTAATTGTGATTGCACATACCAATTTCACGTGGAATGGATTATATGTGGTTATAGGGTAGGGTGAAGAAAATTTAATTAACAACTTCAAATACCAATACATATGCTGTACATTTCTAATAGCTGCAGATATATACATACTACAGTTCTGCCTACAGTTTCCTATGTGATAACTACTTCAGGTTGGTGATAGGAATGTTACTGCTACATCAATATAAATTTTCATTTTTATTCATACACATTCATATCTGGCTCTGTTCAGCTACATCATCTTGCTACATTTGCTTTATATAGCTATAGACAACTGTGGATGTTTGGTATTTCAGACAACCATACTATCTGCATATTGCAGACTGTGAGCAACATATCCAGATTTTGGGACACACGTTCCAGCTGCGGTACCGTTCTCAACACATGTTACTGTTTGGTTCTGCCTGTCACATTCATTTCATTCTGTACTGACTGCAGTATACTTTATTCAGGAGTTATTACTACTTTATTTGTGGATTCATAACTCTTTCTCACACTCTCTCACTTGTTTTATTTTTACAATTCAGGATGGTACTTAATTCTAGGCTTTATTGACATGTTTTACTTGTAGTTATAACAATCCTTTCCAATAGTCTCACTTCTGTCATGCTTCTGTATTTCAACAGGGATATATTTCACACATTTGTTTTACTCAGCTTCTGCAGCTGTACTTTTCAGCCTGCTGCAGGTTATGTACTATTATATTACAGGTGGGACATCTTTATTTCAGACTTGTTTAATTTTTATGTTTGGATTACAGAATGCATCACACTTTTGTAATCAAGCAATACTTGCAAACCCTCTTAGTGTTACTTGCACATTTTATTAATTAGTGACTACACTGCACTCTTTTGCTAACTGTTATACTTATATATTTATTTACAGTTACAGGGAGAGAATTACTGACCTGCCTGGTGGCACAGCGGTGCCAGCCTATCGCCGTAGGCTCTATGGTTCGCAGAACGAACACCTGCAGCTGTAATATAAATAAAGTAATATTGGAATACACATCTCCATAATATCAGCTAGGTTAATTTCTTACATAAATAATTACATGTAACTTACTCAGTAGTGGGGCGTTGGGCATTTGCCGGGCCTCCTGGATCCAACGGTTCAGTTGGTCCTGCTTCCATCTCTTCAGGTCAGCATGGTGGTGATGGACCTGCTCACCAGCCCTTGGTATCCCTGTGGCACTGGTGAGATCATGAGCCAACCGGTCCCATGCCTCAGCCCTATATGCTCCCCACAGGACCTGGCCCTGCATGAGTTGGGCCTCATGATTGCGGACAAGGAGCCAAACCATATATTTGGACCCCTCAATGCCCCACCTCTGTGCTCAGAAGCAACATCCCTCACCTACACCTGGCATTCTGGCTGCAAGTCGGTTCTACAATCGGTTATGCTGTGTATTCCCACCTATGGGGCATATATATGCCAGTTTTCCTGCACTTATCTGTGATTGGCCATTTTGGAATTGTATCAGCTTCACAAAACCTGCTTTGTCATGCTCCTCTTTCTATTCATTCCTATATATATGCTATTACTGAATTTCTAAGTGCAACTGTCATGGCTTGGTGGTTCAGTACCTTGTCTATGGTGCATGGTATCCTGGGCTCGAGTCTGGCCATTGCATTTTATATTTTATGACTGTCTACACAGGCTAGGAGGTGTGTCTGTGTAAAGGCAGTTTTGATACAGCTTGCTCAACGTTGCCCGTCGGTTAGCTTGTTGGCACGGCGCGCAGCTCCGTGCAAACGGGTTATGCTGGTTTATGCATGGTTTGGCTATCAGCACGCATATTACGCTCAGCTCAGCTATGGGTACACAGTTTCAGCGTGTTAAAATGCTGCTCAACCCCGGGCACTCGTTTTACAACTGTTAAACCACTGCTCATCTACGGGCACTCATTTTATATCTGTTAAAACACTGCTCACCTACAGGCAGCTGTACTCAACTTGTTAGACTGTAGCTCAGCTATAGGCACATCTGACATTTTTTTTTTTATTATCTCACATTTCTTCAAAATACATGGCCCATTTCATTACATTTTACATAAAATATAATTTTATATGTGTACATATATGTCAGGGACTTGTTTCGTGCTTATTTCACTAAAAATAAAAATTGATGTTGTGGGGGCTCAAACCATAACTGCCTGCTCTTCAGCCAATGTCTCTACCACTACGCTATTGCTTCTTGGCTTACTTTGCATATTTAGTTCTTATATGGTTTTCCACTGACTGCTAACTGTGGCTAAGCTACGGGCACGCTCGCGCAAACGAGTGCACTCATGGGCAAACATCTTTACAATTTAAAAAAAAAATTATAATATGTTCATTTCTACATTTTATGTTCGTAGTCTGTGGGGGCATGTGTTGTGTTGTGTTTATTCACATTTACACGGGCTCTGTCGTGGGGGTTTATTTTCGGGACTTTTACTCTTCTGGGGGCGTGTCCATCTGTAGGGCTCAGCCTACGGACACGCCCCCTACTGTCTTCCACGGACCGTGTTAGCCTTAGGTGTGATTCAGCATGCCCTCATGCATATGCATGACATGCTGATGTCACACCATTTAACTGCAGCCTCCATGTAAGCCTTGTAACTCTTACATGGAGGCTTCGTGAATCCTGCCCAATATTAATACAATAATTATTTTGTGCTGCATATATGCCCCTTGCTTCTCTTAGTCTTTCTAAATGCTTTCTGTTCACTGCAATCTCCTGGGCAGCTGTATAATACAGAGGAGAGAAAAAGAGAAGAGCATTATGCATACCAGTCTTGCCTGTCTCCAGCTTTGAGTATAATTTAAGGTATCTTTACCTCCTTGCCTTGGAGAAACTGCATGTCAGACATGCTTATTAATTATATAGACACATTTAAGAGTGACTGGTTAACCCTGTATATGTAGGACCTGACAAAGACCTAGAAAATTGACAATGGGGATGGAGACGCAGATAATACCCCGATACCTCAGTGTCACTGTGCTCGACAGAGGCACAGCAAAATAAATAATATAGTTCCCCATTAAAAAGGGGGCGTAAGCCTAAGCGAAAGCGATAGGCTAGGCATGAAATGCCCCTCGGGCAGAGTAGCCAGAACATGACCTATGAACCTATGAACCTATCTTTATCTGAATACTTACACAACTATGGTATGTCAGCAGTCCTGAACTAATCCAGCCACTGGTTGAGTTGTGCCTGCTTGCACCTTTTCAGGTCATTGAAGTGGTGCTCGCATTGCTTTCCAGGGCATATAGTACCAGTCATACTTGGTATGACTATTCCAAGCCTATGAGTTATATTAAGACCTGGTATAGCCCCTTGCAACAGTCTATGGCTGTGGCACTTTACAAGGAGTCCAGTAAAAGTTCTGGACTCCTCTACACACCGTCTTTGAGACCAAAATTGGGCACATTCCTTTCTAGTCACTGCCATTCAGGTCATTCACAAACAGTTAAAGTGCTTTCCTGCCAATTTATGATATTGTGTTTAACGGTCAGTATGCAAACACCAACAACCATGCCAACCACATTTTTGCTATGTTAAGAGGAGAGCAACAATGCCAAAATAAGAGGAAGGCAGTTTATGAATTAGGAAGGGTAAAGTGACAGTTGGTATTAGATTATGGGTTGAATGCTGATATACCTGTTAGGTGAATTAACATTTCAGAAATGTATTGGGGTGTATACATTTTATGACCTGACATATTTTTGTGGCTTTGCACACTGATAAAATTAATTTATTAAATATGGGATTTAAGCCTATGTAGTTAATACATAATCTTCCACATAGGTGTGTTTACCTCCTTGCCTTGGAGAAACTGCATGTCAGACATGCTTATTAATTATATAGACACATTTAAGAGTGACTGGTTAACCCTGTATATGTAGGACCTGACAATGGCCTGGTTTATACATTCATGTATATAACTTCCCTGAAGTGTGAAGTCCCTCCTAGGACAGAAAAGACACTTTTAGGTACAGAAACATAATTGTCAGCATACCCTCAAACATATATAATTTATATGATACAAACTGCTATAGTGGATCGTGCATAGTTATTGCTATGTCTAATTATCTTTATTATTATTTTTTTTTAATTGAGTGGAACAGCATTAATAAAATTTGGATTGTGCTAGATTAGAACCCTAGATCATCTGTATTTTGGTGATGAACTTAGACCAGTTGCCAGAGGGAAGCCTAGGCAAGGGGTGTATTTTTTACAGTCATTACTGTGCAGACTGCTTATTGCAACTGAGTACTTGTTTGTCACACATGCACATTAAAGTGTTGAGTGATTAACCATGTATGTGTGTGACATGAAAGTTAAGAAAATAAATGTTTAATTTTAGAAATATAATTGCACTGATAACCACAGTTAAACACATACTATATATGATATTGTGTATGCTCATTGTTGTTTAATATAAATTACAGTGAGTTTCTGGGATTACAACTCTAGATCACCTGTATTGTGGCCCTTAACTTACACCTGTTGCCACAGGGAGAGTTAGCCCACAGCTCTATTTTTTACACTCATTACTGTGCTGAGTGGTGACCACCACACAATGCCGCTTAGTGTATTTGCTCAATAGGAGACCACACATTACATTGTATCTTTTTATAAATTGACAAGTTTACAAGTGTTGTGGAGTCATGCTAACTGCTGAGCAATGCTGCCTAGTGTGTTTGTGTGATGGAAAGCACAAGATGTAACAATGCATTTTTTGAAATTGGCATTGCCTGCTTATTATCTGCAGATGTTGTGACAGCGTGCTGACCACCACATAATGCCACTTCGTATGTCCTGCCACATAATGCCGCTTAGTGTGCTTGTGAGATGAAAGGCAAAAGATGTAAGAATGTATCTTTTCTGAAATTGACAATGTCTGCTTGGTTTCTGGGGCATTATGCAGTGTTTGTGTGGAGGTGAGCAACGTGCAAATGAGACAGGAAAAGCTCAATATGTATTACTCTTGTAAAAAGTGTTTGCTCTTTTTCATCATTAAAAGGTGAATGTGGGACTTGAACCATAACCTACTTATCCTATGTGCTGGGTGCTTCATCATGCTTACCAGGTGTGCTCCAAACAAACTTGATTCACAGCTGTAATTTAATTTATCTGTGTCATCATATTTGCACTAAGCCACACCACACAAATATTAATACTTTTTTTTAAAAAAGGAAACATAAACAACATTACAAAATTCATTTTAACACACCGTATGGATTTTTACACAAATCTGAATTTGAACTATAATAATAATGAACCTCCCAAACACACTAAAAGTGTCTTATCTCTCTTTGCCAGTGAAACAACTTTTCAGCAGGAAAGCAAATCATTGTGTATATGAACAAGTTCCATTTCCTCCAGTGTATTAACAAGATATATACACTTGTACACTCTCATGTGTTTGTACGTGTTACTTACAGATTTATTGCAATGAATGATCACACAACTAGTTATGAATATTGTTTGCACCAGTGCAACTTTGTTTCTCTTTGTATTGTGTTTATTCTTCTGTCAGTGCTGTACATAGAGTAAAGGCTCTGTCCCTCTAATCAGTCTCATACAGACTCCTCAGAGGTGACCTCTATCTGGAATACAAAGCAATCTCAGACCCCACCTTGATGGGACTGCTGCATATCTAGTCAAATGAAAATGCTGAGTTTACGGTTACCTATAATTTGGATTCCATCAATTTTTTGGATGTTATTATCAGCAGGAATAGGGATCACACCCTGAGTATGAGTCTATACCATAAATATCCCCAATACAATACTCTATTACATGCGTCTAGCATGCACCCACGCCACACCATCAGGAACATCCCCAAGTCACAGTTTATGCGCATTAAACGTTTACATTCTACACAACCAGATTATGACAGTGCCAGTTTTGATCTTTACCAGAGATTTGCCCACAGGGGATACAAACATCAAGATATTTCCAGGGCTTGGGACTCTGCCACCAACATGGATAGGGACTCTTTATTACAATACAAGAGACGGGATATGGAATCCTCAGGGTCTACCATTAGGTTTATTACCACTTATGGCAGAAATTATAATGCCATCAGGTCTATTATAAACAGACATTGGAACATTCTTTTGGCCAATGACTATTTGAGAACTGTCTTGGATTCGAAATGTAAGTTTACATACCGCAGAGGTAAAACCTTGGGGTCCCTGTTTTCCCACTTTAAACACACTGAAAGCGGTGGGGCTATTTATAAACAGCTAACTATATCTGGTGATCAATTAGTTGGTACTTATCCTTGTGGTCATTGTAGTTCCTGCAAACAGGTTAATAAATCAAAACAATTTTCTAGTCAGAATACTAGTAGAGTTTATGATTGCAAGGTTTTTGGTAATTGCAGCAGCAATTGGGTAATTTATTTGGCTAGTTGTAGGTGTTCGGCCTTTTATGTAGGCCAGACCTCTAGACCACTTAGAACCCGTATCAATGAACACCGAAGTGACATCAAAAACAAAAAGGAATCCAATGCCCTTTATCGACATGTGTTGAACAATGATCTTGCCCAGTTCTCTTTTATGATTATTGATAGAATCATTGGGACAGAAGCAATACAAGAGGATGGCATAGCATATTAAATCATAAATAAAAATACTGGATCATCACTTTGGGTGCGCTTTTCCCACCGGGCCTGAATGACCATTTATAATTTATTCTTTATCACGAAAGATATGGCTTTTGCTACTCATGACAAATATTATCCCCTAACATGGGAATTGTATGACTGGTTAATACCACAATTTTTATGGGAACGCATACATTCCCTTTTTGCTATTATCATTATACATACATTATGTATATAACATTGTTTTTCATGTTTACTATTTAAAAATAGGGGACATAGTGGTTTCACTCATATTTTTGTTAGCATATATATTCATTATATCAGCTTTGTCTTATGTATTATAATCTTTGATATTATAGCTTTTTATGTTAGGTTTTTGGTCATAATATGGACTATTGTTTTAATGTATAACCTGTTCAGGATCTATTTACATTCATGATTAACCTTATCACATTTATAAATTTATTGTTCAGGTATTTGATATATCTTTTTACCAGCTCATGTATATATAACAGATTGTGGGAATATACCATGGTTTCATTGGTGGAGGTTACTTATAAATATGTATGTTTTGAGTGATTATGTATGTTCATTTATTCACACTGAAGAAGGCATGGATTTGCCTAAACCAGTCTGTGGTTAATAAAGTTTCATTACTTTATTTTTCAGTTTTTGTGCTCTGTTCGCATACACTAACTGCTGGCCACTTGTGTTTCATAACTGCTGCATATCTGCAAGTCAAGCTCCACTTGAGTATCCTGCATGAATGACCTCAACCTGGTCTGTGACATCAATAGGACTTGGTGGGATAGATTTGTGTCCCAGAAACTCCTCCTGCTGTGGAACAGACTCCCTCTCCACATCAATCAGAATACCACATTAACCCTTTTAAGCACAATCTGGATAACTGGATGGGGAACAGAAAATACACCCCTGGGATTCCACCTGTGTCTCTGCTGGACAAGGGCACCTGGTGCTGACTTGATAGAAAATGGGATAAATTCTTGTCTATGCATGTAAGGGCCTCAGAACCAATAGCCTAGTACCTTCCTATGATCCTATGTACTTCCAGACATGCAGTCTACAGCACATTTTGCAGCATTGTCCTTTAACTGTATAATAAAAAGATGACCGTGAAAAACAGTTTTCAGCAAAGGCAGAAGAGTCTGGTTATTAGTGAACAAAAATGAGAAATGTGTGCTGTTCACTTCCATTTAAAAGCTTGCTACAGTTACTTCTACACTTTCGATGTATATCTTGGGTGATACACTCATGCAAATAAGGTAGTCTGAATTGCTGCTGTGTCTTCCTGCTCCCTCATGCTAGTAATTCGCAGTTGCAATCCATTAGCAACTAACACTGAGGTAGTGCTAAAATTATGTTTACATCTAATACATGAAGTCAAAGTTTGGGATTCAGCAATTCTAATGAGTTCACACCTCATTTGCATCTTCACTGTGCTCAGAGGCATGAATCTACACCATAAATAGGTAACTGTGTATCTAGAGAACTTGAAGATGAGGAGATCTATGCATTTGGAGAATATTGAAGATTGTTATTCCTTTTCATTTATCTGCAAAGAAGGTTTCTAATATTAATAAGGTATGATTGTATTTTTCAAGTACATTCTAAATTTGTTAACCAGTTACAATGAAAATGTTTCTATACGTGCATTAAAAAATGGAACTTTTATCTCTATGCACTTCTTATAGTTCACTGTTGGCATTGGCATTTCGGGCAGGCATTTTATTTCTCAGGTAGACAGCCTATTAACTTTCTTCACAAGTGTTATTGTTAAAACTGGTCATCTTACAATTTTCGTAAGTTATTTCAGGGAAATGTAATATACTATGTTGCCAATGACACAGGGGTGTTATGCATCTAAGATGGCCTATAGACACCTCCACGGGAGTGCTGGGCACAGTGAGAGGTGAATGGCAATCATATAAAATTAACTTTTTTGTTGCAAATGTGTAGATATTTTGTGAGAATTGTGTTAAAAGCATATATAACAAATGAATTATGTGGTATTCCTTGGTTTGTACAAACTTTTCATTTGCCTGTTTTTTGGGGGTGGGGATTAAACACTCAGCCTGATGGTCTAGCAGTTACCTGGCATCTGGTTTACTATGTGTATGTTTATAGGATGACAGTTGTACCCTTTTAGGTGGTGAGCATGTGTGCTATCCATTGCCTCTTGGCCAGGGTGAGGACATATTGTGCATTCCTGCACCTACATACATCCACAGCAATTGGTGCCCCCCCCCCGACTAATCATCTGCATGTGGCTGTGGTCTTGGTAGGTAACATTTTATAGACCAATAATATTTTACAGTAAGCAACCTTTGGGGCATTTATAGTGGTATGAGATATATCTGGGTAGGTACATGCTGAAGGTGACACTGTAATTAATTAGTGTAATTAAGGCATAATATAGAGGTACAATAACATCTTACATGAGATATATTTGGAAAGATGCTGTATTAGAAAGAAGGTTTCCTAGCAACACGGTGGTCAAAGGTTAGGGAACTATCAGCCCAGATGCTGAGACCCTTGACTACCTTGTCTGTGTGAATGGTGTATTGGTTATGCTGTGAATAATAAATGTGGGGTTATTCCTAAAGGTGAGAATGCTGCACTTCTTTTACATTTAGTTTGAGCCCTTCCTCTGTACACCATTGGTTTATTAGAGCTATACTTCTGTATCAGTGGGGGAATGGACAATGACAGCTAGCTTGCAGTCATTGGAGAATATGATTATCCATAAGTCAGGGCTTGGTATGCAGGTCAGAAATGTATATGCTGAAAAGGAGGAGTCCCTATCACAGTAGAGAATGAAATGTCATGTCTAAGTATTCCAGATTTAGTACAGCTAGATGTATTTTTTCATTAATTATTGATGATTGTTGTTGCAAACTATGAAAAATTATATTTTTCATACTTTGATTTACAGTCTACTAATGGGCATGACAACAATGTATAAGAGTTCAGCCACATATGCATAGGATGGTAAAAAGAAATATTACAGAAAGAAGATGAGGATTGTAAAGACTTCCTGAGCTATGCAACTTTGTTTGTACATTAATGAATCCAGCCATCCCTCCCTCCATCCATCTATTCATCCATCCATCCATCCATCCATCCATCTACAACGCCTTTTCCCCACTTTTGTACATGGGGTCAGGGTGTCACTTCTACAATGGCAATCATCTAGAGCCTAGGTTTACACCACTGAGTTGCTAGCCCTGCTGCGGTAGTTCTTCTACACCACACACTTGCGTATACACACACTCACATCTATAGCCAATTTAGAGTGTCCAATCCACTTACTGCATGTCTTTGGAATCCATATTTGAATATGTAATGCTATGTCTCAAAAATGGTACCTTCAGCAGCAGGAAGCAAAGTGTCAGCTATAAATTGATGTGAATCAGTGTGCGAGGCATGTTGAGGTTTTCATGATTTGCTAAATGTGCACAGTAAAACGATCACTGTGGTATGTTCTGGACTTCTACAGCTGAGAATTTTTTTGCAGATGATTATGAAAATGAAATATTATCATTAATAATGAATGTCAACATGGAATGTGATAGTCTTGTACTGGGTGTCTGTGCAAACTGTTATGGGTACAAGTTATTGATAATAACAATGTTCTATTATTCATACTAAAATCTCATGAATGACGAATCTTGCTCTAGGGAACAAGTTGTAATTTGTAAGCTTACATGATCTGGTTTGTATGCACTGTTAAAGACTCAATGAGGGATGTTCAGGCCAGGAGGTTTTGAAGCTAAAATGTATGTAAATATAAAATAGTTTCCATATTTATTTTAATAATTAAAGAATGGATTGCAATGGTGGTTGGAAGTCTATACAAATGGGTAAAAATGACAGTAAGATGTGACCAGTCATATGAAAATGTCCACAGGTTTGAGACTTAAGTTATTATTTGTAGTATTCCAGTATTAAGCCTAATACTGCAGGAATATTGTTATGCAAAATAAAACTACATGCTTGGTAGCAATAAATGCAGTGGGTGTTATAGTCTAATAGTTTGATAAATATCTCTTGAACCATAAGTCAAGTGTTAGGAAGAAAGTGACATCTGCAAGCTGACAGAAACTTGTAGGTATCCACAGGAAAAACCCTACTGTGGGATGTACAGGGCTTGAGTTGCTGAAGAATATTAGCAAAAGTCACAAATAATATAGAATATTTCTATTACCTACATTAATACATTATAAATATAGTGTGAAACTGTCATGTTACAGGGTCTATGTAAGCACTGGGTGTTAGAAAATAAATTATGGCAAACACCAATCATTAGAAGACCGGAGTTCCACTGTGGCGACCCCTAACTGGGAAAAGCCGAAAGAAGAACAACACTTGTGCAAGACAAATACAATCAAAATGAGGTACACTGTATTAATATTAACATTATTGTGATACTGGCACATAGTTTAACCATTCTTAGATGCCATCTAACATGAATGGTTTTGTAAATTAATATTGTTGTTTTAAAATATGTTGAAAACATGCTATACACAGTTGGCATTGATTGTGCAGTATCACAAAACAGCGGTTTGTTTCCCACTCTTGTCATGTGTCACTGGACAGCTCTTGACCAGACAAATAATTCACTCACTGATACACTGGGTCTGTCTTGCATGGTTACAAAATAAAACCCTTTGTTTGACCATAATATTAATAAATATTTGCAGGTAAAATTAAATTTTCCTTAACGAATGTGCAATATAAAGTCAATGTTACCAGGTTGAATTTTGATACTAACATCAGTGTAGCCCGTTGTCATCAAACAGCTTTTGTACTTTGCATTTTTGTTAGCACACACCATTTATGAGATATTGCAAATCAAATTAGGTACATGCATTGGAAGGAAATTGTTCAGGTGGCAAGTACTTTCCTAGCTTGAAAGACTTCAAGAAGTAATGGGGGGTTATTCAACCTCCTGCTGATTAGGACTGAATAAGTTAAACATATTTATTTCTTTGTGCCAGCTTATAACTGCTTTATTTACAAACTATATTACTTAATTGCAATAGTTTAATTAGTAAGGTTTAAATGCTTGTAGCTGATGGTCTGTTTTTTTTTTTTTTTGCTGAATGGTATGCATTGTATAATGGTTTAAACTCAACTATTAACTTTCCCTTTTCAAAGAGTTTCTGCTCAGGCTGTGTCTGCAATGCTAAGATTTTGCTGTTGGCCTTATGAAAGGGTAAGCAGTGCTTGTGTTTTTGGTGAGCTTGAATCATCTTGCTTGTGACACTGTTGCTATAAGCACAGGGAAGGGATGCTGACTTTGAAGATATATCATTAATCATTCATGGAAAACAATGTACGTGCTTGTGTGTAGAAGTAGTTTTGGTCAAGTATGCAGTTACTGTTGATAAGATAGTATTGGAAAACATTGCACTTGGTACATGGTAGGTTAAATCCCAGGGAGACAGTCATTATAATGCAGCGGGCATGTGTAAAACGCATATTGACATATATTAATTGGAGCATCACTGTAGATCTTAAAGCCATAGCTCAAGGCCACAGATACATTTTTGGAATTTGTGGAATATATTCTGAACTAAATGTGCATATTCTGGAAAACACTTTATTGCAAACTAACCATGCTCAGTTTACAATCATCATCATCATCATTATCAACCCCCCCTTTCCCCGTTTTTCTATATGAGGTAAGGGTGACTTCAGCAAATGATAAGGTAATGGAATTCAAAACTGAAGACACATGGGATGAAATGGGTACAGGTAAGACAGCTGTAATGCCAGCAAATGAGGGAAATCAGAAGAAACTGAGAACTGAGATAGAGGGGGAAAATGGAATAAAAGATTAACAGCTGTAAGTATCTGGGGGCTGGTAGAGAAGAAAGAAAGTCTGAATGAGGAGGTCAAACTTAGAATCGGAGGGAATACAGCCAACTGTGTCAGTGGTAATGTATGACAGAAGAATGCCAAAGAAGCTGAAAAGTAAGATGTACAAAACAGTGATACAATCTGTACAACTAAATGGTATAGAAACCTGGGCAGTAAAGGCAGAGTAATTGAGGAAGCTAGAGATGAGGGAGATGAAGTGCCTGAGATGGGTGGTAGGATATACACTGTGGAATAGGCAAATAAATGAAGGTATAAAGGCAAAAGCCAAAGTAGCTCCAGTTGCAAAAAAAGGTGAAAGAGAACAGATTATGGTGGTTTGGGCACATGTGCAGAAAAACAGAAGTCAATTTGGTGAAGAAAATTTGGGACAGACAGGGAGAAGGCAAGAAGAAACAAGGACCTTCAGCAAAGAAGTAGATAGATTGTGTGTGAGAAGACCTGCAATAGTCAGGCATGACTGTCAAAGAAGGTTCATAGGTAAGTACTAGGCTATCTGCCCAAGGGCATTTATAAGCCTAGCCAGAGTGTGTTGGCTTTCGCCACCCCCTTAGATTAGTTCCCTGTGCCTTTGACCAGCAGAGCCATTAGTTCCCTGCACCTCTGTCCAGCAGAACCACTGCAGTGATCCCGGGGGTAAATGTTTTGTTTCCCATCCACCCATCAAGGTTCCTCTTGAAGAGTGCTAGTGAGGGGCTCTGCCTGATGTATATTGGAATCGTGTTCCAAAGCATGGGGAGTCTCTGGGTCAGGAATCTATCCCTCCAGTGCGTCCTATTTATCATTGTGGTAAGGTTTATATCCCTAGAGCGTGTGGCTCTCAGGGATTTGTTTTTTTTAGGTGGAGCATATCCATCAATTCTGGGTTGGACATGGCCTTGTATGTCAAGCAGAGATCACCTCTGAGTAAGCGGTATGCAACCGAGTACAGCTGGAGTTTCTTTAGTCAGGCTGCATAGGTCATCTATTTGAGGCCAGTAATCCTCTTGGTGAGGTACTTTTGTGGTCTTTCCAGCTGTTGCAGGTGTCTTGTAAGATACACCCCAAATGGGGTGTTATATTCTATAATGGGTTTAATAAGTGATGAGTAGAGTGCCACAATAACCTCCTTTGTTCTGGATGCAAACCCTTTTGAGATTAGGTGGGCCACGTAGAAGGATTTTCTAACCACGTTGGCAATATGATTATCAAAGGAGAGATTGCTATCTACTTGGATCCCCAGATCCCTTATTACTTTTTCTGTATTTAGGGGACTACCACCTATGTGGTAGTTCGCATGTACTTTGCTTTTTCCAAAGGGGATGACTATGCATTTTTTGGCATTCAGCTTAAGGCCATGATTTTGACACCAGGTATCAATCTCAGTGAGACCCTTCTGGAGGGTGTCTGTATCAGCCGGTGAATCAATTATGTCCCCTAGTTTGCAGTCATCTGCGAACATGGTCAGCCAAAGTCCTCCTGTGCTTGCCTGTACCTCTGAGAAGTATATACTGAACAGGAGGGGTCCTAGGACTGAGCCCTGTGGGACGCCACTTGTAACCGGTTTAGAGTCAGACCTAGAGTCTGCAACTCTCACCATGTGGGTTTTGTCCATGAGCCAATTTGCAACCCATCTCGTGACATAGGGGTTAATGTTCAGGTTGGTGAGTTTGTCTATAATACCAGAATGGGGAATGGTGTTGAAAGCCTTTGCGAGGTCTAGATAGGCTGTGTGGACCTCCTTACCCTCATCTAATGCCTTGGTAACTGTCTCAAAGATGTCCATCAGGTTTAGGAGGCATGATCTGCCCTTAACAAAGCCAAACTGAGTGGGGTCCAATGTTTGGAGGTTTCCAATGTCTCTGTTAATGAGTTCCATGATGATGAGCTCCATAGCCTTGCAGACCAGGCTAGTCAGGCTTATAGGGTGATAGTTCCCAGGGTCCGTTGTGGCACCGCCTTTATGGAGTGGGATAACTGTTGCTGTGCGCCACTCTGGGGGTACGTAGCCTGTGGAGAGGCTGAGTTTGAACAGTGTGTTCAGGTGAGGGGTTAGTTCATTTTGGAGCTCTTGTAAGATACAGCCTGGGACACTGTCCGGTCCCATTGAGGCTGTGTTTTTGGCTTTGGACAGGGTTGTTTTAACCTGTGTGTCAGTGATTGCCAGGGCCTTACATTCTTCTGGTATGGTTATAGGCCCTTTAGGGTGTAAGAGGGGTGTGAAGTTTGCACTGAACCTGTCTGCCAAAATGTTGGCAATATCAGTCGATTCAGTGTATTTTGTGCCATTCTGCACCAACTCAGAGCAGATCTGAGAGTTTCCACTTAGGTTCTTGACATAGCTAAAGAACACTTTGTAGTTATCTTTGGAGTCCTTGGCAGTTTTTCTTTTGAAGCTAGCACTGGATGATTTAATGAGGGATTGTAGTTTCTTGTTGATACTGATCAGAGATGTCTTTCATTCTAGGGGTTTTGCTCTTATCTGTACTAGTTTCCTCCTTCTGTTGTATAGCTTGTTTATGGCAGGGATCCACCAGACTGGTTTTCTTTTCTTAGAGGAGTGAGTCTTGGTTTTACTTGAGATAGCACGGCCCATGCATTCCTGCAGATGATCATAGAGTGCCTTTGTATGCGTTTCAGCAGCTTGGACAGCATTGTCCATTGGCGTGGGGGCTGTGAACCTTTCCACCTCAGTCTTAAGCAATGTGAAGTTTGCTTTTGAAAAGTTTTTCATGGTGGTTTCCTTGATTGGGGTTGGGGGTGGAATGTGAATATCCAGAGTGATTAGTCTATGGTCTGATCTAACCAGCGAGGGGTTGACAGTGATGACCAGGTCCAATATGTTGTTCCCTCTGGTGGGGGTGTTGACTAGTTGATCCAGGGCCTTCAAGTTTATAAATTCTAGGAAGTATTGGGCAAGGGAGTTAGTACTTGAGCAGTTCTCTCAGTTAATGTTTGAGTAGTTGAAGTCACCCAGTATTAGGGTGTTTGGTAGGACCTTCATATTTCCTAGTGTCTCCAGAAATGCAGAATGGGGGTCCTGGTGGGTGATCTGTAGCAAGCTACAATTTGGATTGCAGTTTTGCCCATTGTTAGTTGCACTTGGATGATCTCTGATGCATTGTACTGCTCCACTAACCTGGAGGTGTGAGTATCCTTGATGAATATGGATAAACCTCCGCCTTTTGTGTTTTGGTCTGGGTTCTGTGTCCAAAGGGTATGGTATGAGTTATAGCCTGGTAGTGCAGGGGTGCTCTCTGGAGCCTTAAACCAGGTTTCTATTACTGCACAGATATCAATGTTCTCCATACTGAGGAGTGCCTTGAGTACATGCATTTTGAGGTTCAGACTTCTGGCGTTAAGTAACATTACTCTCAGTTTTTGGTTACTTGTGCTATTTACGGTGGTGGGTATGTCTTTTGAGCCTTGCCTAAAAAAGGCACTATGGGGGAGGCAAGAGCCTTGGCCAGTATTCAAAAGCCTAAGGGTGACAGGTGCAAGCCATCTCTTGAGAAGCAACGTGGCTTGTCGAGCATTTCATCCCAGGCAGACAGATACTCGATCCCCTTTGAATGATACCAGAAACTTAGCCAATTGTTGAAGTTGATCATTTTTTCTTTATACTGTGGCATCATTTTTGGTGAGGGCAGGATGCTACTCAGGGTCAGGGTCATACCTGCCTGGGCTACATGATCAGAGATCTCTTCCATGTCTCTTTTCATGTAGTCTAGGGAGGTGCATCTCAAGTCATTCACACCAACATGTACAATGATAGAGTCGTATTTGTACTTGTTCTGGAGTGACTTGAGTGCTTGTGTTATGTGGCAGATCCTGGTGCCTGACATGCAGCTAACTGTAACCTTCTCCTTGTCCAGCCTAGTTAGTGGGACATCAGTGTGCCTGACTATAGAGTCGCCTATCACTAGTGTGTTGGGTATGTTATTTTGCCTTAAGGGCTGTGATTGGGTGGCATACTGATTATGTGAAGTATGTGTTTCATGGTTGGTGATGGGTTGTGGAGGTTGCTTGGATGTCTGCTTTGGAGGTCTCTGTTGCTTTTTGCAGATTTTTATTTAGAGCCTCCGAGTATGTTTTTGTTTATTTATGTGTGTTATTTGCCTGTGTTGGTTTGTTAGGTCTATGTGAGAATGGTGGTGTGTTGCAAGTATTACCCTTCTCCTCTTGACAGTCAGTTACAGTCTGGGGCTGAGAGAGCTTTACCTCCAGTCTGACTATATAATTGCATCTCTCGCATATATTAGTGCTTGGTGGTAGGAGGAGAGGGTTGTCTGTGTACATGAGGCAGTTGTAACATTGCCTCAAAATGCCCAGATTCACCAGTTGGACTGGAGAGTACACTGGAAACTGCCCTTTGGACATGCCTGAATAGGTAGAGTGAGTTGTTTTTCTGATTGACTGGTGGGGATGAATAGAGAGCCTTGTCCTTCTGGACAGTATAAGGGGGGCTAGTGCTAGGGGTATTTAGTGCTTGTTATGAGTTTTAAGCAAGTGCTCAGCTGTAAAATGAATGGTTTGAGTGCTAAAGTTGAAGGTTTGTCTAGTTCCAAGGGAAAAACTGAAGAGTAGACTCTGTGGAGTCGGGAATAGTTTAACCCTAGCTAACTGGCACTGCCCGGTGCGCAAAACCGTGCAAATGCTGTTTTTATATCAGAAAGATTAAAGAGATAGAAATTAGCCCAAAATGGCCAATAAAACTACAGTTTCTGGGCAGAAACCACTCCTCCAAGGGCAGGTAGGCTGTTCCAAGCTCCCCACTCTCACTGGTGAACAAAGAAACTTCCTTTTTGCCCAAATAAGGTATGGCCAAACACAGAAGCTTAAACACAGTTCAGGTATTAGCAGGTATCTGAGACTGAATTTTTTTCTAGCTTAGTAAGGCGGGAAAACAGCATGATTTTTTTTTCAAGAAAACAGTAGAAACAAATGCAAAAACACGAAAGTAACAAAACAATGGTAAGAACCACAGAGGACGCTCCAAGAAGAACGATGAAGTTGACCACCTTTAATACTCAATGAAATAAACGACTTAGCGCTTTCACCAGTACAACTGGCTTCTTCAGAGTCATTTACTGCATCACAATACCATGAATTTATTGCACTTAACGCACAGCCATAGGTTAAAATCAAAATGCCCCACCCAATAAAAACATCTAACTACTTAATATATAATCAAACCATGGAAACATAAAAAATATAATGACGATGATAATTAATGATACATAAACATAAAAAACATAATTAAGTTATCGTTATGTAGTGTTTGCAACCAGCTTTGACAAATAAAATTACATTAAATTTGTTCAGATTTCAACTTTAAAAGGGGTTTTAAAGACACACTATCATTAAGCCCAGGAAATTTCAATGCATTAAGTCTTAACTGCCATTCTGTTTCTAGGGCACCCACTTTATTGACAGTGTCCCCATAACCATCAGACTCAACAATCCGTCCTACCACAAAAAACAAGAATTTGTTGAAATTGGAACATGTAGTACTGTGTAAATATAACGCATTATGTATATCATTCTTTCTAATGGATCTAACATGTTCTGATATCCTGTCTTTCAACCTCCGAATGGTCTTGCCTACGTAAAATGCCTCACATGACATACACGAGGCCACATATACTAAATTCTTAGTATTACAGTTGCATTGACCAGGACATGGTATAGTGTACTTGTAACCAAACACACACAGATAAGATCCTTCACTGATAAATCTACATCACCTACATGCCCCACATTTTCTCATACTTGATTTAAATTGTGGTTTGGCTTTCCTTTCCAAGGGTTGATGGGCCGGAAGCATGATCTTACTTCCTAGTTCCAGATGCCGATTTTTGGTAATGGAGTGGTTACGAAAGACAAAGCTAAAATGCTACCATCCTTGACGGAACAAATTGATCAATATGAGAAGCTTTGCATCAAATACAAGGCGATCCAGCTTGACAGCTTGTTCCTTAAAAAATCCAAGGAACTTAATCAGGTACCAAAAGGACTGCGAATTTGGAAGAGACCTATGGGGGTTGATGAGGGCACAGAAGCATTTCGTGAACTAACGACTCTTTTTAATAGAGCAGGTATGGACATGTTGGACATTATAATTCGCAACAATGATGTTAAGTTGTTAGAAACGCAGGATAAAATTAGCAAATTAAATATGAGTATCACTAGTGATCTCTTGTTTCAGCATTATCAGAGTAATTTCAACAAAGTGGTCATGAATATTGAAACTTTTGTTAATAAGAATTTGGCTTTGAAACAGAAAAAGCTTGCAAGGGACACTACAGATTATAAAAATAATTGTGCATACCCCCCGGGTTTTAAACATCTGCCGAACAATGGGGGAGAAAACCCAATGGACACTGTTTTTAATGAAAATTTTGTTGAGCCTGTTAATGATGATTTTTTTAGAACAACAGAATGGACCACGAAGGTCAGAGAAGCTCATGAACAGAGGGCGGACTGTGGGGAATCTGCAAGTGACTTACATGTGGGGGGGGGAGCCAACAGGAGGGGTCGTTATTAATACATGATGACGATGATTTTTTTATGGACATTAATGATGCAGATTTAGATCAGAATTGTAGCATTGTATATAATGATGGTAAATTGTCATTGAATGGTGGCGTTGAGATGAATTTGATGAATTTATTTGTTGATGAGGTATCATGTATTACGAGTTTGCATGATGGCAACAATGGGGATGTGTGTTTTGAGGGATGTGATGCCTTGAAGCATCAGATTTTGAGGAGAAATGGTTTCTGTATTTACAACTACACTGATATTGAGATTTGTGACGCACATTTTGATCTTTTTTGTAAAGGCACCAGCTTTGTACCTAATTTTAGACTGGATATTGCTCGTGTACTCATTAACTTAAAACTGTACACAAGACAATTAAATTTAAAAGTTTTTTTCTCAGCCTTGGGGAAGCAGAATGATGGAGGGAACTCTAATGAATTTACTCAAATTTTGAAAAGAAGGAGTATTTTTATACCGCCCCCTAATGCTGAGATTGTGTTGTTTGAAAGGTTGGTTGAGTATGAGTTTAGAAGAATCTTGACATCTAACATTAAGGAAACAGACAATCTTTCAAAAGAAGAAAGAGAATTGTTGAAATGTTACAGGATCTCTGACTAGTTCAGGTTCATGAAACCTGACAAGGGTGGGGGGATGGTAGTAATGTTCAAAACTGATTATGTTTCTAGAATGTCTGTGATTCTGAACAATGAATACACCTATAAGAGGGTTTCCTCCAATGAGATTAACAGAGCGTATCTTAAAATTGCTTTGTTTTTACAGGATGCTTTATTCCAAGGAGTTATTAACGAGATGGAATTTCACTATCTGAGTGTTAAGTTTCCAAAAATTCCCTGTATATTTGGTATTCCAAAAATACACAAGGGTACTGATAATTTACAATTCAGACCCATTGTGGCAGCAAGGGGATCTAAGACCGAACCTTTAGCGGCGTACATTGATGTTATGTGTAGGCCAGTTGTCAGTGAAACCACTCACATACTTAAGGATTCGTGGAATTGCCTTGAAAGACTTAGGGTTTTGGACACTAGTGGTGTAATTTTTGGTTTTTTGACAGTTGATGTTATTAATTTATTTTCGGTTATTCCGCACCAGTTAGGTTTGAATATGTTTTATGAAAGCATTGTAGAGGGTAGTATGGTGGATACAAACAAGCTTAATTTTTTATATGATCTGAAGGAGATTGTCCTAAAAAATAATTTTATCTCATCTGAGGGTGAAACATATCAGCAGGTGTCTGGAGTAGCAATGGGGGCGAAGTGTGCCCTGGTTTTTGCTAACTCAGTGTTACTAACTTGGGAAAAGCAGTTTGTTTTTTCTTCCAGATTTAATAGTAACATTGTGTTGTATAATAGATTCTTGGATGATCTGTTGATCTTATGGAAGGGTGATGAAAAAAACAGCAGGCGAATTTGTTGAATATTTGAATGGGACGACCAACTTTCTTAAATTTACATACACTTGGAATGAAGATGTCATTAATTTTTTGGATTTAACCATTAGTAAAACTAGTGGGGGGTTTTCAAGTAACATTTATAGGAAAGAAAATTATTCAAATTCTCTGTTACATTTTGATAGTTGTGACCCTTGGCATCAGAGGAAAGGTGTTATCAAGGGGCAAATGGTTAGGACATCAAGATTAGTGAGTGATGATGAAATTTTTAGGGTGGAGATGTTTAAATTAATTGGAATGTTTTTGGAACGTGGATATCCGTTAAAACTGCTTCTCAAAATCAAAAAGGATGTGGTCAGAAAAAGGGCTACTAGGTTTTCCCCTATTTTAAATTCAAGGGTTTCAATAAGTAATAGAACTGATGGCAAGTATTCAGGAGCTTGTCTTGTGTTAAATTATAACAACAGAGCACCTGATTTAGGTATTACTGTGAGAAATCTTTGGAGAAGCATTTTAAGTGATGAAATTAAAGGGATTTTGGGCCCTGACCCTCTGATTGTTTACAGTAGAGGTGACAACTTGAAGGGAATGTTGGAAAGGAAAGCCAAACCACAATTTAAATCAAGTATGAGAAAATGTGGGGCATGTAGGTGGTGTAGATTTATCAGTGAAGGATCTTATCTGTGTGTGTTTGGTTACAAGTACACTATACCATGTCCTGGTCAATGCAACTGTAATACTAAGAATTTAGTATATGTGGCCTCGTGTATGTCATGTGAGGCATTTTACGTAGGCAAGACCATTCGGAGGTTGAAAGACAGGATATCAGAACATGTTAGATCCATTAGAAAGAATGATATACATAATGCGTTATATTTACACAGTACTACATGTTCCAATTTCAACAAATTCTTGTTTTTTGTGGTAGGACGGATTGTTGAGTCTGATGGTTATGGGGACACTGTCAATAAAGTGGGTGCCCTAGAAACAGAATGGCAGTTAAGACTTAATGCATTGAAATTTCCTGGGCTTAATGATAGTGTGTCTTTAAAACCCCTTTTAAAGTTGAAATCTGAACAAATTTTAATGTAATTTTATTTGTCAAAGCTGGTTGCAAACACTACACAACGATAACTTAATTATGTTTTTTATGTTTATGCATCATTAATTATCATCGTCATTATATTTTTTATGTTTCCATGGTTTGATTATATATTAAGTAGTTAGATGTTTTTATTGGGTGGGGCATTTTGATTTTAACCTATGGCTGTGAGTTAAGTGCAATAAATTCATGGTATTGTGATGCAGTAAATGACTCTGAAGAAGCCAGTTGTACTGGTGAAAGTGCTAAGTCATTTATTTCATTGAGTATTAAAGGTGGTCAACTTCATCGTTCTTCTTGGAGCGTACTCTGTGGTTCTTACTGTTGTTTTGTTACTTTCATGTTTTGTGCCCCGAGTGGGTTTTTATGTGTTTGCTAAATGCAAAAACACTTTTATAGTGCAGTAATGGCTGTCACACTTGAGTGGGAAGCCAGTAACATTTAAAAATACAATTTACAACAAAAAACAAATTTTAAAGTGCAGGCACAAATAAATACAATTTCAGTACAAAATGAGCGTTCTGAGAAGCAATAAACACCAGAAAATGAGTGTTTAGGTGGAAATAGCAATAAGCAAAAAGAAAACCAAAAAAATGCTACTTAAACACTCCAAAGTCTCTCCTTTTGTCTCTCTGGTGTTGTAGGTCTCTGTAGGACACCAGGGCAGAATCTACTGAGCTAGGTAGGAGAATGGCATTAAATAAACAATGACAGCAGTTGACACATCACCCTAACCCCATTTAGAAAAATGGGAAAAAAGGGATATGATGATGATGATTATGAACAGAACATGTATAGTCTGCAAAGAACTTTTGTTAAACGCGTGTTTACCCTTGCAACCACCAAGCACATTTACAACAGTAAACCTGAAATATAATTTATTTTATTTATAGACAGAGAAGATAAGAATCAAGCAAATGCCTTAGATAATATCAAGAATGCAAACTGAAGGGAATTCAATAAACCAGTACAACTAAGGATGAGATGACAACCATATTGGGAACAGATATGATTCAGTCCACTGAATGGGAAAAGGCTTGATGGTGGCTGTGGGTATAGATCATGTAACAAAGCAACGCAGTCCATTACTGGATAACCTCAGAATGCAAATCAAAATGAAAAGAAAAATGAAACTAGAGCTGAAGGCAAGATGGCTTGAAGCAACTGACAGAATGAGACAACGTTTGCATAGAGAGATAGAGAAGAGAAAGAAAGCAAGATCAGAGAAAGACTCAGACTCCAAAGAAGGAACAGAAGTGCCAGCATGAAATGACCGTGGTGCAGCACAAAGTAAAACAGCTCAGCATGAGTGAGAACTACATGCAATCTGAAAAATACATATGTGGTACAGGGGTGAAAACTGAGCCCTGGATATTAAAGTTAGGGTTCATTTGTTTTCCCTTTGTAAACAGGGGGATTATGTTGGTAGTTATATCCTGGCAAATGAACATATGCATAATCCACACCAAACTGATCAGAAACAATGGGTGAGGTATTTAACTCTTCTGCCCATACTGAAAAAAGGCATGTTTTGTCAGAAATGTCTGACATGGAATGTTTGAGCTATTATAAAGTTAAAATAAACTTTCTCAATGTTTGAAGCTTATGCCTGAAATTTGTAGAAAAAAGAAAAAAATTGTTGGTATATCAGGTATATCATCACAAAAATAAACACTTACTTAGTAGGTTGGTGAGTGGATGTAAAGTTACTACTTTTGGAATGTTGGAAGAGTTTATAAGAGGACAGCACACACTTAATACATTGCCTGAAGATAAAAAAAATATGTTAAAAGTCTGGATGTGTATCAGTGCTGAACAAAATGGCACCTCTACCTGAGTAGAAGGGCAGAGCTGCACAAGAAGGTTTATCCAGCACTACACAATGAAAAGAAAGGAGCCCAAGGTATGTGTTATACATCGTAACTGTAGATTCCACTGTAAAATGTGCAAATCACTGGTTCCAGTATGTGCCAAGGTATGGGGGTTAAATGTTTTAACAAAGTGTATCTGCAGAGACAAGGTAAGCAACAAAAGTCACATAAGCAAGCGAATAGAGAGAGCACTGTGGTAATTATGGGTTCTGCTGATACTGTTACTGCCCTAGGTTATCACAACGGCCCATATCCTATGTTCATATAGGGTACAAAAAGCATTGCTAAGAGGTGCAATGCATCAGGCAAAAGTATTAAACTTGTAGTGATTACAGGGAGAAGCATGTCCAGCAGGGAATGATTACGATGTTAAAGTACCTTTTACATGTGCAATTACATGCAGCCAGGCATGGAGATAGTCACATGAGAACGTAGTTGGAAGAAACACAGGCAGTGACCATACCTCCAGAATAAGCCAGTGATGTACTATTTCAAAGAAATAGGTAAATATAGTAGCATATCTGAATTTAGGCCTCAGCTGTCAAAATGTACTGATCGTCTTCTGGAACGGGGTTACTTCAGGAAAAAATATGGCTGCTAGTAACAGGCCTAAGCCTGAGACTCAGCTGTCAATAATACTAGATTTCCATTGCTAGTGAAGTTGCAGAATGTCATGAAAGAGAGTTGGGGTCTTGGATCAGACCTTGCAGAACTTGAAAAAGGATCTAAACTTAGAATGTGAGAGTGGTAGCCATTGAGAATAAATGCATAAAATGAGACTTATGCAAATTTCTTATTCATGAGGAAGTACAAAAGACGTACTACAAAACATTTGAGCAATGTAAAACATCTAGCAAGCCGGGAGAGAAAGCTAAGGCTGCTTTGGTGTCTTTAGATGATACTGCAGAACCATTTCAAAAGGGGAGTATGGATATTAGAGATGCCTTAATATTCCAAGGATTACATGTATGAGGTATGTCATGGTGTTGTACTAAACAATTACATACCCTAAAGAGGTGGTTTGCCCTGTGATATAACAGAAAAGGTGAAAAATGCTCTGTACAAATTTTCAGGAGAGTAGGTTTTATTGGGAAATAGTAATAGAAAGGTGTTAATTTCATGTCAGACCTGCTGACTTGTTTGTGAAAGCACTGTGGGTGTAAAACAGTTAAAATCCTACTCCCACCAACCACAAGCTATTGTTTTGGTAAGCAGGTTTAGCTTTACTCTCAAAGGTACACTGAAAACATTTATAGAGGAGTTTAAATTGTAGGAAGACTTGTGCCATCACTATCATCTTACTGCATACACAGCAGTGCCCCAAGAATCTAGGGGTATAAGCTACTTTATAGTCACAGGATAAGGGAGCCCCTAGGCATAATTTTGATGAGAGGGAAGTTGAATGAGATTCCCACAAGGTGTCTGCTGAAGAAATTGTGGTAAATGTCAAGACATAGCCTTGGGTGCTCATCAGGGTTTGCCAAAAATGCACTCAAAACAAATAAATCTGCAGCAAAGTTCTAGAATGACTGAATTGTGACAGCCCGATAATCTACACTGGGAGAAAAATAAAATGTATGTATTCTTGTCCACAAAATCATTTGTAGCAGCATGTGAGGGACCTTTAATACTGTGAAGAGGCTTACGCTTTTCAGTTACCTGGAAGAATTTCCAGACATGGAGCAGAAATACAAACACTCTCATGTATTATGCTGAAACCCAATTATGATAGAGACAATTGTACTTAGTATCCACAGTGGGTTAAATAGGAACCAGAAGGCAGTGTGACCATAGCTCTCATTAGTGTGGGTAAGGTAGTAGTATCATAGCAGCAAATGTAGATATGAATGCTTGATTAAAAGAAATTAAAACTATCAAATATGGATGCTTACTTCAAAAAAAAAAAATTTAATGGCGGTGTATAATCTATCTATGTATATATATATATATATATATATATATATTTATATTATACATCATAACTATTCATTCATAACCTGATTCTGTGATCCTGCTTCACTAAATCCTAGTGTTGGGAAAATAGGACTTGTTTCCTGCAGGAAGAGGGTAAGCTTGAAGGGAGTTTCAATGGTTTGGGGTTTCTTTGAATGGTTTGTATTGTTTTGTGAGCCAATGATGTGGTGTTTGAGTAAGATATAAGCAAAAATAATGTTTGCGTGTGTGTGTGTGTGTGTGTGTGTGTGTGTGTGTGTGTGTGTGTGTGTGTGTGTGTGTGTGTGTGTGTGTGTGTGTGTATGCATGCACGTAAGTGTGTATGCTTTAATATGTACTCCTGTATATAGCATCATACATAAAGGAAATAATAGTGTAAATGGTATGTATGTATGCATGTGCATGCACACACACACACACACACACACACACACACACACACATATATATATATATATATATATATATATATATATATATGTAAATATTCAGCGTAATATTTATAGATTGAACTTTGCAAAGCAAGCAGGATGTCATACTGTGTTTGTGATGAAATATCTGTTGAGTCTTATAAAGTATGTTACTGGAATTGAAAATAATGTATAATATAACTTTCTCACTTGGCCACTGCAGTCAAGTATACTTAACAAATGCACATCATATCTTACATCTCCTCTCTCATACAGCTTGTCTGTGTTCATATCTTTTTGTGCAATATATTTGACAAGGGTATCGAACTGCAAGCTTTGATTTGTTTACTTCCTATGGCTTTTCATGAAGATGAAGTGGTCTTGCCTGTCAGGCAGTCCTTTTTGCCTGAAGTGATGATGGACAAAGCTGTTAATAAAGATACACAGCTGCCATATTTTTACTTTAATCTCAGAATCCACAGGAAATATTCTTACATTCGATAGATTTGAAAAGGCAGTCTTCAACTTATGTGACTACAAATAAAAATAAGAGAAAGTCAACTGAACTTTTTGTCACTTACCTAAAATAAATGAGAGGTTCATGCCAGTTAACTGACAATATCTAACTAGCTTGGCAGTTATATTGGATTTTGTTATGAGCATTCTGTCATACCTACTGAAGGTTTTATCACAAACTGCTGTAGTGAGATTCAGTAGCTTTGGTTGCCTTTTGTAACAGCTGAACAAAGTTGTGAAACAGTGACCTGCGAAAAAAGTCAAAAGAGGGGGAAACAGTGATATTTAAAGTCTTTTTAAAGAAAACATATTTATAGATGGAAATGAGAACCCAGTTCAAGGTCTGTTTGAATACATAAGTTAAAAAAACAATAGAACTAAATCTTATGGAGGATTTGGCATATAATAAGAGATGTTAGATTCATTTAAAAGTATCTTGGTGGATATTAAACTATAGCAGTTCACATTTCCAGAGTAGATTATTGTATGCACTGGTATTTCACAAATGTGGCAAACAGGTCATCATCAAAGTTACAGAAGCATACTTACACTTTTTCCTCATATTTATCAATCATTTCACTATCCTTGTCTGAAAGGGAAGTATTGGTAGCAGCGGCTGGACTAACTAAATACATAGCTGTTGGTTAACATTCCAAGATGGCCGCTGACAACTTGACATGCATTAAGATGCAGCTCCAAAAATTAAAAGTTAAATCTACAACAAAGCCTCAACATCCTATCTCTAAAAGGTAAAACCTGCACAATCCCAGCACGAACAACATCTAAGAAGCAAGGAAACAACTTTATCTAAAAATATAAAGCTAAATTTAAACTTTAAAAGTACCTTCTAAGCCAGCAGGGAAACATTGACTGGGACCGTGTGGCAAGGCCTGCTCAATTTTACAGCTCAGCAGCATCTGAAAAAGGATTTCAAAACAAAAAGAAAAATCAGTATGGCTAGCACCCAGGATCAAAGTAAGGAACTAATGGAAATACAAACATCTAAATCAAACATTGTGACTCCTGAAAAGGACACAGCAAGCAAGAAACAGAAAACGTCTAAGTCACAACAGGAAACTAATAAAGTTTCTTTGAGAGCGAAAAATGAAAACTCATACTCAGTAGAAGATATTAAAACAGCCCTACAACCACTCCAGAATGACATTCGTGAGTTTTCTGAAGAGCTTAGTTCTGTGGGAAACAGCATTGAACAAATTATGGCAAGATTAACTTTAAATGAAACTAAGACTGAGGAAAACACATCTGAAATCAAAGCCCTGAAGACTACAATTAAAACCAACAAACAGATCATAACAGAACTCCAATAAAAATGATAGACCTTGAAGCAAGAAGCAGAAGAAACGATATAATTATAAGAGGGGTACCTGAAGTGTTTGACCAAACCCAACTGAATGCAATAATTAAAGAGATTGTGGAAACAACTGTTGAAAATAAGAATATAGCAAAAGAAATGATCATTGAACGTGCACATAGATCTCTTTGGAGAACACAGGGTAAAACTGTACCAAGACAAATCTATGTAAAAATACTAAATGCAGTCATTTCCTAATGGCTGCTAAACAGAAAAGAAACATAACATGGAGGGGCCATAAAATAAGCATTACACAAGACCTACCTCTGCGCATCAAGCAAGAACACCAATAACTAGCCACTTTCTGTTCTTATCTAATTAAGAAAAACATCAGATTTCAAATGCGTTACCCTATGAAACTTATGTTCAGCTGTAAAGATCAAAAATACTGTGTACAAAATAAAACTGAAGCTAAAATCACCTTCACCAAAACATTCGGAGATTCCCCTGATGAAAAGAAATAGTACAGCAACATAGCCGACAAACTAAAGCCCAAACCAGCTTTTCTAAAACTATGCTTTAAGGTAAGGCTATAAAATATTAATATAATGTTTTGCATCTGTGAATATTTAGTTCCTGCATTCCAGTTACAAAAACGTGGTGTGTAAACAGCTAATGTCACAGTCAAATCTCTGTTTAAATGAGAAATGCGGCCCTGTGGTCAAAAACCCCATTTCAAATGCATTACCATGTAAAATCAATCTTTCTATCCCTAAATACTCAGCAAACAGTAAAACTGCTAAATAAAGTTCAATCTAACTACATAAGAAGTCTGCACAAACCCTACACATTTTACTTAATAAACCTAAATATACTGTAAAGTCGAAAAATTTCAAATAAACGAAAACAAAGCAAGAAAAAAAATACATGGATCACTCCCAGCCACAGAAATTATCCAAACAAGTTTAAATAAAAGAAATTCACAATTTTTGTTGATCTGGAGAGCTGTCTGTGCAAGCAAAAAACTGGGAATAACAATACCAAATCCATGTAGTGATGGGAGGTCAAATGACAACTTCCCCTGAAGATTAGGAGCCGCAAAGCGCTACTGAGAACCGCAAGGCTCAATGTACAGTATTAAAAGTATCTGAAATCAATGGAACTATGCAAACCTATGAAGGAAAAACCTTTTAAGGTAACAAGGCTTTTACAAGTACAATTAAAGGATTCTAAACAAATGCAATGTAAATGTCTCAGAAAATGCAGTTTTATTTTTGTTACAAGTTTCTAAAAGGCTTGTTGTGCAATAATGAACATGTATCTAGTAACTGTAAAATGTGAAATGATAAAGAAGAATGCATATTTATCCACTGAATTTTGCATGAAAGATATGTCTGTTTAGAATACAACAAGGTATTGAAGGACTTTAGCATACATCTATTGTAGTTCTTTTCTTGTCTGTAAGTTAGGTATATTAAGCTCTTTAGTACTAAGCAATGTTTAAAACCCTGCCCTATGCGGGGGACATTTCATGTAGATTCAGCAAGATGTTTTTGTTTTTTCTAAAAAAGAGAAAATGCTTTAAAATATACTTCTCTAGCTCTTAAAAGCAATGTTAACTAAATGTCTTCATGCTCTGTATTTATGTTGTTATCTAAAATGTGGCTGTTTAGTAAGGAAGACTTACAACTTTAGCATAATCATTAATCAGTTGTTTTCCATGCAGCATTGCATTGCAGTTACAATGTGGTTAGCAGGTCAGTTAGAATTGTACTAGGTGTAATGTGCACATTAAACGCCATGTTTATAGTTAAACACTTGCAAAAGCTGAGTTTTGTTCCCCTTCAGCTGTTTCTGAATGTCATAATAATGCAAAAAGGGGTTCAAAGTAAAAATACTTTAACACCATTTAAGTCTGATTAGGTAAACTTTGTTAGTTGTGCACAAGCTAGTCTCTTTAGTTAATAATAAAAGGGGGGTGTAACTTTTTAATGACTTTTCTACAAATAATCCCCAAATGAAAGCTAGTCTTAAAAACTGTAATTAATGAAAACATGATGCAGGCTTTACAAAATGTTTTTCTTTTCATTTATAAAGTTATTTAAACACAAATGTTAAAGTCTATTACTATTGGGCATGAATATAGACTACAAGTCTGTTTGAAAAGTGATCACCACTAAATAGTATGGTGTGATGTTAATCCTTGCCCTTATGGTCCTACTGCAAATAGGCTCAAACATGTGAATTGAAAACTTTTAACACCTAACTGTAGCCAAAAAGCTTAGATACTTAAGTAAATGGTTAAACTACTATATAACCATAACTAAGAGCAGTTTTTACCTCTCAGCAACACCAGAAATATTTTAAAACCAGAAAGTACTCACTATTGTGAAATAACCTGTAATAGTTCAAACATGTTTTTAGAGCACACACTTCATTAAGGAGCAATCAACTGTGTGTCAGGCATGATTAGCATCACTTGGAATGAAGTAAAGTTCCTAGTTAATATCTCCCTTTACCAGCACTATAACAGCTTTCCCAGATGGTATACAAACAACACACTAAATATAAAATATAATACCACAAAAAGGAAGGGAGATAGGCGGGTAGGCACTGTGGGGGGTGTAAAAAGGTTTGAAGCCATCCTGTTTAAATGTATGCTACCCCAAAATAATTTTGTTCATCACAACAAATACTTAATTCATTACAAATATTAATACAACCTAAGGCCACAAATTAATCTGTATACAAAGGATATATAGCTAGGCATGTGTATTGTAGGTACTTGGAATGTTAATAGGTTAGGTGATAGTAAAAAGCTAAATCTAATCCTACACTTAACATATCAAGTTAACTCCAATATCATATTCTTATAAGAAACACACCTAAATAAAGAACAATGGCCAAAAATTAGCTGAAGAAAATGGATCAGGCAAATCATTTCATTAGGGGACAGCTCTGCTACAAAAGGAACAGCTATTATTATCAAAGAATCCTTTCAAGAGACTATAACTAATAGCAACTATGATACAAAAGGAAGATGGTGTTTTTTCACTAGCAAGCATCCACAAACAAAAAACAATACTCTCTTCTTGAATGTATATGGCCCGTGTTCAAACCAGCATTTCTTTTTATACAAAATCTATAACTTGTTCTTAAACTTTCCCAATCACTCTATCATTATAGGGGGGATTGGAATTTCCTAATTGACCCACTTACCAATAGCTCTAATAAAAACAGAAAACAACCAGTCCAAGTCACATCAGCTCTAAATGATCTTATACATAATCACAACCTTGTCGACCCTTACCTAAATTTGGATCATGACAGATCAATAAACAAATATACTTTTTATTCCCCTCCACATAAAGTATTGTCAAGAATAGACTATTTCCTGATCTCCTTGAACCTCTCTAGGTTTTGTCAAAATTATGTAATTAATAATACAATAATCTCAGATCACTCCAGAATCACAATTACTCTCAATGAAAATGTCCAATCTCCTAAACAGCGAGGCCCCTACAACTGGTGCTTAAACAATAACCTTTTAAAACATAAAAAGTTAATTGAGGAGTTAGGTAAAGCTATAAAACAATTAGACCAAGGTACATCCACAAAGCCAAATTCCACTAGATGTTCAATGGGCAGCCACCAAAACTGTATTAAGGGGAATTTTAATACAGAAAGCTTCACTGTATAAAAAAACAAGAGCAAGAACAGATTAGCCTGATTGAATCTCAATACACAAGCACTGAATTACAGCTACAAACTCATCACTCACAAGAAATAGAAAGGAAATTACAACATATTCAAAAAGAACTTTACTCTATACAACTACATAAACACACAATAAATGAGTTGAAACAAATATATAAGTACTCTGAATGGGCACAAACCCCTTCTAAGGTACTAGCAAGTATGATAAACATAAAGCCCCTCTTCATAATATCCCAGAAATACACTATAAAGATAGAAATCTACATAACAATAAAGATATAATTAACTCATTCTGGGACATATACAACAAGATATATAACCCCGAAAAGCATAAACATTTGTCTAATCTACAAGATAAGTTCTTAAATAATGTAAAATTCCCAAAACTTGATGAAGAACAATAGAACTTACTGCATAGTCCCTTATCAATCAGTAAAATAAAAATTGTGATTAAAAAACTAAAGGTCAACAAATCCCCAGGCCCTGACGGATGTACAGCTATGTTCTACAAAAAACTTAGCCACATACTGTTATGACTTTATAATTTTATTGTAGAATATGGCTTTACAGACAAATACTTAAATAACTCAAAGACAATCTTAATACCAAAACCTAATTCAGACAAACTAAATCTTATGAATTACAGGCCCATTGTCCTTATAAATCTTGATATAAAAATATTGACTTAACTATTCGTTAACAGATTACAAAAAACCTTGGACAAAATTATTTCCCCATAACAACTGGGCTTTATGAAAAAAAGACAACTAAGTGATATTACCTGTATGTTACACACCTTAATTTCTCTCTTAGCTAAAGACAAATATCCAAGGTATGCACTTACAATATAGGTTCATAGATGAGTACTAAGCTAACTGCCCTTGCGAGTCATTTTAAGCCTAGCCAGTTATCCCTTGTGAGACTCAAACACTGCATCTTGTGTTTGTAAGGCAAACACCTTAACCATTAGGCCACCCTCCCATAGATGCCTCAAAAGCATTTGATAATGTTGAACAAGATTTCCTTTTCTTAACAATGTCACACTTTAACTTTCCCACATCATTTATAACTGCCATCAAGAGGATTTACAACAATGCTACAACCAAGCTAAGCATTAACAAGAAGTACTCTAAACCCATCAGAATCACAAACGGAACTCACCAAGGTTGCCTATTGTCTCCATTCCTTTTCAATATATATTTAGAACCGCTACTACTCCACATCTCCAAAAACACCTATCACAATTTCCCAAAGGTTTATAACACAATAGTAAAATACTCAACTTTTGCTGACGAACTAAATTTTTACTTCGAACTCCCAAATACAGACTTATCAAAAATACTTTCCTCTATTAAACAATTTTTTTACAATAGCAAATTACAACATGAACCCCAAAAAACTTCCATATTCCCTCTCAACCCCATAAATCATAATGCATCATACTTCCCTTTAGTTGATATACCTTTAACATACAAGCTAAAATACCTAGGCATAAACTTTTCTCACACCTACAAAGAAATGCATAGTTCAAATCTCCTAAAAACTTGGGATAAAATTAGGCAAGACATCTTAAGATGGGAAAACTTAAATTTATCTCTTCTGTCTAAATCTGCCATTATTAAAATGAATATTATTCCCAAAATGCTATTTCAGCTAAACTCGATTAATCTCAAAATACCAAAAAAAAAATATTTACAGCAATGGAAAAGGCCCTCTCCAAATTCCTATGGCACACTAAAACAACAAGAATAAGCTACCAAAATCTTGCAATACCAAAAATAAAAGGTGGGCTGGGGCTACCAGATTTTAATCTGTACTACCTTATCATAAAAGCAAACAGGTTGATCCAAATTTTGGAATATGATAGTTCAAAAGAGACCTGGTATCCAATATGGGTCAAAATATGAGCAAATTTACTAAGTTCCCTAAACATAAATCCCAAAGCTGTTCCTTTCCTCCAACCCAAACAAAAACCTGTTTGCAAACTACACCCAATAATCAAAAATGAAATTACTGCATTCCAGTCTCTATTTCTATCCATCAATCTGCAGAATTCATTATTACTGTAACAACCTATACGTATGAACCTGAATATTAAGTTAAATAACAAAATGATTGATCTCAAACCATTCCCATTAACTAAAGAATTAACAGTATGGCATATCTTACAGTACAAGGAAGAAACACTTGATAAACTAAGAGAAAAATTCAAGATGCCAGCTAGCTATAACTACATTCTTTGACAAATTATATCAATAGTAAACCTAAAATATTCAAACCACAAAATAGAAATACAAAGTATAGAAAATACCCAAAACATAATCAAAGCACTAACAGCTAAAGAAAAAATGATTTTAAATCCTATAAATTAATAAATGAGTTAAAACACAAATCCACACTACTTTACTCAAGATACTGGGAAACATTAAATAATAATATAATGTTACAAAAACAAGAAGCCATAAACAATACCTTAAAACTTACACCTTTCAAAAACCTCATATACACACAAATAATGATTAACAACAACGCATACTATACCCCAGCTGTTCTCAGAAAATGTGGTTACAAAAAACGCTCACTGTGCCCTTTCTGCTCTAGGGAAGATGTAGATGTTCTCCACATCTTCTGGAGCTGTAAGAAAATGTCCAAGGTCTGGTGTTCCTTAAGAGTGCAACTACAGAAAGTTGGATACGCAAAAAACACTCTCTCTTTGGAAACAATGATTCTACATATAATTCCTAGTTCAATCAAGGGAATGCGCAAGCATATTTTAGTTACAGTATGCGCACTACTTAAATTCTATATTTCCAAGAACTGGGTTAATAATAAAAATATCTCATGGAACAATTTTAAAGACATGGCAGTTAAATATATCACCTCCCACAAACTAGCTACTAAAAGTATTAAAAAAATAATTTACATTCAAACATACTGGAACTCTCTCCTAGAGACAATTTTGACAAGTATACATAATACATACAACTAAATGACAAGCAGGTGGCTGGTATAAAAATATAAACATCTGTGTTACTGAACATAAATAGTTGCATCACCAACATATAAAACACACTTCTGGGATAACAAATGGATGACTTCCAATACTGTACATACTGTAAATAGGTATTTAGTTTTGTAAGCTTTTAAGTTATTTTTTTTCCTGATTTTTTCTGTTTTTCTTCCATTCTGGGCAATAAAGGTACTCTGCATATACAAACCCAATGCTCAACTTTTAACCATAACTTTGCTCTTTTGTAACCCCTAGATATGTTGTAATCATGTAATTTACTAGTCTCAGATTTTCTTGCAAATTTTTAAATGTTTTTCTCTGGAAAGTTTGGTTACCTTTATTCATCTATGTTTTACATGCTGAATTGTCTGTATTACTTTGTACTTTTACTTTTTATTTGTGGAAAACAATACAATAAAAAGAAATTTTCAAAAAAAAACATAGCTGTTGGGTCAGGTCTGGGATGAGTGTATAAAAACTTAAAAGACTGAGGAACTTTATAAAATCTATATGCTTTCTTAGGAGCAGCAGGCTGACTATTAGGGAAGCTACAAGATGTGACAAACACATCTTCCAAAGCTGGTATAATAAACAGTTTCTCCACAGAAAAAAATATTTTAAAATGTTTTAACTTTTAAACTACAGGAAAACAATGTGCTTCTGTTTAAAAGTACAGTTAAGTCTTGTGACAATTAAAACACAAACTCTGAGTCAAAAACAACTTTCCTAACAAGGAATGTAATTTTAAATAATAAATATTAAATGTGGAAGCTCTTTTCCCAAAGGGAACTTATTTGCCCAGCAATAAAACAGCACAAGCAGACCATTGTTTCAGACAGTCTGAATCAGAAATCTGAGTAGAAAACCCTCCATCTGTCCCTTCATCTTCTTGGCCAGATTCAGAGTCTTGAATCTCTTTAGAAAAAGAAGAATCTCTTTTTTCTTTTACCAGAAGTCACCTTAAAAAAAAGGATCAATAGCCTATACAAAACCCTGAGTCAGACCTAATGAACTACGATTGTACAGAATAATGTGTGCAGGAGTAGCTAAATGTTTGTTTTTGACTAGAAAGTTGGGGCAAACAGGTTTATTAATATCTGTAGCAGCTTTCCCAGGGATGGACACTAAATTTTCACTAAACAGGGCTATATTCTTTGTCCATTCTTCCAAGACCAAAAAGAGTGGCTCTTCACTGCCTAATAAGGGGACCACAACAGCCACCAAGGACATGAATAATCTTCACTCCATAGTTGTTGTAGGAAGCAAGATAAAAGATGAGGGGTCTGAGGTACAACTAATGGCCACAACAGAGTCATCCACCTGCAGCTGAGGCAAATTCCTAGCCTGCTGTCATGGCAAAGGCTGCTTGCCTAACTTTTTATTTTTGTGGCTGGGAGAAGGATCAGCCATGGGAATGGTAGTTTGTTCCATGTTGAAGCCAAAAATGGGGCCTTTTTCCTGGGAAACTAAGCAGTACAAGCCAGTAAAATTCCAATGTCATTTTTTCCCAGTAATAAAACAATAAAAAGCAATTGATTTTGCCAGCTCCAAAAATAAAATAAACACAGTTTCAACACAGAACAAATACTTTTAGAATGTTTTGACAACTTTTAAACTACAGGAAAAATGTATGATTCTGTTTAAAAGTAGAGTTAAGTCTTGTGACAGTTAAAACACAAACTCTGAGTCAAAAATAACTTTCCTAACCAGGAAAGTAATTTTAAATAATAAATATTAAATGTGGAAGGTGGAAGTTTTTTTCTCAAAGAGAATTTATTTGCCCAGCAATAAAACAGCACAAGCAGACTGTTGATCTTTGAAAGCCTGCAGAGGAGCACTCTCTTGAATGGCATGAAACCACTGAAGGGCTTGGCACCCAAACCTGTTATTTTAGACAGTTGAACTCAAGCTCTGTAATGGTTTTGGCATGTGAGAGGTGTCCTGAAGCTCTGGAAGCTGACTGGCTATTATATCCATGACAGGATATTACCAATATAGGTTAGGATACTGCAGTAGTAATTAATATGATAAATATACAATTGTATTTACAGTCTTTTTTTAAAGAAAACACAGTTATAGAGGGGAAATGATGACATAGTCCCTAATCTTTTTGAATACATAGGTTAGAAATAGCAACAGACATGGAGAACTAAATCTTAAGAAGGATTTTCAGTATAATAAGGGATGTTGAAGATGTTAAGAGACCTTATGATAAGACAGCTATCCTGGAGCACATTGCCAGAGGACACACGGATATGATTAACCAATTAGAAATGTAATATTATTTAGGAAAGGGGGACAGGGGTGATTTCTTTCTATCCACCAGAGCACAGCTGCATAAAAATGGGAGCCCACACTAAGTGTGGGTATAAGGAAACCAATGGGGGCAATTTGAAACCTTCACAGTAGGTTTTGTGTTAACGTGCTTTCCATGTAACCAGATCGGGCATGTAAGGTTCAAATGTTTGCAGTGACAGGTTGGGGAACAAAAGCCACAAGAGAACACCTAAAACTAATTACACAGTCATGATATGTTGTCCTAAAACTACAGCTGCTGTGTTCCAGATTATCAGTAAGGCCTGTACCCTTTCCTAGTAGAGACCTAGCTAAGAAGAACATGCATCAGATATAAATAAGACTAAGCCTGCAGCTGTTAGAGGAAACACTACCTTCCCTTACAGCACAGTGAGGCTATGGGAGGAACGCCTTTTTTGGGTGCCATTAGTAAAGGTTCATTTGGACCAAGAAGGAGATAATGAGAACAAAACGATGCAGTTGATAATATCAGAATAGCACAAACAATACTCAAGCCCACTTCTGATAATGTTTGCCTAAAAAACAAAAACTATGCTAAAAAAAGCATTCAGTACCACAGTAACCATGAAACATACTGACTCATTACTGTGTAGATGCAGAGTTCAGTTTTAGTCCATGCGTTAGATATCAGTCTACTTCATCTGCAATGACAAGGAAAATATAATAGAACCGTTCTGATGTTTATTGGATACCTTCTTCAGTGCCATCTTAATGGTGCCAGCATTTGTATAAGACATCAGTAATTGATATCACCGAACCCAGGTAGTCATTAAAGCTAAATTGCTCGTTTTTGAATCGACAATATGTAAAGAACATTTTGTGAACATTTTAGATTCTGTTGGAACTTAAATAATATAATGGCTGTAAATAATATATTCCCTACTAAATTAATTTATTGTTGAAAACTGTATGAAAAGAATAATGGAAAAAATTAATGAGGAAAAACATACAGTCACCAAAGTGACAGAATCCTTAAAACATGCCCTTAGAAACTGAGACTTGGGTATGTTTCTTATGATGCATTAGGGATGACAACTGATCGAGTTAGATGTTTAACAGTATTCCAAAAGATGTTGCAATAAGTAATGATTTCATGTATGCAGTACTCAGTGCACATGCAGTTACATGCAATCAAGCAGGGTGGCATTCATGTGGTTTAGGTAAAAGGGATGAGACCTAGTTAGTGTCCACACCTACAACAGAGGCTCTTAATGTGATCAAACCAATAAAAGAGCTAGGTGGTAGTGAAAAGCCTGAATCAAAGCCACAGCTGGTAAATGATACTGGATTTCCCTGAAGAAGAAACTTGGAAGTTTTTGATGGCAGTGAGTCTAAATATTAGACTTTGTCAAACAGTGCTGGACGTCTGTTAAAAGGGGAATTGGGGAGGATTACAATGACAGAGTTGATTAAGAAAAAACTCTTGGACACCAGTTTACAAAACTTGAGAGAGAGAGAGAGAGAGAGAGAGATACAAAGCAGCTCATAATCTTCAAGAACAAAGACAGTGATTATATTGCAAAAATGGCTTGCTGTATAGAAATCAGACATTTAAAGAGGGTTTCAATGGCAATGTAATGTAGCAGCTTGTAGTTACAAGGATGTGTCATCTGGAGTTTCTATCTATAACCCATAGAATTCCTTTTCCTGGTTGAACTAGCATAAAGTATATGAAAAGTGCTTATGCCAAACATCTACTGACTTGAACTTTCAAAATATGTAAAGGGGGAATGCAGAGCATGTGATGAGGGAAGCATAGCAAAATGTTACTAAGACTGGTGATAAAGCTAGGGTACACCCAGCTTCAGACCACCACATAGACACTGAGATGCAATAAACTGACAAAAGGGGCAGAGTTATCTATCAGGACAAATAAATGTTAAGTAAAATGAAGTGAAATGGTAAATCTGTTCTACCTGTCACCAAAATTTCAAGAGAGTCTGAAAAAACTGAGTAGCCATGATATGAAATATATCTTGTATAGCAAGCTTGCAAATGAGGAGCATGTGTGATAAGAACCAGAGTAATGTTAAAAAGTATTAATTGCATTTCAAAAGAAATGCATAAACATAAAACAATTATATTGGTTATACATTATATCAAAATGTGTGTGCAAATGATTCTTTAACAAGCAAAAGTGAAAAAAATGATTGTGCTGTAGTGGTATTTCAGGACATGTGTAATATTGAAGAGAAATATGTAAAGTGGAATGTAATTCTATTCGCTACTGTGGAAATATACTTCACAAATCTTTGTAGTATGTTCTTGAGGTTGTTGCCCTAGGTCATATGATGATTTCCTCTTTGCACTTTGGCTTTCTGAATCTTATTCTTCTCCTTGGATATGTAACTGTGGACTCAGGAAATAAATGCAGTTTCTAAATACAAATTCAAACCACAGGAAATGTGAGAAACCTCTGGGGCCACTCCAGCTGGTGTAAGTGCCTGGTTAGGTACATGCAGAAGGGAGCATTGTACTCAATTATGGGCCTGATGATGGCCAAGTATAATGGCACTATGACTTCCTTTGAGCTTGATGCCATGCCTTTACTTATAAGATGAGCCAACTAAAAAGATTTCCTTACTACCACAGTTACCCAACCAAATAAAATAACTAACTCTGGCACCATTCTCAATACCTTTAGCGAACACCTCCCAGCTTTCATTCATCGTTCAGCTACTTCTACCCCACATCAGCATCAATACAGTCTCACTCGCAACCTTAGCAGCTTTAACCCCACAACTTTCTCAAATATTCTCAAACAAACGAACTGGCAAATTCTAAATACCCTTCCCCTTGACAAAGCTATAGCCCACTTCAACTCTGTCTTCCTAGACACTCTAAACTCCCTAGCCCCACTAAGAAACAAAAGGATAAAAACTAATACTGCTCCTTGGCTATCCAAAGAAACAAAACAAATTATGCATCAAAAGGACAAAGCCTGGAAGCTTTACCAAAACAATAAAATGCCCAATACCCTGCTTCAATACACACAACTCTGCAACCTTGCAAAACAACTAATCACTAAGAACAAAAAATCCTACTATAGTAAGCTCCAGTCCAATAATAATAAAAACCTCAAACATTTCTTGAAATCCATTAATTCCCTTCTCAATCCAGGCTCCAAGAATAACCCCTGTCCTGACCCAAGTATATCTGACCTCAAACTATGCTCACAATTCAACTCATTTTTTATAGAAACTATTGCTGACCTGACCAAAACTTTTCCCAACAATAATCCTTCTGTCCCTCATTCTTCTCCGTCTAATCCCCCTAATAACCTTCCCCTTATGTTTGAGCTCAAGCCGGTCTCTACTAATTTTATAAAAAGACTTCTAGCCAAACTAAAACCTTGCTCCAATGCCCCTGATAATATTCCCTCCTCCTTCCTAAAATGAGCTGCTGACGGTATTGCACTCCCAATCACCATCATAATAAACAGATCCATAAAGGAGTCATATGTTCCCAAACTCTGGCGTACAGCCTACATTCTTCCTCTTCACAAAGGAGGCAAAAACACCAACATCTCTAATTTCTGCCTCATTGCTCTGCTCTCTCCAAACTCCAAAATCCTAGAAAAATTATCCACCTCCAACTTATGCCTTTCCTGACCCAGAACCAACTCCTTACATCTATCCAGCATGGCTTCTGCTCAGGCCATAGTACTATAACTACTCTACTTTCCTTCTTAGAAATGGTCAATCGAGCCCGAGATTCTGGACTCTTAGTATCCACAGTTCTCCTCGATCTTTCTAAATCATTTGGTACTGTTTCCCATGCTCACCTTCTCTATCATCTCTCCAACCTTCATCTGTCTTCAAATACTTTATCCTGGTTCTCCAGTTACCTGACAGACCTCAAGCAGTTAAATGGAAGAACTCCACCTCTACCTTCTTACCTACCCCAGCCAACATACCTCAGGGGTCCATCCTCGGAGCTATGCTTTTCAACATCTTCATCAATAACTTTCACACTGCTATTCCTGATGCCAAAGTTATTCAATACGCAGACGACTCAACTTTAGTCTGCATTGCCCCCAATCTTCCTGAACTGCTGACTAAAACCCAAACTGCATTTTCAACCACTGAGAATTGGATGCGCCAAAATCACCTCTCACTCAATGCAAATAAATCAAAAATTCTACTATTCCCTCCCTCTAGGACTTTCTCTTATGACAAAAATGCATTCAAAGTCCTTAGCCAAACCAACTCATCTATAGAAGTGGTCCCTTTTGCAAACTTCTTGGTATTACTATAGACAAACACCTCAAGTTCGATATCCACCTTCAACAAAATATAAAGAAAACCCACCAAAAGTTAGGTATGCTTTACAGGAACAATCTCTTTCTCTCCAACTCTACTAGGCATACCCTGGCCACTACTTACCTTCTTCCTTCCTTATTATACGGAACCCCTCTTTTAACTAACCTGACCTCTTCCATCGCTTCCAAACTAGAAAACTGCTATAATAAAATCTCTAAATTTGCCACCAAATCCAAAAATTCCACCCATCATTGCCTTACCCTTCAATCTCTGAGCTGGCTAGAACTCACTAACTACCTAGACTACCTCCAACTTACCACTGCTCACAGACTTCACAGACTTGTATTTCACCCAACAAAATGTCCAGCCCTAACAAACATCCTTCAACCCTACACCCCGAATAGAACTCTCAGATCTGAACACCAAAACTTAATTACTATCCACAAACCTAAATGACCTGCTGGCCAACCTCTCCTCTCTTTCTCACTAGGCAAAAAATGGAATTCCCTCCCTTCCACACTAAGGACAATATCAAACTCAGAAAACTTCAAAAACCTAGCTTTTCTCATACCTGTTATCCAAATGGAAATGTTCCTGCTTTCACCCTACCTAATTCTATTAAGGAAATGCCCCAAGGAGTTTTTTTATTCTCCTGGTTCCTAACCTCTCTCTAACTTCCATAACTATTTCCTAGAGTGGATTTCAAGCTATCTATAACTGCTATAGCTACTCTCACATGATTTCAAATTTGTAAATAATGTAAATAGCATCTTATTTTAACTGAGTGCATGTAAAGTGTTTCCTTAGTACTTTAAATGAGTGCATGTAAAGTGTTTCTACACTTCAAATGTAATAATGTATGTTCAAATGAATCTGTACAGTACAACCCTTAGATCGATCACAGTGAACTTTGTTGATCATGCTTGATATTGTATGTGCATATCTGTAAACTGTACTATATACTGTACCTTTTATACTTGTGTACTCTTTACTGCATTATGTATTATGGAGCTTTTCTCCCAGGGCCCTTTCTCCCCAGGTCTCCACTGAAAACGGGCACTTTTGGGCCCAGTGGACTTCCCCGGTAATCAAACTGAAAATAAATAAATGAAATAAATAAATACCTGGTGGCCAAAGTTTAGGTTATTATCTATCTGTGTTCCTAGGACCCTCACCACTGGCCTACTTTTAAGGGTGTGCTATCAATGTTATAATTTGCAGGGATATCTGATTTACCAAAGGACTATCTGTTAATCCTTGTCAGTCACCAGTTACTGATGGAAGATCCCATTATGACAGAGCTCCTGCTTGCATTGATTCTGAACATTCTGTTTTGGACTGAAAAGCCAGATATAGTAAGAGACAGTATATTCATAATTCATAGGGTCATATTTATATACTAGGCTAATGGCCACCATAGGTTCATAGGTTTATAGGTGTATACTAGGCTAATGACCACTAGGCCAATATAAGCCTATCAATGCAACCCAAATGATTCTCAAAAATTTGATTTATATAGAGGGAGAGATTTACTGACTACCTATGTCCATCAGATGCATAGATGCCAGACCAGGAGTGCACTTTCAATTACCCAGCCATTGGTCCAAGTTGCTCTTAAATAGGGATAGGAAGGGACTCTATGTCACATGGATAGGGAACATGTTCTAGAGAATGGGAATTTCTTGAAAAACATATCTGTCTCTTCAACATGCCCTATTTATGTCACAAACAAAACTTAGGTCTTTTAAGTAGTTGTTATACTATTTGTTTTGCAAATGTGCAAAAGGTTCATCAAAACGGGGTCCAGGGGTGCCTTGTACGTCAGGCAAAGATCATGTTTCAGAAGTCTGTATGATACCAAGTAAACAGGCAGGGCTTTGTAGCAATCAGCATAGTATATTGTTATTACTCCTGTATTCTTTTGGAAGGATTCTTTGTGAACATTCAAGCTGCTGCATGTGTCTGGTCATGTACATACCAAAGGGGGCATTATACTCTGTGATGGGTCCGATGAATGCTGAGTGCAGTGGTATGATGACCTGTCTGGACCTAGATGCCATGCCCTTGCTTATAAGTTGAGCAACATAGAAAGATTTTCTTACTATCTTGAACACATCTTGGTCGAAGGTTAGGTTACCATATGCATGAGTTCCCAGATCCCTAACCAGTGAATCAACTTTTCAGGGTGTTTTACTGATGACATAGTTAACCTGGGTGACAGACTTCCCAAAAGGTACTATAATACATTTCTTGGTATTGAGTTTCAAGCCCTGGCTTTAGCAACACGTGTTTCTTTGTGTTAGACATTCCCGAAGGGTGTTTTTATTGGGGAGATTCAGTGATTGTTCCCAGATTGCAATCATCTGCAAACTTCGCTAGCCAGGGGCCTTTGACATTGGCTTTGCAATCTGACAAGTAGATGCCAAGGAGGAGTGGACTTAACACAGAGCTCAGGAGGACTCCAGTAGTGACCAGCTTCTTTGTGGAGGTGGCACCACTAATTTTAACCTCCTGTGTCCTATCAGTTTGCAAGCTCACTATCAGCACATTATAAAGAGGTTTATACCTTGTTCCATAATTTCTTGACAATGCTTGAGTGGAGTATTGTATCAAATGCTTTAGCCAGATCTAGATAGGCAGTATGCATCATTTTCCCTTCATCAATTGCCTTAGTGACCTTTTCAAAGAAGTCCACAAGATTCAGTGTGCATGACCTTTATTTGACAAAGTCAAACAGTGATGGATCCAGTGTCTGGCATTCTCCTATGTCCTTGTTGATAATTTCCTTGGTAATTCTATCCATGGCTTTGCAAGTAAGACTAGTCAGACTAATGGGTCTGTAGTTTCCAGGATCTGTTGAAGGTTCTCCTTTATGAAGGGGGATGATTGTTGCAGTCCACCATTCATGAGACACAAAGCCTGTTTTAAGACTATAATTAGATAATGACTCCAGGGGTCCTGATAAGTCATGCTTTAGACTGTTCAGGGGCATCTTGGGAAATTATTGCTCACTGAGGCAATGTTCTTAGATTTAGTGAATGCAGCCAGTACATGTTCCTTAGTTATAGTTGAAGGCATTATATTTTAGGATATTTTTGGGGGATGATTGGGGGTGGGGGGTAAAGTTGGAAGTGAATTTGACCACTAACAGGTTTGCTTTATCATCAAGCTTGGTAAATGTGGCAGCATTAACCACCAATTCAGCGCATTTCTGTGTGTTGTCCTTGAAGTTTCTGACACAGCTATAAAAGGCCTTATAGTGATTTTTCACCTGGGAGGTTATCTTAACCTCAAAGTTGACTTTGCATGACCTAATTAGCCTTCTTAATTGCCTATTTAGTTTGATGAGCATTTTTACCTTTATAAGAATTATCCTTTCTGATTTTTACTATAATTTTTTTCTTTTGTTGTATATCCTGTTTAATTTGGGATGCCAGCAGGCAGTTTGTTTCTAGGGCTAGTATGGGGCTTACTTCTGGTAGGAACAAAAGCCTCTATACAGCTATTAACATGATTGTACAGAGTTTCTGAGAGCAATTTAGCACAGGTTGCTTTGTTCTCAGGGTTTGGAGGGACATTGAATTTTGACTCGCCATCACTTATTAAAAGGTAATTTGTCTTGGCATGGTTATTAACTATTACTGGCTTTAATGGGATAAATGAGTTGATTTTGATTTTGAAGGATACAGCTTTATGGTCAGACCTTGCCTGGGAAGAAAAGACATTGGGAGAGTGTAATGTTCTCCCATATTTGTGAGCGTCCAATAGCTTGGAACCTCTAGTGGGCGAATTCACTATTTGGTTGTTTGTAGTTACAAAGTTCAGGAATATCTGTGCCTCTATATTTGAGGCTGTGTAGGATTTCTATGCTATAGAGAGGTAATTAAAGTCTCCCATGAGTAATGTGTTAGGTTGGATGGTAACTGTGTCCAGTAGGTACAAGTATGCATTGTGAGCTTCTTGGGACATGGAGGGGGTGACATATAGCTGACTTGGATATGGTACACTTTTGTCTATGAGGATTTGAACATGGAGGGATGCAAGAATGTCATTCTGTTTGACCACCCAAGAGGTATGCTTTGTACTGATGTATATTGAGACACCTCCACCTTTAGCCCTTGTCTGTGCAGCTACTGGCCTAAGTGTAAAAGACACTGAAGCTTTGGAGTGCTGGAGTGCTTTCTGCTGCTTTAAACCATGTCTCAGTAAAAACACAAATATCTATATTGTCAAGAGGAGGGCTTGGAGGGATTGTATTTTTGGGGGTCTCCTTGGAATTTAGCAATGACATCTTGTGGTTCAGTTGAGTTGATTTTGTTATGTTGGTAGGATTGTTATTTTGGTATTACCTAAAAAAGGCACAGTTTTAGCCAGTATTCAAAAGCCTAGAGAGGCATGGTGCAGACCATCTTTGGCAAAGCAACATGGTCTGCTAACCATGTCCTCCCAAGCTGACAAATATTGGAACCCCGTAGAACTACACCAAAAAGACAACCAGTTCTTGAAATAAATAATTTCTTGTTAATCGTGTTGCATCATCCTTGGTAAAGATAACATGCTGCTCAGTGGCAGGCTCATACTAGCCTGAGAAATAGTCTGAAAGCTCCATCATGTCTCTTCATATAGTCTGGGAGGTACTTCTCAGGTAATTTACACTTACATGGGCTATGATGGAATCATACTGGTACCTGTGATGTAGTAACGTGTGTGTGTGTGTGTGTGTGTGTGTGTGTGTGTGTGTGTGTGTGTGTGTGTGTGTGTGTGTGTGTGTGTGTGTGTGTGTGTGTGTGTGATTTGGCAAATCCTGGCTCCGGATAAGCAACTAACAGTTATCTTCTCCTTGTTCAACATGGTTAGAGGAGCATCAGTATATCCTTCAATGGAGTACCCTGCAAAGAGAGTCCTGGGAAGTGTAGTTCCTTGCCTCAAGGGTTTAGTGTTTGGGGCTCAACTGAAAAGACTGACAGTATGTGTTTTGTTGGGTGTTTTATTTTTGAGTGCCTTTGGGCTTGCTGAAGCAAAGCTTTGGGTGGTCTAGGCAATCTTTGTTGTTTAGGAAGATTGCTTTTAAGTACCTCAGCATATGTTGATCTATGTGTGTGTTGTGTGCTATGTGAAGTGGGTGCTGTGTGTTTGGTTTCAACAACCTGATGTGCACTTATGTGTGAGAGTTTAGACTCCAGTGTCATTGTGTTAGTACACCTCTTGCATACTTTGTCTGTTTCTTTAAGGATTAAGGGGCTGTCAGTAAACATGAGACAAGTGTTACATTGTCTTTATAAACTTAGCTGTGCAATTCAACCCAATTTTGTCCCTATGTATGATCATTCATAGGTTCATAGGTTCATAGGTGTGTACTATGCTAATGGCCCTGGAGCCTTTACAAGCCTAGCCCATAGTATTACCCTGGCATCGTGCCACCCAACCTTGGTTCCCAGTGCCTCTGTCAAGTAGAGCTACTGGGAGTGATCCCCAGGGTGAATTTTCTAATTTCCATCCACTCATCAAGATTTCTCTTGAAGAGGGCCAGTGAGGCGCTCCGTTTGACATGTATGGGAAGTCTATTCCATAGCATGGGCAGTCTGTGGGTTATGAACCTGTCTCTCCAGCTTGTTCAGTTGTTTGTGGTAATGAGGCTGAGGTCTCTGGAGCGTGTAGTGTGGAGGGACTGGGATTTCTTTAGATGTAGCATTTCTAACAGAGCTGGGTCAGACATGGCTTTGTAAGTCAAGCAGAGATTGCCTCTAAATAGGTGATATGAGACAGAGAATAGTTGGAGTTTTTTGAGTCTGTCCATATAGGACAAGTGTTTAAGGCCTAAGATCCTCTTTGTGAGGTAATTTTGCAGCCTTTCCAGTTGTTGTAGGCGTCTAGTGAGGTACATGCCAAATGGGGCATTGTACTCGATGATTGGCCTAATGAGGGAAGAATAGAGGGAGACAATGACCTCTTTCTTCCTGAATGCAAAATCCTTAGTATTGAGATGTGCCACATAGAAGGACTTAATGACCACAGTGGCAATGTGGTGGTCAAAAGAGAGGTTGCTGTCAACCTGTGTTCCCAGATCTTTTATGACGCCTTCTGTGTTCAGTGGACTACCATTGATGTGGTAATTCATGGACATTTATTAGAAGAGGGAATATGTCAGGAAGTTTATAGAGGTTATGGGGGTCTGTGTAAGTTTGGGCGTTACTGTCTGCCTCTATCTATCAGAGAAACCGGGGCCAAACCTGGGGTGAATTTCAGATTTCCCCTCCATTGGGCAAAGTTAGGTTTAAATAGGGCTAGAGATGGACTATGCTTCATATGGATGAAGAGCATGTTCTAGAGCACAGGGATCCTCTGCAGCACATATCTGTCTCACCAACATGTCTTATTTATGTCCCAAGCAAAGCTTAAATTGTTGGCTATAGCAGTTCTGATGCTGCTCATTTTGTGGATGTGCAAAAGGTCCATCAGAGCTGGATCCAAGGATGCGTTGTACACCAGACATAGATCGCCTCTCAGTAAATCTTAGGAGACAGATATAGAGATAGGGTTTTATGGTAATTCATATAGGACAATGGGCTGGATTCATGAAACCTCCGTGTAAGACTTAATATGTCTTACTCGGAGGCTGCAGTTGAATGGTATGACGTCAGCATGCCATGCATATGCATGAGGGCATGCTGAATCATAACCTAGGCTAACACGGTCCATGTAGGAAAGTAGGGGGCGTGTCCGAATGCCAAGTACTGCAAAGGGACATGCCCCCAGAAGAGTCAGAGGCCTGAAAGTAAACACCCACGAGCGAGTCCTTAGAAAGGTCAAGGAACACAACACCACACATCCCCACAGACTAAACCCTACTGAAAATGTGTAAAACGTAAAAATAGCAGTTTCATTTTTTTTTTTTATAATTTCAAAAATGTTTGCCAACATTTGCACTCATCTGTGCGGGTATGCTCTTCGCTCAGCCACAGTTAGCAGACATTGAAAAGCATATAAGATCTACATATGCAAATTAAGCCAAGTAGCAATAGCGTAGCGGTAGAGACGTTGGCCAAAGAGGAGGTAGTCACGGTTCGAGCCCCCACAACATCATTCACCATTTTTATTTAAATAAGTATGAAACAATCCCCTGACACACACACACATATATATATATATATATATATATATATATATATATATATATATATATATATATATATATATATTTATATATATAAAACTATAATTTAAGTAAAATGTAATGATATGGGCCATGTATGTGTGAAGAAATCCGACAGAATAATTTATAAAAAAAGGATTATAGTTGCCCATAGCTGAGCAATGCTTTAGCAAGCTGAATATGAGTGCCTGTAGGTGAGCAGTGCTTTAACAAGCTGCATATGAGTGCCCGTAGGTGAGCAGTGCTTTAACAAGCTGTATATGAGTGCCTGGAGGTGAGCAGCGCTTTAACAAGCTTAATATGAGTGCCCGGAGGTGAGCAGCACTTTAACAAGCTTAATATGAGTGCCCGTAGCTCAGCAGTGCCTCATCCAGTGTAATATGAGTGCTCATAGCTAAATAATGCGTTACCCAGCATAAGCCATTTGCGTGGAGCTGCACAGCGTGCCAACCAGCTTACCGGCGGGCAACATTGGGCAAGCTGTATCAAAGCCGCCTTTACACAGACACACCTCCTAGCCTGTCTAGACAGTAGTAAAATAAAAAAAGCAATGCCAAGGTTCGAACCCGGGACACTGTGCACCATAGTCAAAGCACTGAACCACTAAGCCATGACAGTTGTACTGAGAAATACAGTATTAGCATATATATAGGAATGAATGAAAATAGAGCCATGACAAAGCAGGTTTGCTTTAAGCTGATAAATATCCAAAATGGCCAATCACAGATAAGTGCCGGAAAACCGGCATATATAAGCCCCATAGGCGGGAATACACACCATAACTGATTATGGTACCCATTTGCAGTCAGGATGGCAGGTGCAGGAGAGAGAAATCACTTTAGAGCACAAAGGTGGGGTGTTGAGGAGTCAAAATATATGGTTTGGCTCCTAGTCCATGATCATGAAGCACAACTCATGCAGGGCCAGGTTCAATGGGGAGCGTATAAGGCAGAGGCATGGAACTGGTTGGCACATGATCTCACCAGTGCCACAGGCATTCCGAGGACTGGTGAACAGGTCCATCACCACCATGCGGACCTGAAGCGACGTAAGGAAGACCAACTGAACCACTGGATCCAGGAGGCCCGCCAAATGCCCAATGCCCCACTACTGAGTAAGTATCCATGTAATTACATATGTAAGAAATGCTATCCTAGCCTATAGTATGGAGAGGTATGTTCCAATATTTCTTCATTTTTATTACAGCTGCAGGTGTTCATTCCGTGAATCGGCAAGCCTATGCTGATAGGCTGCTGAGGTAGTGCCACCAGGCAGGTTAGTAATTATTTAGCTGGTATTGTTATAGAATATAAGTGAGACAGATTGTAAAAGAGTTCAGTGTTTTAACCCAGTAATAAAGGAGAAATCAGCCTAGAATAAAGATTCTGCTAGTATTGTAAGATTAGATAAGTGATGCAGCCTGGAAAAGAGTGTATTGCAATCCAGTAATAAAGATTAAACAAGTCTCAAATAGAGTTTCCACCTGTATTGTAATATCAGATAACTGCTTCAGCCTGAAAATGAGTGGTAATCAATCAAGAAAGGATGGACAAGTGTCGAATACATCCTTATAAATTCTGCCATATGAAATAAGTGAGTCAGCTGGAAAGGATTGTTGTAACCCAGTAATAAATGTTAATAAAGCCTAGAATTAAGTACCATTCTGAAATGTAAATATAAAATAAGTGAGAGAGTGTGACAAAGACAGTTTGAAGCTACCAAGAAAGCTGTAATAAGTCAGGAATAAAGTTATACTGCAGTCACTACATAATGAAATGAATGAGACAGCCACAAGCAAAGAGTGTAATGTCTTAAATAAAGTACAGAACCTGGACTGTATCCGCCCCACAATTTGGATATGTTGCTGTACCCTTGCATTATGGAGATAGTATAGTTGTATGAAATGCTGAACATCCACAGTTGTCTAGACCCATATAAATCAAATGTAGCAGGATGCTGTACCTGAACACAGCCAGATATGAACATATATGAATAAAAATGGAATGTATATTAATGTAGCAGTAACATCCCCATCACCAACATTCCTAAGGTTACATACAGGAAACTGTACTAATACATGTAGGGGATATATATCTGCATCTACTAAGAATGTACAGTATATGTATAGGTAGTGTAAGTTGTTAATGTAATATTTCTCCACCCTACACTATTTTCACAAATTCTGCCATTCCACACCAAACTGGGTATGTGTATTCACAATTAATTCCCATGGACATTTGTCCTGTTGGTTCATACATATCTGCATGTACGTTGATGTATGTGCCCTGTTCACATATCCAAACCTGATGGCCTGTTGCCACCAATCAACCCTGCATGCTGTTGGAATGTGCACTGTTGTTCTAAATATGCATGTGTTATGCTTGCTGCTCAATGTTCGGAATTCATGGGTGTTTGGCTAATGGGAATACTGATGCATGCTTTTACAACTAATTTTGAATGGTGCTGTTTGTTACTAACCCAAAATGCCATAAAATACTGCTAAACATAGGACAACAGGGAAGGCGGGTTCCAGCGGACCCACCTCTCCCACCTCAGCTGGCGAGTGCACCTGTGCCCAGGCCGGGACCTCCTCCTCCGGTGGCCCTGTGCCACCTTCGGGTGGAAGCACTGCAGGGGATGGGGCTCGTCCCCCCTCTGCAAGCGTGGCCGGAGGAGAGTCTCCACTCACCCTCCATAGGGTCCGGTCTGTGGTGCTTAGTGAGATCAGGCATTCTGTGACTGATCCCCTACGCCAGCTCGAGGCGAGAGTGGCACAACTCATGGGTGTGCCTGCCCATCCTATCCAGCTCCCAGCACAGCCCCGGCCTGGGCTGTGAAGGTGCAGTGGTAACTGCCCATGGGTGGGGATTTCAGTTCCACTGTTGCCATTTGTGGGCTCATGGGCTCGCGATATCCAAACATCCGTCTCCGTCAATTGTGTTTACCCCCAACATGTGTCATACTCCACCCCTGTATGCGTCTTGTTTGTCTTTTCTGTTAACCTCCCCAACCTACCTCCCCAAATATACCTACTTCCTGTACCTCACATTCCACTCTCACCTGAAAAAAAAAAATAAAAAAGGGCACTCTGTTCCCACAAAAAAATGACGCCCCATACATAGCTGCCCAATTCGCACACATGTCTGCTGGACATGTAAACTGATAATTCTAATTGGAGTACAACATATTTTGTTGTCCTCACCCCTCTCTCAGGGGTGGAAGATTTCAAATTTCACACCAAATTTCAAACATATGCACAGCTGTTGCTGATAAAGAAATGGGTAGTTATGGACCTTTCCTACATCCTTCCTGCACATCCCGAGCTTGTTTTTCTACTGTCCTACCCTCTTTGTGTCCCCTTTTTCACCACTTTCCTATTTCCCCATTTTCTTTTCTTTAAAACAAATTAGCATGAGTGTTAGCGGGAGTAAGCACTTTTAAGCAGTAGTCAGTGGGTGAACGCTTGTGTGCGCTTGGCTAAGCATAGATAAGCATAGCTAAGCATCGCGCAAACTCACGCAAACCCGCTTACAACTGCTTAAAAGTGCCTTAGTCACTCTGTATGACAAGGCCTGTAGTCTGCTCATCAGCAAAATAAAATACCCCTGTCAGTCTCGAACCCCAGACCTTGGAAACACTAGTCTGCATGAATTACCACTGAGCCACAGCAGATATACAAAAACTTGGTGCTGAAAGAAATATATCATGAAATACAAGGAGTGAATGTAAAGGGAAAATAGGAAGGCCATTACACAAAGCTTGTTCTGTGTATCTTTATTGGCAATTCTTGTGGAATTGCATTACATTAGAGTGAGAAGAGAAACAGCAATGCTAGTAGGTAATAATGTTACAGTAGCACCTTACAAACCCCACACAGTATCAGAGCAGGATAAACACCGCCATATTTAAATAGGTAAGAGGCCAGACCTCCCAACTGTGACTGATTTACAAGGGTTCCCTGATTTGCAAACAACTGTTACCTGTGCCCCACTGACTCCCTGTGAAATGTACTAACAGTAGGAAGAAAGGTGGGGAATCCCACGTAATGGTAACTGTCAATAAGTTAAAGTAGACACTACTTGCATGTCAGAAATGGTGTAGAAATACATATGCTCAAAATACCCCACAGTCACAACTGCAGAATATCTGAAATATATCACGGGTGTATCCCACTGATATGTATCTTTCCCCGAGGCTGGTCAAATATATACCTGAGAGTATCTGAGGCCTGCAAGTGTCAGAAACACACAGGCATATCAGCCTGTCTGCTGTTACATACTCTGCGAATAGCTGTAGAATTACTTCCACAAGCATGCCCTTATGTAGGAGTACAACACAGAAATATCAAAGGATGTAGCCATCTAACATACTAATGACAGTATAGCAGTTCACAAGCACTGCATGTGCCTGATATTCATAATTGTTAGTACAATATACTTAGTTGTCCTCACCCCTCTCTCAGGGGTGGAAGGTTTCAAATGTCACAGCAAATGTCGAACATATGTACAGCTATTGCAGTTAAAGAAATGTGCAGCTATGGACCTTCCCTACACCCAACCTGCACATCCCTAGCTGGTGTCCCCACTGACTTCCTGCTTCCTGCTTACAACTGTTTAAAAGTGCCTTATTCACTCTGTATGACAAGGCCCCAGTACTGCTCAGCAGCAAAATAAAATACCCCTGTAAGTGTCAAACCCTAGACCGTGGGCTCACCAGACTGCATGAAGTACCACCAAGCCACAGCAAACATATAAGAATTTAGTGCTGGAAGAAATATATCATGCATTACAAGGAGTGAATGTAAATTGAAAATAGGAAAGCCATAGCAACACATTCCAGTAAAGACAAATATCAGGCATTCAAGGAGTGAATGTAAAGGGAAAATACAAAAGCCATAGCAACACATTGCAAGAACTACTGTTGTATGCCAGTTAATCCTCAAATCCCACAAGTAAGTACATACTCCCATGTAAACAGTGTTAGCATTAGCAGGCGTGAGTTAACATACACACTGAGAAGAGTGAACTGGAAGAAGCAACAGTCTGGTTTCAGTACAACATGCATTTCAGTGTCTACAACACAGCGTTAGATATGAGAGATATATCAACCTTCTGACTCACACAACAGTGTCCACAGCAAACCAGTATGGTCCCCACCTTGCAAAACTGAAAGGCCTATGCCTACCTAACCTATCATTTTATAGCAGTGTCTTGAAATCACAGTGAGAACTGCAATTACCACACAGCAGGCTGCATGCAATTAGTAAATGCTGGCCACCAATTGGTGCAGAGGCCATCTCATGCACATGTGCAGATAAGAGAGAGAGAGAGAGAGAGAGAGCGAGCAAGAGAGATAGAGTGAGAGAGAACGAGAGAGAGAGAGACCAAAAAGAAATAAAAAGCAAGCTGGCAAAAAAAAAACTGTCAGAGACAAAGGTAATGTAAACTACATAATCTAATAATCTACATACTGTGAACCCTCCATATGTGTTAGCAGTCTGTATCTATATGTATATGCAGATGTGCATAGGGCAAGGGACATACTGCAACTGTTAGTTGAAGGTTGCTATGTGCACATATCAATGTAGGTTGTAGTGTGTGGCATTGAAAACAGCATGCAGTGCAGGTATATGTCATGTGGTGGTGAACTTCTGTGGGACTGAGCCAGTGAGGCCTGCTACAGCTATACGGCCTGAGGACAGCATAATGCATTATGCACAACACTGTGCAATATCATTACAGAATGGTATGTCTCACAACTGTTTTAGAAGTGATATTCCCACCATGAAAGGTGGGCAGTCTATGTGCCTACATGTGCATGTATATGTACAGCAATGGATGTTTAGAAGTGTGTGTGTGTGTATATATATATATATATATATATATATATATATATATATATATATATATATATACATATATATATATATATATATATATATATATATATATATATATATATATATCTACATATCCATATATATATATATATATATATATATATATATATATGTACATAGATAGAGAGGTATGTACAGATAGATAGAGATATATAGATAGATTGATAGAATATGTATATACATATAGATATAATAGATACATACATATATAGATATATATGTAGATACATAAATATATACAGATAGATATGAATGTCTATAGATATGGATATGTATATATATATATATATATATATATATATATATATATATATATAGTGGTGTGTGTGTGTATATATATATATATATATATATATATATATATATATATATATGTAGATATGTATATATATATTTATATACTTATATATATATATATATGTATATATGTGTATATATATATATATATATATATATATATATATATATATATTGATATATATATTTATATGTAAATGTAGATGTATATATATATATATATATATATATATATATATATATATATATATATATTTATGCAACAACAAGCAGCACTGAGACCACGGCCAGGGCAGATTTATTCCACTACCACTTCTCAACACAAAAGTTTGTTTGTTTGTTGCAACACCTGCAGGTGCTTGCTTTTGATTGTACTCCACATGCAAAAAAGCTCAGCAAGACACTTGGTTGAGCAGCCAAAATGTTTCAAATGTATTGTCTTCCCAAGCACAGCGTATATAATCAGCTCTACTTGAATATCAGCAAGTGTAGTTCACCTTCGTTACCATAGACGACAACTGCATTCATTAAAACCATCAAGTATTTATTCACATCGAACAATAACTTAAAAATAAAACAAAAATAAAAAACAGGACAAAGGATAAGTGCTTAAGGGTCTCCTCAATAACCCTTCATCAGATCCATGTGTACTGTGCAGTTAGTGGTTAAAACTGCTCTCTACCAATAGAGTGCTAGATAACGGGTGATGTCACATCACACACATCTTCTCAAACCACGCCTCCTGAGCGCTGGTTTCATGGGAAATGTAGTGTTCAGTCCTGGTCTTCTATGAGCTTGTAGTTTTCCAATACATTTCTTCTTGCTCCAGTCTGTTGTTGTTATCACCTCCCCTTTCTGAGGTTAGAACAATTCTAAGCACTCTGAACTTGAAATGATGTCCTTCATTGTCCCTGACATGTTTGGCCAGAGGATTCTTATAATCTTTGAGTCTGATGTCACTTATATGTTTGGATAGTCTCTCCTTAAATTGTCTTACTGTCTTTCCAACATAGAAATGGTCACATAATGAACATGTGGCCAAATATACTATGTTTTTTGTGTTACAATCAGCATAGAAACTGCAGGTGTATTTCTTTTTGGTAATGTGATGCTCAAAACAGTTCTCTGTACATATATACCTGCACATAGTACACCGTCTACATGGAAATGTCCCTCTTCTATCAGAGTTGACACGTGGTACTAAGTAGTCTTCTTTGCATAACCTATTTTTCAGATTACTTGCATTCCTGTAACCAAACTTAGGTATCTCTCCAACCACTTCTTTGCATTCTTCACTTGACAATAGTATCTTCCAGTTCCTTCTAATAATATTACATATCCCCTCAGTATCTGTTGTATGTGTGAGAATCATGTTAACTTCTCTTTGCTCATTCCTATTGTTTTTTGAAGGTGCACTATTTTGTTTACCTTTCAGGAATGGCTTACCTCTTGTTTCTCTTTCCAACAGCACATTGTGTCTCATTCTCACTAGCTCTTCCTCTCTGTATCCTCTCGCCTCCAAGTGTCCAGACATATCATTCATAGCTCTGTCAAGGGTTACATCATTCGAATGTATCCTAGATGTTCTAAGCAATTGACCTCTCATAACATTTCTGTATGTATATTTTGGATGCATGCTGTTCCTTGGTAGTATATTGTTCTTCCAACATTCGTTTTTAAATAGGCTGGTTTCTATGTTCCCTTCTTCATCTTGTAGTATTCTCACATCCAAAAAGTCCATTTGACTTTCATTACTCAAAATAGTAAACTCCAGAAAGTTGGTGCTGTTCTCTAAATATCTATGGAAATTGTTGAGCTCCATGACATCACCTTCCCATAAAATTAAGAGAATTCATGTTGACTAAAGGAGATTATGAAGAAAATAAAATCACAGTTATATGTGAGCTAATGAAGTTGACACTTGAGAACAATGTCTTCATTTTCAACAGTAAACTCTACATACAACTATGTGGTGTGGCAATGGGTACGCCATGCGCCAACAGCTATGCTAACATAGTCATAGTGTTGGCGCAATGGGAAGATAGAGTCATTTATCAAAATAACCCTTGGAATAAATGCCTAAAGATATACCAGAGATTTGTGGATGATATTTATATTTTATGGGAAGGTGATGTCATGGAGCTCAACAATCTAGGATACATTCGAATGATGTAACCCTTGACAGAGCTATGAATGATATGTCTGGACACTTGGAGGCGAGAGGATACAGAAAGGAAGAGATAGTGAGAATGAGACACAATGTGCTGCTGGAAAGAGAAACGAGAGGTAAACAAGATAGTGCATCTTCAAGAAACAATAGGAATGAGCAAAGAGAATTTAAAATGATTCTCACACATACAACAGATACTGAGGGGATATGTAATATTATTAGAAGGAAATGGAAGATACTATTGTCAAGTGAAGAATGCAAAGAAGTGGTTGGAGAGATACCTAAGTTTGGTTACAGGAATGCAAGTAATCTGAAAAATAGGTTATGCAAAGAAGACTACTTAGTACCACGTGTCAACTCTGATAGAAGAGGGACATTTCCATGTAGAAGGTGTACTATGTGCAGGTATATATGTACAGAGAACAGTTTTGAGCATCCCATTACCAAAAAGAAATACACCTGCAGTTTCTATGCTGATTGTAACACAAAAACATAGTATATTTGGCCACATGTTCATTATGTGACCATTTCTATGTTGGAAAGACAGTAAGACAATTTAAGGAGAGACTATCCAAACATATAAGTGACATCAGACTCAAAGATTATAAGAATCCTCTGGCCAAACATGTCAGGGACAATGAAGGACATAATTTCAAGTTCAGAGTGCTTAGAATTGTTCTAACCTCGGAAAGGGGAGGTGATAACAACAACAGACTGGAGCAGGAAGAAATGTATTGGATTGGAAAACTACAAGCTCATAGAAGACTGGGACTGAACACTACATTTCCCATGAAACCAGCGCTCAAGAGGCATGGTTTGAGAAGATGTGTGTGATGTGACATCACCCGTTATCTAGCACTCTATTGGTAGAGAGCAATTTTTAAACAGGCACTAACTGCACAGTACACGTGGATCTGATGAAGGGTTATTGAGGAGACCCAAAAGCGCTTATCCTTTGTCCTGTTTTTTATTTTTGTTTTATTTTTAAGTTATTGTTCGATGTGAATAAATACTTGATAGTTTTAATGAATGCAGTTGTCTATGGTAATGAAGGTGAACTACACTTGCTGATATTCAAGTAGAGCTGATTATATACGCTGTGCTTGGGAAGACAATACATTTGAAACATTTTGGCTGCTCAACCAAGTGTCTTGCTGAGCTTTTTTGCATGTGGAGTACAATCAAAAGCAAGCACCTGTAGGTGTTGCAACAAACAAACAAACTTTTGTGTTGAGAAGTGGTAGTGGAACAAATCTGCCCTGGCCGTGGTCTCGGTGCTGCTTGTTGTTGCATTCATACTCTATTTTTTCAGCAGTACACTCCTGTTTGGTTCTTGTTTTGTCATGTTTATATATATATATATATATATATATATATATATATATATATATATATATACACATCTAAAGAGAGAGTGAGAGAGGGGGACATGGGGGCAGATGTACTACAACAGGTGCCTGGTGACCAAGGCATGGACTGAACACCAGTGTTGATACTGCAGTACTATATCCCATTCCAAAACAAGTTACCCACTAACTACCACATAGGTGGTTGCCCGCCTACCACTGGAGGTGTCAGAAGGGAACATGGGACACAGGTGTACAATAGCCTCCCCTTTGATATCTACAGTGGCACACTAGTCTTGTAATCCCTGTACATGGTACGTGTCATTCCAAAAGGTGTGTCAGCTAGGGAAATGTAAGTCAGTGTACCCCTCTACACCTCACAATGTCCTATAAAGTATGTACCTCCCATGAGAACTACAGCAAGTGGAAAGGCCACAGACATACCTAACAAAGACTGATAATGCCCTCAAACACATTCCCTATGCAGACTGACTCTCAAAACCACAGCTACAGTGTCTTGCATACTTCCTACACAGAGGTTACCACTGCTGAACATACACAGTTATGTCACACCCATACCAGTTGGCCAACCACCATGGCAACACCTCACAATCCGTCCACCCTACATGACCTAGGGCTCTAATCCTTGTCACCGCACTAAACAGCACATGCTGGAGGTACAGGTTTCGATACACAAATATGCCATACCCTGGAGTAAACCACCCAGCATTAACAAACAAGGCTCCTTATTAGTAGATGTCATACATACCCCTGATGAATGTTATGGAGATAGGCAATATGCCCTGTGAGTCACCTCTGTGTAACCGTTTCACAGGAGCAAGTAAAATCACATTACATGTGTCCCAAAGGGCAGAGTAGCATATGGTTAGGCTGCCCTAGGCCCAGGGCCAATAGCATAGTATCTTCCTATGACACAATGCACACACACATGTAATCAGTGCAATACAAGCTATGTGACATTGAATGAGTATGACACTGATTGTGTGCAAGGTCTGTAAATGTGTGATAGCTTAGTGTGAGTTTGTGTCTGTCATGGTAGTTGGTGTCCTTGGTGTGAGGCCAGAGAAAGATGTGTCAGTTATCGGGATGCAAACACAGTAGATTGGCATATGTTGTGCCGTACTTCTCTGAGTACGACTGCGGTGTCCCATTGTAGGCAGAAGCAATACATGTATGCTCAGTAAGTGGTACTGCTGTTGAATCCAGCTCACATATGAACTGTTGTACTACCTGATGTTGTAGGCCTAAACACTACAGCATGGTGTATGTTCACATTCCCTGGTAACACTGTCTGGTGTGTTTCCTGTAGTCTGCACAGATTACATACCTCATGCATAGGTATCTGTAAGTAGGGGCACACAGTACTATAAGGTACACAGTTAATGCTCATCTGTGTTGTCATACATTTGCATGTTGTATGTATGTGTAATGTGTGTGTAATGATGCCTGTACCATGGCCGCAATCACATGTGTGTTACAGGGTATGTGTGTGTACCTGGCAGCATGTATACTCTGTGACAGCAGTATGCTGGCTATAGTAACAACTGTGCACATATTTCAGGTAGGGGTATGGCATCAAAGACTAGGGTGGATTACCGTTGAAACTGTAAATGTGCATTGCATTCATTGCATGGGATGACAATATTCTTCATCCATTAGCTTGATACATACCCCCAGTGTGAGGTTGTGCATTGTATCCCACACAGTGTGCGAGTGCTTGTGTATACTAGTTTGTTGTATGGAGTGTGGCAGGCACTGTCAGACAGTTGTGGGCTGAGCACTGATATGTGGTATCGAACATGTGTATCCCCTGAAAGAAAGACAGATGCTATATATGGCAGTTAAGTGATATCAGTACAGTAGAATATTAAGTGTGCCACATGACTTGCTCACATATTTTTCTATTCCTTCCAGGGTGATGGTGCATCAGCGAAACCCACCTTATACAGCAGCAGAGGATCAGGAGATCCACCAGAGCCTGGTGCAGAATTACTGTGTGCTGTTTTCCAGGACCAGCCAGAACCAGCATAAGAGGGCTGCACTGTGGCAAGATCTTGTCCGTCGGGTAAATGACATAGGCATGCATAACCGGACATATGAGCAGGTACGCCATCACTGCAGTAATTTAATTAGACATGTCCGGCAGCGTGCATCTGATATCCAAAGACTAGTACTAGCTATGTATAATCGTGCATTTAACTCATATCCACTATAGTACTAACTATGTTTAATTGTGCATTTTCCTTGTATAGCGCCACACTTATTGAGAAGCCCCTACTTTGCGTGCTCTTAAAGGAAGCTGGTTCTTTTATTCATACCCATTCTTATCTTATCAGTTAATTTGAGTTGCATGATTAATCTAGATGGCCCATGACCCTCCGAACTGTGGTTTCTGACTACCCTATTTTAAACACAAATCTATGGACATCTCATCCCAGGACTGATCAGTCTTCACTTTTTCCGAAGCTTCCGGTTAATGTGTTGGCTACTAGATGGCCCATGGCATGGACATAACTGTGGTGTCATGCTACTGTTTTTTCTTTTTTCGGGGGAGAACTTGAAGCTACTCAACACACGGATGTACACCCCATTACTGTTAATTGGACTGATGTTCCATAATACTTCAGTGTAATATTGATTTCCTTTCACTTAATTCCTTGGTTATGACTCTCACAACTACAGCTACAGTGCCTTGCATACTTCCTACACAGAGGTTACCACTGCTGAACATACACAGTTATGTCACACCCATACCAGTTGGCCAACCACCATGGCAACACCTCACAGGTGGTGGGGTACCTATCCACCCCCCTCACCAGTGTGGAGCAGCACCTCCTAAGTGTTGTGGCTCCAGGCCAACAACAGCAACATCCACAAACATGTGTCATCATGGAGGCCGGAGCCACCCAGCATGTTGAAATGGAGCGTGCAGGTAACATGTCATATCTGTAGTTGACTGTTCTCTGTACTGGTAGTTTATGCGTGTGTGAGATGTGTACTGTTTGTGTAGCTGTTAACCTGCCTATTCTTCTGCAAGATTGATATTCTGAGCATAATCTGTACACCTGTGAAAGCCACCTGTTGTACTACTGTACTTTATCATACTCACAGTATCAATGGCACAGTTGTGGCCACTGGCAATCACTCTCATATTTTTGCAGGTCTCTCTGGAGTGACAGCAAGGCAGCCAATCCATGCTGGTGAGTGTGTAATAACAATACTATTGCTAATGACATGTGCATGTCATATGGAGGTGTAGTCTGTGCACATGTAACACACCTCTGCATAATGCATGCTGTGCATGTTTGCTGTGAGACTATGCATATCCCATTATTCTCAATAGCTGCCTCACTCACATGCAATACACAGAGCATGACACACATGTGTGGCAACACAGTACTGGACATTGTATAGGCATACCTGATACACATGTACACAACACACACATGTTTGGCATACACACTACACCTTAGCCTGCTACACATGTCCAATTATGACACCTGCTGTATGGCCACCCTTCAGTATCCCACCTATCATCTACGCAGCACACATAATATACCTGAGGGGTAGAGGCCTATCATGTCTTTGTGCAACAGTCTTGAACAAATAATACATTCATGTTAGGCAGTGCTCAGTATTGGCCACCTTACAAACCCATGTAACAAGTGGCTGTGTAATTGTGGATGTAGTCATGTTACTGCACGTCAGGTACAGCATGCTAGCTGCCTGTCTGGCACACATTATTATTGTTGACTGACCACAAGAAGCATGTTGATCATGGCTCACGTTACTACACCACATCCAGTTCCGTCGACCACAAAAGTACACATAGCAGTCATTGCGTAGCACCGTCATGTGTTTTGTGTGTGTGTGTGTGTGTGTGTGTGTGTGTGTGTGTGTGTGTGTGTGTGTGTGTGTGTGTGCGTGCAAATATATGCACCCATGGCTTGTAACACTTGCACAACATTGTTATGTCCTTGTACACACTGGGTCCCAGGGTGGAGACAATCACTGAACAACTACACACAAGCATCAAGTACATGTATACTGTTATTAACAAGGGCTGTCTACACTTGCACTGCATGTTCCTGTGCAACACATAATCTGCATGCTGACACGTGTGCAGTGATGTTTTTCCTTGTGATACTGTCACCCACCCTAAAACAGTATTGTGTATGTGTTGGATTGCAAGTGTGTCTGTGTTTGTATCTGCTGTACTGAGGAGTGTGCTTGTGTGCTTGTGTGCCTGTGTGCATGTGCACATGTGTGCATGTGCGCCTGTGCACCTGTGTGCTAATATCGTGTACACATTTGTAAACTGTGTTTCCTATCTTCCTCTCACAGGTTCTGATGTTGCTCTGGTGGAGTGCAGCAGCGAACCTGAAGCCACTGCTGGGGATAGTGATTATGATGACACATGTATAATGGCACAGGGAGGTGTGACAGGGTCTGTCGTTAGTCAGCCAAATGACACTACACAGCAGTCAACCCCATCAATGCGCACAGTCATCCTGCCTATACATCCATTGTCACCAATGTCCTTAGCTGAGGGACAGCATACAGTGGGCATTGACCAGGGTAGTGTGGTATCACTGGCAAATGCATCCCCTCACAGCAGCCATGGCCAGATTCCTGTCATGGTACCACACAGGCAGATGTCCAGGGGTTCTCGTGGGAGCATCCATGGTCGTACTGCCCCTGTCAGATGTGCCCACAGAGGTCTTTCAACCTCAGCTATGTTCCAGGCTGTAATGCAGGCACAGGCACGTACGGAACGGTACACCAGACAGGGTCATGAGGGAGCTTAGAGCACATCTCACTGCTATGAATGACACTATGCGTGACGTTACGTCTGCCATCCGTAACATCAGCGAGGTCATTGATAGACGTTGGGGGGACACATTAGATCTCTTCCACAACTACATGTCCAGGAGCCAGGACAGTGCAGGACGGTTGAGGCGTCGACGTGGACGTATGCCAGCAACATTATCAGCTGGCAGTCATCGCGGACAACAACAAACCTGCAGCCACTCCCATAGTGCCAGTACCAACCCCAGCAATGCTGGGTCTGTGCTGCCATTAGACCGTCCGAGAAGACCATGTGCACGTGGCTCTGGACAGTCCCAGCAGGGACATGTGTCCAGTCAACAACCCACTGCTTCTGATGACAGTACCCAGTCTGGTTTAGTACCTGATACTGTCCATAGCACCCCTGCCAGGCACAGGTACCGTGTCCATGGCCAGAGACAGTGATCTGTATGACCTGGCAGGTACAGTCTGTGGCTGTCCACAAACAATCATATATGGCAGCCACGTGGTGGAACTGTGTGCATGCATACACACACACATAATGCTAACACCTAGGGCTAACACATACACACACACATATTGCAGCAACATTGCCCCATGTTGTACTGTTGTCCCTCACTAACACACACACACACACACACACACACACACACACACACACACACACACACACATACATGTCAATTGGATGTGTCAATGGCAGAATCTGGCAAACCAAGTACACACCCTGCGCATATGATGAAACTGTGCCACCTCCTGCCATCTGTAACATTGATGCAGGAACAGGGTAGCATGGTGCTGATGCACAGGGTGACTACATAGCACTGTAGTAATATTATCATGTTGTTAACAGTACAGTGTAATGATATTGTTGTGGGTATATTCGAGCATGCATGATGCATTACCTATGTTTGTCATTGCAGTTTGGTATATACCAGTTTTAATTCCCAAAGTGTACTGTCTGCACATGTGCCACATGGCTGTTGTGTGTACCTGTGCCTGCATGTGTTGGGGTGTGGACAGTACATATGTGATGTTTGCAGCACTGAGTTGCAGGTGTACATTTGTGAACATGGTTAGCATGGAACATGACATGGTTTGACAGTATGCTGTGGGTGATACGGTTTCCAAATGTCAATGGTCTGCATTCTGGTAGTATACACAGCTTACATAGCCTGACATTCAGTGGTCATGACATGGTGTCTCTTCAACTGATACACAGATGTAGGAACCTGGTGTCAGTGATATCCCTGCAGTACTACACTCTATTCTTACTGAGCCACACACATCCCTGGGAACAATACTCTTTGGCATATAGCAGTCTCACGTACATGCCAACACACTACGGATATGTCCATCCACGACTGCAAATACATACAGTGGCCTACAATGCATTCTACACATGACACACCTAACCACCACAATGGTATCATATGGACAGATACCTGCTTTCCAAGCCATGCTGTATTGCTGTAACGCAACTGTGGCATTGGCATCGGCATGTAGTTAACATAGTATTCCAACAGTACCATGTAGGTGGTAGCACCCATCATGTAGAACGGGTAATGGTGTGTACATGTGGACAAGTGTTATCTTGTCTTTCCTGTGATATTCACATTTCCAAAGGTATTCTGCAGTCCCTCGGTGTATGACCTAAGCAAGAAGGTGTCTGTATGCATATCGGCAACAGTTGCCATACACCTACACTGGGTGCCCATCGCTCACAGACTTTGCTGTGTTTTAACATGTCTCACGTATACTCCAGACATGAACCCTCACCCACATTAATCTATCAAAGCTTTCATGGGTGTGTGTCACATAGTTGGCCTAGGACACAGATCACTGCAGTAGCCTGCATTGTCACCAACATACATGTATGGCCTAAGGTCTGGTAAGCTGCGGCACATGGTGGCAAAGGTAACAACTGTATTCATATGGGGCAGGCTTCACACATAGGAACTATTAAAGGTGACGGGTACATATCTGTATGTGGCACACACATACCCGATGTGTACATTGAAATTACTGTTATAATAATATGTCATACAATAATAAAAGCAAAACACACAACACATTGACAAACACACACGGCATTTGTAGGATTCAAACCCTACTTAACTATGTTATGATACTTATGAGAGACACATTAGCACAGCGCACTATGCGCATTACTGGATGATTTCCTTTCTCCTTCTGTATTTATTGGGTGCTGACATCATCGGTCTTTCCAAAGAGGAATGTACATCTTTTAGTGTGTTATCCCAGTCTTCAAAAAGGCCACCCCTTTCACAGAGAATTGCATACACACAGTGTTTGCAGGATTCAAACCCCTACCTAACTATATTATGATACTTGAGAGAGACGCATTAGCATAGCGAGCTATTTGCATTAGTGAATGATTTCCCTTCTCCTGCTGTATTTATTGGGTGCTGACATCATCGGTCTTTCCAAAGAGGAATGTACATCTTTTAGTGTGTTATCCCAGTCTTCAAAAAGGCCATTCCTTTCACAGAGAATTACATACATACACACCCCCTCCCACACAGCGTTTGCAGGATTCAAATCCCTACCTAACTAGGTTATGAAACTTGAGAGAGACGCATTAGCGCAGCACGCTATTTGCATTACTGGATGATTGCCCTTCTCCTGCTGTATTTATTGGGTGCTGAAATCATCGGTCTTTCCAAAGAGGAATGTACATCTTTTAGTGTGTTATCCCAGTCTTCAAAAAGGCCATTCTTTTCACAGAGAATTGCATACACACAGTGTTTGCAGGATCCAAACCCCTACCTAACTATGTTATGCTATTTGAGAAAGACGCATTAGCGCAGTGCACTATTTGCATCACTGGATGACTTCTATTCTCCTGCTGTATTTATAGGGTGCTGACATCATCAGTCTTTCCAAAGAAGAATGTATATCTTTAACTATCCCTCAGTATGGGGGTTAACAATATCTGTGCATTAACAGACGCCTAGTTCAGGGTCACATATGCACACTGGCACTGCCAGGTTATGTTCTATAGCATGCTTTGTGACCACAGGACTTGTAACACACAACACAAGTAGGGGGTGTATCCATATACATCACAGATACACACACCTCTGGGTTGGTACCACTGCACTAAGCATGGCAGGCCATACATATACAACTACCATTGTGCAAAACTGCCTTTTGGTTTGGTGTGTAGTTCAGACCACCCCCCTCCCATACCCAGTAACCACACTTGGCTTTCCTGGGAACAGTGTAGGATATGCAGGTCTTCACACACACCATTATAGTGGTTGACTTCAGGTACACAAATATTGACTGGGGATACTACTCAGGCCCTCAACAACATCATCCTACAGCCACTACAATTGCTGCACCTATGTCTTTAAACTTCCCCCTTCCTTACAAGAGCGCAGTACGTACACGCTCAACCAATCGGGGAAGAGTAAAAAGAAAGATATCGGGGGAAACCCCAGAACCAAGAAGGAAAGTAAGGAACTGAATTGCTTATTTTTTAATTTGACTTCCAGGACTTTCTCCACTGATGAACAGTTCATTTTGAACAAAGGCTTATCGTTCATCCCTTCTAAGGGAAGCACGCTACCTGATACGCTCATAGGTTTGCGTCTTTTCGCAAGAAAATTATCCCTAAAGGTACTGTTCAAGGACAATTTAACTGACAATGCTGATTTTGGTTATAATACTCAGTTATGTAAGAGAAAAAGCTGTTTTATACCTCCAATGCCGCATTTTGTTGAATGTTTTATGCGTGCTTGTGAGTGTGATTTCTATTTGTACTTTGAAGAGGAGAAACATAAGGGCATCTTTGTAAATTTGAATCATGCACAAAAGTGTTCACTTGACCATCTTTCTAGTGATACGGGCATAGTTTTTAAACCAGCTGATAAGGGAGGGGGGATTGTTGCCTTAGATACTTGCCTCTATAAAGAACTAATGTATAACATGCTTAGTAATGATAAGGCCTATAAGGTAATAGATAGGTCAAAAATAACATCTATTGTCAATTATGTACATGACACGATATATGACTTGCTTATGACTAGATCTATAGACAAAACCCTTTATGACTTTCTAATCATAGACTCCCCCCTGATTCCCTTAATTAAGGGATTGCCCAAGTTGCATAAAAATGAAGACCCTCTTCCATTACGCCCAATAGTATCTGGCGAACATTGGGTTACGGAAAATGCTTCACTATATGTGCAATCTAAATTAGGTATCCTAGTGAATGCTGTTCCCACTATTTTGAAAAATACTTATGATCTTTTGTGTGACCTTAAGCACGATTCAGTAAGGAATAATATGAATAAAGATACCCTAATGGTTACGTTGGACATCAAAAGTCTATTCACTAGCATCCCTAATGACTACGGTCTTGATGCTATAAGATCTTACCTCGTCGAACTTGGTACTATTGATAGTAATGAACTAATGACTATCTGTTGCCTACTTGACTTGGTCTTGAACAATAATATCTTTCTATTTGACCATAAGGTGTATGCTCAAACATGGGGAGTGGCTATGGGCACTCCCTGTGTTAATGCATACGCCAATTTGGTAGTTTATCAATGGGAGAAAGACTTCATATTCAGCGACCCTAGGTTTAGGAACATCATTTTATATAGGTGCTTTGTAGATGACGTCTTATTGTTCTGGAATGGTGGCATAGATACATTACAAGAGTTCATATGTTATATGAACTCTACCACTTCATTCTTTAGTTTTACATATGAATGTTCCATTGTCAGTGTTAACTTCCTGGACATTACTATCATCAAGGAGATGAACAACAGCTTAACTACCACCTTATACAAAAAATCATGTTGGAAAAATAGCATTTTACATTATGATAGTCTACATCCACGTTACGTGTTTCGTAATATTGTGAAAGGACAAATAACTAGAATACTTAGACTCTGTAGTAATGAGCAGGATGCTATGGAATTAATAAAATGTCAAACAGAATACTTTATAGATAGGGGCTATCCTCCTGATTTTGTCAGCAGAGTAACAAATACTCTATTTGAAATGCCAATTTGTAAAAGAAGGGGAGGCCATACTCACCACACAAGAGGGAGCAAGAAGGGCGTGGCTTATGGGATCAAATATACTAATGATGTTGAGCATTTAATTAAGATTATTAGAGGAAACTGGAAGATATTGCTCTTGGATCCATCTCTGCCACAATTAGTTGGGAAGGAACCTACATTTAGGTTTAATAACTGCCTAAATATTAAGAGGTTACTATGTAAGGAAAAATTGGATGTTCATCCTGTTGACATAAGAGCAAATTTTAAGACAGGTACTTACCCATGTAGTAGATGTTCACTATGTAAATACATTGCCAAAACTCAAAATTTTGATATTCCAGGTGTAAATATAGTCTTCAAACCTACTTTCTATGCTACATGTGATACGCATAATGTCATCTACCTGGCAACCTGCAATCTATGTGATGCATACTATGTAGGGATGACATCACGCAGATTTAAGGATCGTATTTACAATCATGTATACGATATAAAGAAGAACAACCTTACAAATGCCCTAGCCATGCATTGTCATGATAGACCTCAGCATAGTTTTAGCTTCTTGGTATTGCAAGTTGTGAACCCTAATAGAAGAGAAGGGGATCATATAGGCACCCTTGAGATGTTTGAACTTAGATGGATATTGAGGCTAAAGGCCCATGTTGAACCAGGACTTAACTCAATGGTTAGTATTCACCCTGCTCTCCTAGGGTCCTTATAGAATGTTTTGCTGTGTTTCTTTTCTCTAATTAACCTGGATATTGATTATCCGTACTACCTTAGGCTAATAGAGAAAGTTTATTTAAACAACTTCCATCATTATTGCAACAACTTTTCATTTATATTATATGTTAGCCTCATTCTTTGGTTTTTATGTACATGATTCAGGCTCTGTTCTGCCATAATCCCTACATTATTGTTTTACTATAAACATGTATGGTATAATCTATGACTTGATTATGAATTTAGGAGCTTTTGCTTGCACTTTCATTATATACAGTTGTATTTAATCATATAACTGTGAGATCAACACACATTTTCAGATAGTTTGAAATTAATTAACCGCAATGTTTACTGTCTGAACATGAATAGGTAACTAGATAATGTATGAATTCATACTTAATATGTGTGCCTGCTCTATGCTCTTAGTTTTTATGTATTATTAACATCTTTGTTCTTTGATTTTCGATCTAGTTGATAATTGTTCATATCATACATATGACCAATTTGTTGATATTAGGCATTAGGTAATATTTTGTATGTATATTAGAATCTTCTGGGCATGACTCCTTACTAATGGGACATTGTTAGCCCTACGATGGATCTATCATATTGCCGTTAAACATGAGGCACAGTATTAGTGTACCGACTATATTTTTTAGTCGGGTTAGCAAACATTGATTCTGGGCACTTGACATTAAAGGTTAACATCTTATGTCAAGGTTTTTGACTAATATGTATTAGTATGAGATAAATGATTTTAACCAGATATTATCTCCGTATTAGTTTGCAGTACGTACTGCTTGATTAAAATTGTTATTTAAGCTAGTAGATAATTTGTAGAGAAGTTTTAATAATGAAAATATGCGTGTAACTTATGATGTATTTTTACTTATACTCATTGGTGAAAAACCATGCAATTTTATTCGTAATGTACTTATATGTCTGAGCTCTGATATTGGAGCACCTAAGAAACCTTTGCTCCTTTAAATTTTGAAACCATTGTAGTTTCAATTGCTTAATTATTGTTTTATTGGATTGCTTAATTGAAATCTGTCTTTGTATATAAGAGAATGTTTTTTATTGTTCAAATGTAACCTGATGAAGCGCACCTGAGTGTGCGTGAAAGCGCTCGTTTTCTATTAAATTCATTTTATTTTTCATGGTGGTTCCTTGCAGTTTATACTCTCTTCTAGCCACTACAATTTGTGAATCCATGTGCTATGGCACAACCAGTCACCACACCCACAAGGGGGAATACATATTGGACCTGATCATCACCAACATGGGGACTCTATGTTCCACACCAGAGGTAGAACCATCATTGTTAAGATCAGACCATAAACAACTTTCCCTGGACATCCATATCCCGTCCCCACCCCCAGCCAAGGAAATCACTGTAAAGAATTTCTCAAAAGCAGACTTTGCACTTGTGAAGACTGGGGTGGAATACTTCAAAGGCCCCATGCTGGAGGATAATACAGCCCAATCTGCAGAATCCTTTACAAACGCATTGTATGAGCACCTGCAGGTATGCATTGATCATGCTATCCCAAATAAAACCATGACTCCTCCAAAACAGGAGACCTGTCTGGTTGACCCCAGCCATATATAAGCTGTACAACAGAAGGAGGAAGCTAATACATAACAGAGCAATATCTCACAGACCCACATAGATCATAACCTCTCCTTTGCTAATCACATTGACAGAGTCATTGCAAAGACCTTTATATAGCCCTCCTTATCACATGGGTGTTTGCATGTAGATCATGGGAGGTCATTGTGGCCCTCTACTACTCACTCATCAGGCCCATGTTCGACTACAATGCCCCTTTTGGGGTGTACCTTACCCAACACCTGCGGCAACTACAGTGAACACAACCTCCCTAAGAGGATCATGGGCTACACGCAGATGTCCTATGCAGCTCAACTAAAGGATCTCCAGCTCTACTCAGTTGCTTAATGCCTACTCAGAGGTGATCTATGCCTGATGTATGCAGCCATTTCAAACCCAGAAGTAATGGACATGCTCCACCTCATAACATCCAATACCCTTACAGCTACACACTCCAGGGACTTAAACCTCAGCACAAAAATAAATAGGACATGCTGCAGGGACAGATTCATTACCCAGAGGCTCCCTTCACTCTGGAATTGAATCCCAATTAAAGTTAGCATAGCCCCTCGCCAACCCTCTTCCAGCAAAATACAGCCGCATGGATGGGAAATTGCAATTTCACCCCTGGGATCTCCACTGTGTCCCTGCTTGACAGAGGCACAGCAAACTAGCCTTAAAGGGTGCCTTCTGTGACCTACTTTACAGAGGCACAGTAGGCTACTCTACTGGGGAGGTGGATGACAAGTACACTCTGCCTAGGCTTATGACTTCCCTAGGGCAGACAGCCTAGTATTAACCTCTGCACCTATGTTTATGTTCGGGATGCACAATATTTGTTGCTGCTACTGTTTGCAGGTCTTTGTTGCCATAGCTTTCCCAGTTTCTATGAACAACTTTTGTATCTGCGTAACATGTTTGATCACGACAGGGTTCCAGTATATTAATATATGTGTCTGTTGTCATTTAACTGTGTGCACAGGGCAGATTGCTGGATCGTGGGAGGTTCCTGGCTTAACACATACAACTGCCAGATATGTGTGACTGAATTCTATAATCAGACATGGCCTAAGTGTGTGAGCATGCCCAGTTCAGGCTTTCCATGGTTTGTTGCCTGACATATGTCTCATTTGTCCAAGTGTGTGAGCATGCCCAGTGTGACCTTTCCATATGTTGTGATCTGGAGTCCACTACATTTCTGGTTGTGTATGAACATGACCAATATTTTCATTTATACTGTGTGTGTTGGAAGTCATGTTGTGTTCTTACTGCCGGTCTCCTTTGTGTCATAATTCAACAGGGATTATGCTGTGCCTGCAGGGTTTCCATGTGATAGTTTGCAAAGACTTGGCAACATTCTTTCATACTGGCTGAACACTGCAATACTGTCATGGTGTAGTGGTTCAGTACTTTCATTATGGTGCACATTATCATGGGTTTGAGTTCCATCACTGCTTTAAATGTTCATACTGAGCAGACCAGACTGGTTAAGGGCCAGTTGGGCAACTATGAGCATGTTGTATTGTGTTCAGCTATGGCCTACTTAAACCAGACTTGTCCGACATTGCTGTGTATTCACCAACTTGGGTGGACATTGCCAAACATTACTCCACATTGACTACAGTTGCACTAGTTGGTTTGTGTAATTCTGTTCATAGGTTCATACTAGGCTATCTGCCCTAGGGCATTTATAATCCTAGCCAGAATGTGTTTGGCTTTCAACACACATTTTAAGTGGAGTTTACCATGACATTTTTCAAGGTTAGTATACTGTGCCTCTGTCTAACAGTGACATAGAAGTGATACTCAGGGTAAACCTACAATCTCCCATCCACTCATCAAGATTCCTCTTGAAGAGAGTCAATGAGGGACTCTGGCTAACCTGGAGTGGGGGTTTACTCAAGAGTGGGAGGAGCCTCTGGGTTATGAATCTGTCTCTCCAGCATGTCCTATTTATTTCAGTCCTGAGGTTCAGGTCTCTTGAGCATGTAGCTTGATGGGATTCTGAGTTTCTGAGGTGCAGCATGTCCATTGATTCCAGGTTGGACGTGGCTTTATACATCAGACACAGATTACCTCTGGGCAGGCGGTATGCCACTGAGTGGAGCTGCAGTTTCTTTAACCAGGCAACGAATGGCATATGTTTGAGCCCTTTGATCCACCTGGTAAGGTACTTTTGTGGTCTTTCCAGCTGCTGCAGGTGTCTGATTAGGTACATCCCACAAGGGGCATTGCACTCAATTATGGACCTGATGTGGGATGAGTTAAGAGGCACGATGTCCTCCCCTGATGTAGATGTGAATACCTTCATGATTAGGTGGGCTATATGAAATGTTTTTTCTAAACACTTTGGCCACGTGATTATCGAATGAGAGATTGCTATCAGCTTGGGTCCCCAGCTCCCTTATCACTTCTTCCATACTTAATGGGTTACCACCTATGTGGTAATTTGTGGGCACTTAGTTTTTGACAAAGGGGAGGACTATACACTGTTTTGCATTTAGCTTGAGGACATGGCTCTGGCACCAGTTGTCTGTTTCTATGAGGCCCTTTTGTAGGATGCTTGTGTCAGCTGGAGGGTCGATTATGGTGCCCAGTTTGCAGTCATCTGCAAACTTGTTCACCAACAGTCCTTCTGTGTTGGCCTGTACCTCTGAGAAAGATATACCAAACAAGGGATGTCCCAGGACTGAGCCTTGTGGGATGCCACTTGTAGCTGGTTTGGGGTCTGACATGGCTCCAGCATTTCTGACCATGTGGGTTCTGTCCATGAGCCAGTTTGCAACCCATCTAGTGACATAGGGGTTTATATTGAAGCTGGTGATCTTATCTATGATGACCAAGTGGGGTACTGTATGGAAGGCTTTTGCGAGGTCCAGGTAGGCTGTGTGGACCACCTTCTCCTCGTCAATAGCCTTGGTGACTGTTTCAAATGACTCAACCAGGTTTAAGAGGAGGATCTGCCCTTAACAAGGCCAAACTGGGTAGGATCCTGTGTCTGTAGGTCCCCAATATGTTTATTTCTGAGATCCATGATGATCTTTCCATGGCTTTGCAGACCAAGCTAGTCAGGCTTCTGGGGCGATAGTTTGCAGTATCCATTGAGGCACCACATTTGTGGAGAGGGACCACTGTTGCTGTACACTGCTCTTTGGGTACATATCCTGTGGTAAGGCTGAGACTGAACAGTGGTTTTATGTTTGTGTTCAATTCTTCTTGGGGTTCATGTTGGACACAGCCCAGGACACCATCTGGTCCCATTGATGCTGTGTGTTTTGCTTTGGAGAGGCTGGCTGTTACCTGAGCATCTGCGACGTCAGGGGGGCCAGCACTCTGCTGGGATAGATATTTACCCTTTTGGTGGGGAGGGGGGGAGAGGTTTGCACTGAACCTGTCAGCTCAGATGTTGGCAATGTCTGTGGGTTGGTGTATTGCTTGTCATTTTGGACTACTTCTGAGCATATCTGGGGATTCCCACACAGGTTCCTACCATAAGTAAGGAATGCCTTGTGATTATCCTTGGTGTCCTGTACAATTTTTATCTCAAAGATGGCCTTAGATGATCTTATGTGTGGCCATAGTTTTTCAATAATACTGATCAGAGATGCCTTCCCTTTTTGGGATTTTGATCTATCATATAGTAGCTCCCTCCTTGTATTGTATGGTTTGTTTATGGCTGGGGTCCACCGGACAGGATGACTGGCTTTGGAGGATTGGGTCTTGGTTTTATTTGGGATTGCATGATCCATGCATTCCTGAAGGTGTTCATAGAATGCGTTTATAAAGGGTTATGAGGTCTGGGCCATATTTTCCACAGGCACAGGGGCTGTGAAAGATTCCACCTCAGTTTTTAGGAGTGTGACATTTGCTTTAGTGAATAATTTTCACTGTGTTTTTCTGGCCATGGGCTGGGATCTGGATGTGAATATCCAGTGAGATTACTCTCTGGTCTGATCTTACCAGTGAGGGATACACTTCTGGTCTTGGGCATAGAGTCCCCATGTTGGTGATGATCAGGTCCAGTATGTTTTCCCCTGTTGTGGGAGTGGTATCAAGTTGTTCCATAGCATTTTGGTTTATAAATTCTGGGAACCTTTGGGATAGGGTGTTGGGGCTAGGGTAATGCTCCCAGTCTATGTTTGGGTAGTTGAAGTCACCCGATATAATGGTGTTTGGGGAGACCTTCATATTTTCATGTGTTCTCCAGTCGGCCAAGTGTGGTTCCTGGGTTTAGGAGGGTGGTCTGTAGCAGGCTATTAACTGGAAGGCGGTTTTAGCCACTGTTAGTTGCACATGGATAGTCTCCGATGTTTCATGCTGTGCCACCAACCTGGGGGTGTGGGTATCTTTGACAAATATTGATACTCACCCTCCTTTTGTAGTTTGTTCCATGTTTTGCAGCTGTAAAGCATGGTATGAGGTGTAACCTGTTAATGCTAGGGTGCTCTTGGGAGTCTTGAACCAGGTTTCTGTTACTGCACAGATATCAACATTCTCCATGCTGAGGAGAGTTTGGAGTGTGTGCATCTTACAGTTTTGACTTCTGGCATTGAGTAGCATTACTTATAGTTTCTTATCCCTTGTCATACCTATGGAGGTGGGTTTGTGCTTTGAGCCTTACCTAAAAGAGGCACTATGGGGGTGACAAGAGCCTTTGGCAATATCCAAAATGCCACAGGTGATAGGTGAAATCCATCCCTAGTGAAGCATCATGTCTTGTCGAGCATGTCATCCCAGGCTGACAGGCATTGTATCCCCTTTCACTGACACCAATACTTAAGCCAATTGTTGTAATTGATCATCTTGTCTTCATATTATGGTCTCATGTTTGGTGAGGGTAGGATGATACTCAAGGTCATCAAGTTTGAATATACTACATGGTGGCAAATGCTGTTTAGCACTACCTTACATTGCTTAACACATGGCAATCATGCCTCAGGTGGTGCTGCAGGGCTGCCTATGTCAGATGCACATACTGCACAACTTATACATGTTTGGAAACAGGTAATGTCAAGCTAGGCATCCCTTTTACTATATGTGCAAGTCAGAGAGAGGTATCTTTTCCAGGGTTCCTACTGAGCCAGTGTATGTGCTATGCATTGCCTCTTTGCCAAGGCCAAGGCATACTGGGCATGCCTCCTTCTGCCTACTGGGGCAGGCTCAGGTTGTTCCTCCTCCGAGTCACGCTCTGCCTGTGCTGGCCTTGGCACTGGTGGGGAGCTGTTTGGCCCAGGCCTATGCTGGTCCTGCTGCAGCTGTTTTCGCAGAATCATATTATGTAGCATAGCACATACCATGACAATTTGGGTACATGTAGTTGGTGAGTATTGCAAGGCTCCACCAGATGTGTCCAGGAACTGGAACCATGACTTGAGCAACCCAAACACATGCTCGATTACATTTCGTGTTTGTGCGTGTGCCTCATTATGGCGTTCCTGTTCAGGTGTGTGTGCATTTCTGATGGGTCTCATCAGCCACGGCTCCAGTGCATAGCCAGCATCCCCCACTAAGTGACCATGTGGGATGCCCCCATTGGCAAATGTCTGGTACAGCTGCGTCAGATGCCAGATATGGGAATCATGGTAGCTTCCAGGGCAGCCAGCACACACATTCATTATTATGCGCTGGGCATCACACACAACCTGGCAGTTGATGGAGGGGAAGCCCTTGTGGTTAATGTAGGCCCTACCCCGCTCACCGGCTGGTGCTTTGATGCGTATATGCGTGCAGTCTATTGCACCCACTACCTTAGGGTATTCTGCTATTTGCTGGAAGAGACGCATATTGCTGGCCAATACCTCACGGGAATTGGGGAAATATACATGATCACCGACATTTTCTGACATGGCATCCAGGAACTGGTGCAGTACCCTGGATGCTGATGCCTGTGATGTCCCCATCATATCACCAGTTGGTCTCTGAAAGGTACCTGTTGCTAGTATTCTTAGGTCAACACATACCTTGGTTTCCACTGAGATGGGTTTCCCTCTGTTGGTTCTGTGTGTGAGGCGTGGCCTGCACAGCTCAACAATTTGCTGCAGGAGGTCTCTGTCCACTCTATAGTGCTCCACTATCTCCAGCTTATGTAACCCCTGGTAGGTGACCCTGGGCCTGTACACTCTTCTCCATCTCCTCACTGTGGGTTGTCTAGCAGCATTTGCATTGTCACCACCCTCAGCATGTTGCATATGTCACCTTATAACAGCAATGGCAGCCCCTAGCATTTTTTGGCTGAGTGTAGCTTTTTCAGTTTTCACTTCCAGTAGCTTACTCCTGTGTTGCAGTGTCTCTTGATAGAAACAAACTGCACTGTTGTTTGCAGAGTTTTAACTGCTGGGCTGGGCTAGTGTTCTGCCTGTGTAATTGCCTGATTCTGATTGTTTGCACCTGCTAGCTCTACTAGTATTCCCTGGTAGCTTCCTACTATTTATTGTGCTTCCTTTTTCCTTTCTATTTCCTCGGGGGGCGACGCACATACAGGTGGAAACACACTCACAGCAGCTCACACGCGTGCACACATGCTTAGACAGACTAAAACTTGTTTATTCGGTTATAACATGTGCACACTAGTGCAAACATGCTTACAGGTCTTCCATCAGCCTTATACATGCTTACTCCAGCTTAAACGCGCACTCTGTCTTACTCGTGTTCACAGGCGCGCACACACGCACATACCCGCTCAGCAAGAAACTTTGGTGTTATCCACAGTATACACCTTCCATTTCTTGCCTTTCCCTGGCCTACCTGTTGACACACCTCTTTCCATGATGTCTAACTGACAGCTAACACATGCCACTGTGCTCCAATGAGCTTCACTACTTTCATACATACCCCCCTTGTGATGTCACCTACCTCCTACTCTGTTCCTCCCCATATCCTACTCCTACACTCCACTGACTGTGCTGATTTGCTATGTAAAATTTGATTCACTATCCTAACACTCATTTACATAGGATTGCCTACTAATGCTTGGTTACATGTCTTAGACTGGGCTTCTCCCCTTAGCAACCCCTACTCGGTGGCCATGTTGTCTTCAGCCTGCTATTCCCTTACATTGTCATTTAACAATTTTCATAAATTCCACGTTTGTGGCCTTTATTGTCTTATTTTATGATTTTTATAGCACACCCCATTTGCGCAGCGCTGCACTACGCTTAAACATCGGAAATCGCCGAAAAAAATTCTTTTTATTTTAATTTTGCATCTGGGAAACTTTCCAATGGCCGTATATTTGGCCATTGGCATGCTTCCTCAACCATATGCAACCTTTATTTGGAGCTGACAAGGCTCCATTGTGCTATTTGCAGAACGGTACTCAATTGTCAACTGAGTACATTTCTGCAGCTAACACATCTCCTACTCGGACAGGTCTGTGCTTCCTGAATTGCAAATTTACCTCATTTGCATGCATTTTGGCTGCAAGTGAGGTAATTTGCATATCCCAGCCCTGTCCGTGTAGGAGATATTTTAGGAGCTCTCTTACATGCCCCTACAGGCTGTTCCTGGATCGCTCATCGGACATGATGGCTGCATGGAGTCTTACTCTACTCGTAGACTCCGTGCAAGCCATCGTGAATCCAGGGGAATGTGTTTATACCCTGGATTCTCCTGGTGAGGAACCTTTCTGGGCATTCCAATGTTTGCATATGATTGGTCAGGTAGATGCCAAAGGGAGCATTAAACAAAATGATAGGTCTGATAAGGGCCAAATAAAGTGGCACTATGACTTCCTTGGACCTGGATACCATGCCTTTACTTATAAGCTGTGTGACATAAAATGATTTTATTACTACTTTGGCCACATGCTGGTCAAAGGCTAGATTACTGTGTACATATGATCACAGATCCCTGACTACTCAGTCAACACTTAGCAAGTCTTAATGATGGAGTAATCAGACTGGGAAGCAGTTTTCCCAAAAGGTACTATAATGCATTTCTTGGCATTAAGTTTTAATCCATGACTTTGAAACTAGTCATTTGTCTGTGTTAGACCCTCTTGTAAGATAGTTGAGACATGGGGGAATCCCTGACAACTCCCAGTTTGCAGTCATTTCAGTATGTTGTCAGCCAAAGACCCTTGACATTAGCCTTTACCTCTGAGAAGTAGATTCTAAATGGGCGTGGTCCCTGCATGGAGCCCTAAGGTACCCTACTGGTGTCTGGTGTCTTAGTGGAGGTGGTATCACCAATCCTGACTTCATGGGTCCTGTCAGTGAGCCAGTTGGCAATCATGCAAGTTATGTAGGGGTTTTTGCCCAGTTTGGTGCATTTGCCAACTATACCTGAGTGGGGTATTGTACCCAACACCTTAGCCAGGTCCAGATAAACAGTATGCACCATTTTCTCCTCATCCATTGCTTTGATGACCTTCTTAAAGAAGTCCACCAAGTTTACCAGGCATGATCTTCCCTTGACAAGGTCAGACTGGGTTGTATCCAGTGTCTGAATGATGCCTATATGTTTGTTGATCATTTCCATAATATTTCATTCCATGACTTTCTATATTAGACAAGTCAGACTAATAGGTCTGTAGTTTCCAGGATTGGTTGATGGTTCACCCTTGTGAAGTGGGATAATGGTTGTAGTCTTCTATCCTCATGATATAATGTCTGTTTTGTGGCTATCGTTGAAAAATGACTCAAGTGGCCCTGATAGGTCATGTTTCCAGCTATTTAGAAGGCATCCCAGGATATTGTTGGGGCTCATGTAGGCTGTGTTTTTGGCCTTAACAAGAGCTGCCAGGAACTACTCCTTGTTAATAGTTGGGGGTTATGCTAGCAGGTATTTTGGGGGGAGGGGTGGCGAAGTTTGAGCTGAATTTGTCAGCCAGCAAATTTGCTATGTCACTCCACACCACTGACTACCAGTTCGGCACACTGATGTTTTAAACATTGTTGTAGAAGGCCTTGTGGTTTTCTTTTGCCCGTTAGGCTATCTTGACCTCATAATTAGCCTTGATAGACATAATTAGTCCTCTTAGTTTCCTATTAACTTTATACAGAGTGCTCCTATCATAATGGGAGTTGTTCTTCCTAATTTTAGATATGACAATTTTATTTTGTTATACCCTATTGAAGTTAGGATACCAACAATGTGATCTGTTTTTAGAGTTTGCTTTGGACTTGCTTCTAGTAGATACAGCAGCCTTTATACAGCCATTTACATGGTCTCACAGGGTCTCTGTGAGCAATTCTGCATAGGTTGTTGTGAACTAGGGACTGGAGGGGCATTTAATTTTAATAAACTATCCCTTAATAGGATGTAGCTTGCTTTGTAACTGTTCTATTACAGAGTTTGCTGGAGTAAATAAGTTGAGTTTTATTTTGAAGGAGACAGCTTTGTGGTCCAGCCTTACCAATGAGGATGTGACACTGGAATGGGTACAGTGCTCCCCGTATTAGTGAGTACCAGGTCCAATATGTTTGAACCTCTGATGTTTGGGTGCACTATCTGGTCAAGGGTATTTGTATTAATAAAGTCCAGAAGTTGTTGTGCCGGGGAGTATGAGGTAGTGTATGTTTTCCAGTCTATAGAGGGGTAGTTAAAGTCTCCCATAAATAGGATATTTGGTTTAATGGTGAGTGTCTCCCATAGGTCTAGGCATGAACTATGGAATTCTAGAGAGATACAGGGTGACCTATAGCTTGTAGGGATATGGTATGGGAATTTGTCTATGGTGAGTTACACATGGAAAAATTCCAGGGCAAACAAACCTTCTACTTTAATCCCCCAACAACATTAAAATCAGACCCCAAAATTTTGGAACGCTATTAATCAGATCCTACACCCTGAAAATCCTACCTCACCAAACCTGTGTCCTGATAAGACCCCCAAAGAGACAGCCAACACTTTTAACACCTACTTTTTAGAATCTATTACCAAACTATTTAACAGGAACTCTCCTATTACTCCTCTAACCTCCCTGAACCACCTCCTTCTGCATACCCTACAAACTTTCTCTCTCTCTCTCTCTCTCTCAAACCTTTTCCTACTACCTACATTAAATCACTACTCTCTAGCCATGCTCTGAATCAGCTGATCACATTCCTTCATACTTTCTCCAGACTGCTGCACATTCCCTGGCTGTGCCCATATCTATACTTATCAACCACTCAATCTCTGAATCTAAAGTCCCAACTATTTGGAAACAGTTCTATACTCTTCTAATTCCCAAAGGAGGTGACTCCACAGAAATATCTAATTTCAGACCCATTGCCATACTTTCTCCTCTCTCACAAATACTTGAAAAATGTATACACAAGCAAACTATGCATCATCTCCTACAAGAAAAACCTCTCACTCCTACCCAGCATGGTTTCCATCCTAAGCACAGTACTATTACTGCTCTTCTATCCTTTCTCAATATCATTTCTCTAGCCAGAGACAATAATACACTTATATCTTGCCAATCCCTTGATCTCTCCAAGGCTTAACACTGTTTTACACTCCTTATTACTCAACAAACTCACAAACCTCTATTTCACTTCTGATACAGTAGCATGGTTCTCCAGCTATCTCACTGATAGGCAGCAATCAGTCAGATGGGACTTAGCACTCTCTTCCCCCCATAAGTAAAAACAGGTGTTCCCCAAGGATACATACTTGGGCCTCTATTTAATATATTTACTAACTCACTCTACTCTTCCTGTCCACAGCCCTCCATTGTCCAATATGCAGATGACTCAACAGTCATCACTATTGCAAACTCACCCTCTGAACTACTTTCCACTACCCAGACATCCTTCAGCTCTGTTGAGACTTGGCTCAGAAAAACACCAGCTCATCCTCAATCCAAAAACAATAAACTGCTTCTCTTTCTCCCTAAATCTGTTAACCACATCAAACCTTCCTTTACCATTATAATCACTAAACAATACTCCCATTGAAGTACATGCCAACACAAAATTGGAATCATATTGATGACCAACTAAAATTTGATTTACATATTAACAATTGGATCAGAAAAAAACAACAGAAGCTAGGACTCCTGTACAGAAATAGTAGATTCCTCACTACAGAAGCCCAACATACTCTAACTCATGCCTATCTTCTCCCTTGCCTTACTTACTGCTCCCAAATATTTACTAACTTAAACTCTTCTCTACTTTCTAACCTAGAAACTACCTACCACAAAGTAGCCAGGTTTGCAGCTCAACAGCCTTATAAATGTCATCATTGTCTCTCCCTTAAATTAATTGACTGGCTTGAACTACCTCTCCTGCTACTCCAATCTCAGCTACAAATGATCCATTCCATTCTATATCAACCATCTTTCTGCCCAGCGCTATCATCCCTCATCTCACATTACTCTCCTACTAAATATCTCAGAAGTGCAACCCAAGACTTACTAAATGTCTACAAACCAAAAACAAAAACTGGTGGCAGCGTATGTAGTTACCACCCTTCTACTGAATGGAACAAACTCCCCCTAGATATCAGAAATCAAACAAACCCCAATTTAAAATAGCACAGTATGATTACAATAGTGAGGTCTACTGTACTTATCTGTGTGTAAAATGCAAGTTTTGTGGCCTTGCACATAGCTTGAGTAATCTTGTACATCCTGATTTGGGTACTAGGTTTATGGCGAGTTGTGACACCAATGATCTCGTTAGTTTTACATTCTGTAAAATATGCACCTGGTTTTACATACATTGGTTTATATGTTATCTGTTATCTATGCTGGTGCTTGTGCATACTGCAACATTTTATTGTAGGGGTCCCCTGGGTGAATGCTTCATTTGGTGCATGTTCTTACCAGGAGCTGTTACTGAAGGGTCGTTTGGGGAAATATTTTATTCTGATGCTTGTGCATACTTCAACATGTTATGGTAGGAGTCACTTTAGTGAATGCTTCATTTTGGTGCATGTATATATGAGAAACTGTTACAGAAGGGTCATTTGGGTGAATTGCTTCATGTTAGTGGTCGTGCATACTGTGGCATTTTATTGTAGGGGTCCCTTGGGTGAATGCTTCATTTTGGTGCATGTTCTTACCAGGAACTGTTATTGAAGGGTCTTTGGGTGTCCGGACTTTATTGAGCTTTCTATCCTGCAGTGCTGTTTTTTACTCAGTGTTATGTGTTTAGCACAGTCCTGTTTTTCTGCAATCCTTTCAGCTAGGGGCTTCCATGATCACTCCCAGTTTGCAGTCATCAGCAGACTTTGTCAGCCACAGTCCTTTAGTTGTAGCCTGTACTTTGGAGAAGTAGATTCCAAACAGCAGGGGTCCCAACACCTATCCATGTGGAAAACCACTGCTAACAGGTCTGTGGGAGGTGGTGAAATCCCCTACTTTGACCATATGAGGTTCTCTGTCCCTTGTAATTTTGAATTTCTGGTCAGTTAGGATTACAGTCAGTTACAAGTATCAACTGTCTTTGATTCCTAGATTCCTAGATTCATTGATTCATAGGACATACAAGGAAGACAGACCAAAGGCTATGTGCAACATGTCAGTAACCAGTGGCTGGAACACCATTTACCAGGATGTTATACTTTGTAAATACATGTTATTAGTTGTACTCTAATTCTAGCATTGAGCAACCATATATTGTGTACAATATTTGGCTTCATCTGTCATGCATAGAATTTTGGTGATAGGAAGGGCTCAGTAATATATAACTGCTGTACTACTTTGACTGAATTACTCTGTTTTTTTCTCCTAACAGATGGTAATGACTCAGTGTTATATTACACCTGTACCTGGAATATTTTGAATGCCTACTCAACAGGTAATGTGCAGCAGTTTTCCACCAGCACATTAGGTGTTCGTTTCAGTGAATGTTTCATTTGGTGCTTGTACATACCAGGAAATGTTACTGAGCAGTTGTTTTGGGGAAATCTTTCATTCTGATGCTTGTGCATACATTATAGTGAAGGGGCTGCTTGGGTGAATGCTTCATTTTGGTGGTTGTACATACTAGGAAATATTACTCACGTTTCATTTGGGGAAGTGTCTAATTTTGGTAATTGTGCATACCTCAACATTCTACTGAAGGGGTTGCTTGGGTGAAGTGTTCATGCTGATGGTTGCACATACTCAGAAATGTTACCGAAGGGTTGTTTGGGGAAACGTTTCCTGTTGGTGCATGTATACCTGGACATACTAATGAAGATGTTGCTTGGGGAAATAATTAATTGTGTATCAGGGAAGTGCTTGTACATACATGGTGAGACTGCTGAAGTGACCACTGGGCAAAATAATTTATTGTGCCATTTTGGTGCTTGTGTATGCACAATGCAAACAACTGCAGGGGTTACTGGTGAAACATAGAAATTCACTCTGCAAATTACATATGGTTAAATTACTTAGAATACAGCACAAAAATGTAAATACAGTGTAATATGCCAGCATATAAGACATCAGATACACCAGTGACTAATTAATAGTATAATGTAAGTTAGCAATTAAAGATAACAAATCATTTCTGCTTGTATTATTCTATTTGTGATTATACTCAGTAGTTGCCAGATTGAGATAAAGGTTATTACTTGCTGACTACTACCGGCATGGAGGTACCATATATTTTGTGCATTTTTCCTGGCTTTGTCAGTCATGTGTGGAATTTAGGTGGGATGAACGGCTCAGTAATATGTGTTATACTATTTTTACTGAAATTGCTCTGGTCTTCTCCCAACAGATGATGAGCCTGTATTACATATCAGCTGCAAAAGGTAATATAATGAATGCATATTGAACAGGTTATGTGCAGCAATAATCACCTGTGTCTGATCATGCATACCTTTGCAGTAATAACATGCAGATCATTATCACATTAACAAAAACAGCACTTACAGCATAGCACTGAGTCATTATCACTTTATCTGTCAGCAGCTGTCACTGTTATTCATATAAGTAAAGAAGTCGTTATCACATCGATGAATGCACAAGCCAGATATGGGTTTTTGTCTGCATGGAGTCATTTCAAGCCAACCCCCACCTACACCAGTTTCTTTCTGTCATTTTGACAATTTGTTTTAGACACAGTAAAGTTCCCATTGTGGTTATATGCTTCATATTCTTGTGAACTACTGCAATTTCACATAATATTTTGTAGTAATTTTCTGTATCACACAGTCACTATATAGTTTTCTGGTGTGTTGCTTTTCCAGTACCTCTGCAGGTATATAACATCAGAATGTTGTATACTGTTGTGTTTTTCAGGTGTAATTTCAAGTGGAAAGTAACACATCCCACAACAAAGATGGCGTATGTGGAGGAGAAAGCAAGTAGTATTTACCTGTTGGGTGAGGAAAGACTCTGATGGTTGCAGCAGTGGTTCAGACATCAGTATGTACCTTGAGACACCACGTAATGCCAACCAGAGTGAGGATGAAGACTATGACACAGACGATGAGATTCCACTTGCACATGTGCATGAGAAGGCCATTGCCTGTGATATGGATGATGCCCCTGTGCCAGCCATTACTGACAGACCACTACAACTTGTAACAGAACACCTGAACAATAAGGATGAAACTGACCAGGATAGTAAGGATGAGGTACCACTTGCACTCCTAAGGAAGGGTGCCAAACACAATGGTCACCCAGTGCAGTCTGATTTTGACACAGATGATGAATTGCCTTTATCTGTGTTCAAGAAAGCCTATGCTATCACAGGCAGACCCATGAAGTCCTCCACAGTCCATGACAGTGCAAGTGCTGACAAGGATGTGGATGTTCCTTCGACTGTAGTTGAGGTTCATAGTAGTCCAGAGTATGTGGATTGGGATGGAGAAAATCCACTAGATCTGAGTGTAAGTAGCTCCTTGTCAAGCAAGTTATGATTGTGCCTCAGCAAGGAATGTCTGTTAGTACTTCACTAACAAGTTCATGCAATACAGTTGGTAGTGACACAGATGAGAGAGCACCATCACTGAACCATGCCCGACTTTCCAATTCAAGCTGTCCCAGGTGACCCAGTAAGGTAAGATCACATGGGAAAATGTCTCACAGCAGTACGCATTGATGACTTTATGGGGCCAGTAGGTCATGTAAACAACTTGGGTTCAGCTAGCACAGAGATGGACTTCATGAATTTGATGTTCCCAGAGGATCTGTACACCCTTATTGCCAATGAAACCAATTGCTATGCTGCACAGAGGCAGGTTGCAGCAGGCAAGGTTGATACACAATGGAGTCCTGTTTGTCCAGGAGACATATGCACATTTCTAGGTGTCAGAATATACATGTCCATTGTACATGTTCCTGAATATCGGCAGTACTGGGAAACACAACATGTATATGGTCACTTCCCAATAGCTGAGTACATGACCTGAGAGGGGTTTGAAAAAATTCAGCAGCATTTCCATTGCAATGGCAATCACCTGAGGATACCACAGGGCTGTGTGGGTCATGATAAGCTACATCATGTATGGCCAGTTCTGGATGCAGTACTTCATGCATGCAGGACACAGTACAATGTGCATTGTGAGGTGGCTGTAGACAAAGCCATGGTCAGCTTCTGTGTACGCTTGACATTTAGACAGTTTATGCCTGGTAAGCCCGAGAGGTATGGCATTAAGGTGTGGGTGTTGGCAGACTATCAATGGGTATGTATGAGAATTCCAGGTATACACTGGAAAAGCTGAGCAGAATACAGAGTTATGGTTGACCTAAATAGGGGACTGATTGGCAAGAAGCATCAAATTTACTTTGATAAATTCTTTATCTCTGTCCCACTGGCACAGCAGTTGCAGCAAGATGGTCTATACTGCTGTGGAACCATGCGCATCAATCAGTCAGGATGGCCTCTAACATTCAACAGACAGGCCATTGGAAAAGCACCTCGAGGGTACGATAAGCAGTTGCAGAGTGGACCACTGCTGGCTACTGAATGGAAAGATAGCAACCCAGTATTCCTCCTGTCAACTAACAGTAACCCAACCTTGTCAGTCTCCAGCACACAAAGGAGAAATTGTGACGGAACAAAGACATTGGTGCCATGTCCACCAGTTATAAACATGTATAACACTTACATGAATGTGGTGAACTGAGCAGATCAGCTCAGTGGGTGGCACACCTAGACACCATGGATGTTAGGATAATCTTGGATGGCAGTGGGGAACTTGGAGGCTCTTCAGCTCAATCCCAGTGGGCTGCTTTCCAGGATATGCATGGTTTCACAGGAGCCACTATGATGCCTTGAGTCCCTCGCCAAAAGGCCACCTGCAAAAAAGAAAGAGTCTAGGTACATCTTTTTCCTTTTACATAAGGGTCTAGCAGATTGCTGACAGCAGTAAAGTGTACCATACTACCATGGATATTCTGATCTGACCTTTGTGTGCCCCCTTGTCAGTTACCAGCCAAGTGTTTCTGTTCCAGGGCCAGGAAGGTTTCTCTTCAGATATGTGTGGTAACAGCCCTTGTGCTGCTGGGTGCAGCAGTGGGTGTCATACCCAACCACCATGGACCTTCTGAATGACCTGGATATCAGTTGGGAACTTGGAGACTCTTCAGCTCATTCCCATAGTGCTGCTTTCCTAGGTAAGCATGGCCTCAGGGGTGCCACTGTGATGCAATGTTTTCCTCCCAGAAAGGACACATGCAAAAAGAGAAAGCCTGAGTCACTCTTAGTCTTTTCACTTGTTGTCTTTGTTTAGCTCTCCATGCAGTCTCCGTCCCTTCTGGTGTAGCAATTGTATGTACATCAGAGCAAGAAGCTTTACAATAGCTCCCTCCTTTGAGTCCTTATGGCCACTGGCCAAAAGGACACATGTAAATGGAAAAGGCAGAGGTAAGGCAGAGTGCTGGCATTGCATGCAATGGGAAGCCAATGCTGCTACCAGCAGTCTGAGTGGGCAGGAAGCACAGGTATGGGACACTTCAGATGCCCACCAGCTGAAGCTCCATGATTGCCCTCAGCATATTAGTAGAGTGGCAGTCCTTACCCTGCCTTTTCTCTTTATGTGTGCCCTTTGTGTACCCCCTTGTCAGTCATTGTATGTAATTTTGTGTTTTTCAGGGCTGGTAGGTATGTATCCCTGCAGCATCACTCACTCTGTGTCATTTGGTGTTGCAAAGGTAGTAGGCATGTAGGTGTGCATTGTCATCACCAGTTATGCACCATATCAAAAGAATAATGCCACTGTGGACAGGAGTGAAGATTAGGATAAGCTAACCAGGTAATGCTATTGATATACAAATATGTGTAGTCTTCCAATACATCTGTCAAAGATCAGTAGTAACCTGTTTCAATTTATTTTCAGTGCAGGTACATCCACATGGCTTCATGAGTAGGAGAACAACAAGTGAGAGTGTGGGCATGTGGCCATTCCAACATTCACTGGGCTGCCAGCCATGCCTCCAGAAGTGAAAACCACTACAACTTGAGCATCCCCCACATCTAGTGTGAAGGTATACTGGATTGCAAGAAGGAGTATGCATTGGAGCAGACTCCTGCAGTTGGAAGAGAAGTGTTCAATCTACCCTGAGCCTGACATTCTTGTGCTGCACATTGGAGGAAATTATGTCATCACTCACCCACTCAGAAGGCTAAGGTTTCAAATCAGAACAATTTTTGAACACTTGAAGTCATGGTGGCCATGTTTCATTTTGTGTGGTCTGACATAATTCCTCACCAGATATGGAACACAGCAAACAGTCAATGAGCAGCACACAAGGCCAGACATTTACAGAATGGGTTCATGCATGGCTTGATGCACAGGGTTGGTGGATCAGCAATCTGCCATGACAGCATCACCACAGAAGATGTTCACCTTTTCAGAAGTGATGGCATTCACCTAACTGAGGATGGCATTGCATTGTTCTTGACTGACCTCCACAATGGCGTGATGACAGTTATGCATGATATATTGGTAACATGCAGGTAGTGAAAATGAATGGACAACAGCCATGACCAAGTAGGACCAGTATGGTAAGAAACTCTATTGTTATATTGTATTAACACCATTGTCACTACTGATAACACAGGAAAAGAACTGCTAGGGAACTTGTACACATGCTGAGTAACATTTCATTTTCAGATTGTAAAAGAACTATCTGCATGCTGTCCACAGGTTCAGATAACCATTTGATTATGAATTGTGTTATGCAAATTATAATATTTTTCTTAGTTTGGCAAATATAAAAAGAACTGTATCTGTATTCTGTGCACATGTCCAGATATCACAGTTTGTTTGGGAACATGGTTATGAGAATTATGAATTTTTCATATTTTGCTAAATAACTTTATCATGGAACATGTCATCAGTGTAAGTAATACTGCATTTTGAAGGCAGTAGTAGTAGTTACAGGATGGAAAAACAGCTGCATCTGTATGCTGGACAAATATATTTTGTTTAGGACTTCAGTTATGAGAATTATGATATTGTTTCATATTTGGTGAATAACTTTGTCAGGGAAAATATCAGCATGCTACGCAGTAGCCCATTTGAAGACAGTATTAGTACTTGCAATATATAAAAAGAACTGTATCTGTATGCCATACACATGTCCAGATATCTCAGTTTGTTTGAGCCCATGGTTATGAGAATTATGATATTTTTTTCATATTTTGCTAAATAACTTTATCAGGGAACATGTCATCAGGATAAGTAATACCTCATTTTGAAGGCAGTAGTAGTAGTTACAGGATGGAAAAAGAACTGTGTCTGTATGCTGGACATATATACAGATATCATATTTTGTTTAGGACTTCGGTTATGAGAATTATGATATTGTTTCATATTTGGTGAATAACTTTGTCAGGGAAAATGTCAACATGTTAAGTAGTGGCCCATTTGAAGACAGTATTAGTATTTGCAAGATATAGAAAGAACTGTATCTGTATGCCATACACATGTCCAGATATCACAGTTTGTTTGAGCCCATGGTTATGAGAATTATGATATTTTTTCATATTTTGCTAAATAACTTTATCAGGGAACATGTCATCAGGGTAAGTAATGCCTCATTTTGAAGACAATGTTAGTCCTTAAAACATGATAAAAGAACTGTCTCTGTATGCTGTACATGTACAGATATCAGTTAGTTTAGGACTTAGGTTATGGAAATTATTAATTTTTTCATATTTTGGTAAATAACTGCAAGGGAACATGTCAATGTGCTAAGTAATTCCTCATTTTGAAGACAGTATTAATAGTTACAACATGGTAAAAGAACTGTGTCTGCATGCTGTACACATGTACAGATATCAGTTAGTTTAGGACTTAGTTTATGAAAATTATGATTTATTTCATATTTTGGTAAATAACTTTGCAATGGTGCATGTCAGTGTCCCAAGTAATACCTCATTTTGAAGACAGTATTACTACTTACAACATGGTAACATAAATGTGTCTGTATGCAGTACACATGTACTGATATCACAGTTTGTTTATTCTTGTAGGATTATGAAATTTATACATTTCCAATACTTCTCATCATTATGCCCATATATTTGCAAGTGAGCATGGTGACGACACAAATGATGCATTATTTTGAAGCTGACACTGAGCCACACAACTTGTACACTAATATGTAGTCTCTCCCCGAGATTCAGGAAGCTCCATGCAAAAATAGTGTTATTCTTGCATGGAGCATTCCATGGCCATGTAGGACAGCAGTGCACCTTGCATATTCATGAGGGCATGCTGCTGTCTACACTTCATGGTCACGAAACAAGAACGAGTGCAGGGGCATGTCAGAGCAGTACTCACACAGTACACATGCCCCCTGCACTCTAGAATTGCCGTCCAGCAATTCTACAGCAGCTAACAGTTCCCACAAGATAACAGTGTCCATGGATAAAACAATTAAGCACAGTCCCCACAACATAGCTCTAAACTTTCCGGAGTTTCGGAGAGTGTCCAGATTATTCTCATTTTGCCCTTTCCATCATAAGATGTCCTCTAACACAAATTGAGTCATACTAGCAGCTTTCTAAGTTTATAAGAGTAATATTACATGTTTAAATTTGTTTTTCTAGACCCACCAAAGTTTAAACATAGCTGAGTAGGTTTGTGCATCACACACCTATGCTCAGCCTAGCTCACACATCCCAATGAGCTAAATAAAAATATACAGCCAAAGCAGCATAAAGTAAAACAGTGTGGTGGTTAGACCTGTCGATTAGCATGGAAGCATTCACAGTTTGAGCCCCCATCCAGTCCATTCATTTTAATTGTGAAAACAGCACTAAAAGTATATTTTGTTATCAATAGATAGTGAATAATATATATTTGTTAACCAGGGTAGTGTAGCAGGTCCAAATCTGATGTGTTAGTGTAGTACAGATGTGAAACACCCATATAAACAAAAGTGTCTCATACAGTATAGCCACAAAAGAATGTAATGTAATGAAAGCACATAGGGGGATTTTATGGAAGGTAAATATACATATCATAATATGTAATTTATGAGGAATCAATCCCATGATCCTGATAGTCGTAAAAGGGAAGCTGAACAATGCTAACTTGTGCTCAACTATACTTAGCCAGTATAACCATTGCTCAACTATAAATTCTAAGCAAGAATTAGTGTAGGTAAGTGGATTTGCACACTGGTAAGCAGTGCTTAGCATATATTCCTTTAAGCAATGTTTATTTTTGCTAAGCGGGTTAGCCCGGCACTTAGCTTAGCTCAGCATATTCAAAACTGTCCAATCACAGCAAAGAGCAGGAAATCAACCCTATTTAAACCTTGCAGGTGGGAATACAGCTCATAACCAGTTGTAGCTCCCCACTGTAGGCACTATGTCTGGTGTTGGTGAGGGTGTGTGCTTTTGGGCACAGCACTGGGGCATACAGGAGTCCAGGGTCATAGTTGGACTCATTGTAAAAGACCACGATGCGAGACTGATTCAGGACCAGTACCAGGACTCCCAATGCAAAGTGGAGGCCAGGGACCATCTCGCCTGCAATCTCACCAGTGCCACTGGCATCCCTTGAACTGGTGAGCAGGTCTGGCACCACTTTGCTGACTTGAAATGGAGGAAGAGGGAGCTCTTGGGCCAGTGGGTCCAAGATGCCTGGCCAGGGAATGTTCTAGGTGTGTGTATCAGTCACAATAAGTGTTTTTCAAAGTCCTGCCTGTGTATGTGATGGATAGGTATGCATAAATGCATAAATGTTTTTCTTATCTCCTGTACAGCTGCAGAAGAGAGGGTTGCGAACTTGGACACCCATGCCAGCAGGCTGCTAAGGCTGAGTTGCAAGGCTGGTGAGTAAGAATCTAGCTTGTAGTATTCAGGGCAAATAAATAAAAATGAGTATAATGTCACCTTGCAGTATTTAAAAATAGGTATGGTTTGTACAGAATAAACTAATAGAGACATACAGGTTATATAGCAATAAAAGTGTAAGTACTTGTCAATAAAAGTCCAAACCCCAGACTGGTTGCGTTTACTTTGGTATTGTATTAATCAAAATGTGTACAGTTTATGCATAGCAACTATAGCTCTGAAATCATTAAATAATTAAGGCTCATCTGACAAAGACTGTGGAGTTGTAAAAGAGGAGATTAGCTATATAAAGAGAGTAGTAGACAGAAAACAGTCAGACAAAAGACAGCAGGTTCTTAATAGCTCATTCTGATGAAACACAAACTTGTACGTTTTAGCAAAAACAGGCACAGTTCGAATCCTGGGAGTGGTAGTAAGCTGTATGCATAATTTCACCCAGGGTTTTGTGAATAAGGGTAGAAACAGTCAAGTAGTGTTAACAGAAATTTCCTCCACAGGTCTGTCAGGTAAGAAAAGGTATAAAGTATTTATAAGAAGGCTGTAGTTATGCTGTGTTCAACACCCATTGTCCAACCACAAGGGTGCAAATGACAGAAAAATAAGTGCATACACCAAGTAGTCTCCCCTAAGAAATGTTCCTCAAGTGACACGCTGTCACAGCTAGTGGTCACTGCTGCCAACAGCCAGGGTGACTGATAGAAATCAAAGCAGAGTATGGCAGTAGCACACACACACACACACACACACACACACACACACACACACACACACACACACACACACACACACACACACACACTATGAGTGCTCATATGTAACCCTGACTAAGTGAATATAGATAGAAACAGTCAGGTAGTGTTAACAGAAATTTCCTCCATGGGTCTGCCAGGTAAGAAAATGTATAAAGTAGCTATAAGAAGGCTGTAATTATACATTGTGTACAAACATACCACTGCCCAACCAAAGCCCATAGGTTATTGTAAAGTGAGGTAATACCTGTAGAATAATGATTGGAGCAATGATCATTAAAGTTGTGAGAACTTCAAGCATATACAGTTGTTAACTGACATTTCTCTCTCTCACCCACCTTATCTGCACCAATAATCTAAACACATAAATCAATGTGTATGTTTTCACCAAACCTACTGTTGGGAAATGTGGCCCATTGTTCTACAAATATTGAAATGTTCTTCTATTAATGTTCCCTGTTCAAATACTATCATTGGTGGCCTGTTGCTATCAATGTAACCTGCATGCCATTATAATGCCCACTGTGGTTCTATATATGCATGTGTTGTGTTTGCTATGCAACTGTCCCAAATCTGTTGTTTTGGGTTAATGGGAATACTCATGCATGCTGTTACAACTAATCCTGTAATGTGTTTTTCATAACTAACCAAAATATGTTCTAAAACTGCAACACCATAGCACATCTGGGAAGGCCGATCCCACCGGATCTGCCTATCCTGTCTCATCTAGCCATGACACTGGACCCCAGCATGTCTGGGGCCCACTTCAGGACCTCCTTGTCTGCTGGTCCTTCACCACCTTTGGATGGAACCGCCTCAGGGGATGGGGCTCATCCCCACTGGGCGTGAACTTGAACAGGATACTGTCACCCGAAGCCAGGTCCAGGGGTTGGTGCATAGAGAGCTTTCAAAGGAGTTTGGGAAATCTGATATGCCAGCTTGAGGGCCGCATGATGCATCTAGAGGGTCAGCCTGCCCCTCCTGCTCAGCCCCCAGCACAGCCACCTTCGGGGCCGTGAAGGTGCAGTGGTGACTGCCAATGGGTGGGGACCTCAGTCCCACAGTATCCATATGGGGGCTCATGAGTGTCTGATTCCCAACCCCCCTCCCCATCCAAGGTGTTTAACATGTGTCATATACCTCCTCTGTCTTTTATCCTGTCTGTCTTGTCTGTCTTCCTACCCAACCTATCTCCCCAAATATACCTATCCTTCCCCAACATCCTACTCTCACCTTAAAAAAAGGGCAGTCTGTTCCCACAAAAAAATGTTGCCCCATACATAGCTGTCCATTTTGCACACATGTCCACTGGACACATGTAATCTGGTCTAATTGGATTCCCAACACATTATTGTTGTCTTCACCCATTTCTCAGGGGTTTGAGTGTTCAAATATACCTCCAGATTCTGTATATATGCACAGCTGTTGCTGTAGATGACGTGGACAGCTATGGACCTTCTCTACACCTGCACTGCACATCCCTAGCTATCTTTCATATTGTTTTTCCCTCTGTGTGCCCCCTTTTTTCACCAATTTCATATCACCCTTTTTTTCTTTTCTTATAAAGAACTTAGTGTGGCAGTAAGTGGGAGTAAACAGCAGTAAGCAGCAGTAAGTGGCAGTAAGCGAGTTTGTGCGATGCTAAGCGATGCCTACACAGATTAAGCAGTTTCCTGGTTAACCGTGTGTTGGCATTGCTTTCCATCATTCAAACCTTCACAAACCCACTTACAACTGCTTAAAAGTGCCGTAATCATGGTGTATCCATCAGCCTTTCTTCTACCCAGCAACAAAATGGTCAGCCCTTGAACCCAGGACCCTGAACACCATAGCCACAGCAATCTACCACTAATCCAGCTGAGCTGTACAATGGCTTAATGCTTTTCCAAACATATCATTCAGTAAAGTCATTCAACAGTAGGGAAAAGATCCTGTAGTATTAGTCAAGTTTATATATATATATATATATATATATATATATATATATATATATATATATATATATATATATATACACACACACACACACACACACACACACACACACACACACATATATATATATATATATATATATATATATATATATATATATATATATACATGTATGGAAATGGATATATAAATGTATATATGGAGCTGCATATATATATATATATATATATATATATATATATAATACATGTAGAGATATATACATATATATATATATATATATATATATATATATATATATATATATATAAAAGTAAATACATACATACATATATATATATATAAATATATCTGTATATACCTACAAATATATATATATATATATATATATATATATATATATATATATATATATATATATATATATATTGCAGCCGTACCTCAGATCCATATTACGAACCTCTTACTGCAATAAATCTGTCCATAAATATAAATCCCTATAATATCAAGTTTGATGGAATACAGACAGGTGTTAAAGTAAACTTTATTAAAGAAACATTATTAAATGTATCCCCTATGGGGAATTTCTTAGAATAAAAAGAATATATAGTGATAAAAAAGAGTGTGAGAAGGAAATAGTAAAACAGCACACATGTTTGTAACTAGAGGTTACAAGGAAAGAGTGGTGGAAGAAGGGAGGGTAGTACAACAAAATAATACTAAAAGCAGGTATAGCATGCAAAGCAGAATGCATCAACAGGATAAACAAAAATTATGTTATGTGATCAAATATACAGTATTTACAGAAGTTTTAATAAATTTGGTAAAATATCATTGGGGTATTTTAGAAAAAAATAAATTCCTTAATATAAGAGGAAATATATCACATGATTTCTTATTCGAAAATTAGAAGTTTAAGAAATTTCTTGGTGCATGGCAAGTTTCAGCTGCCTGTAAGTCATAGGCGTTTGGGGGTAGGTGTAATGGGTACTTTCCTTTGTGGAAATGTATGTAGTAAAACATTTTGATAAAATGAATGAAAAGTATTTTACATGCAAAGGGAGATTTTCCTGTTAGAGTACTAGAATAGTTTATGGTTTGAAATGTCCCTGTGGTAAGGTATACACAGGGGAAAGTAAAAGAAGTTTCAAACAAAGGTTGAAGGAACATATTAGGGATGTTAAGAAGGGCAAAAAAGAAAGTCCTGTTGCATCACATTTTAATGAATGTCACAGTGGAAATTTACAAGGCTTACAAGCTACAATTTTGGGGCAAGTACAACAAATGTATGACTTTGATATTAAAAGACAACTTTGGAAGTTAGAATCTACTTTAATTCTGAAGTTTAACACTAATCCCATATGGAATGAATCAAGAATGTCATTGGAAATGTTTTTTTTAATTAGTTTAAGTTTATGATTGGTTAATTGTTTGTAACCATGTTATTTAAAGATAGAATATGTGAAGTAGGGATATACTCTGTAAAGGCTGAAGAGCAGAGGCGCTAGAGGAGTCTGCATTTTATGCTTTGTATTTGCTGCTAACCAGATTTTATTGGATTCAGTGTGTGCTTATTTTACCTGTTTTGTGGGACTACATTGTGGATCTACTACTGGAATGGACTATAATTTTAATAAAATATAAAGGTAATCACTGGCTTCTTTCCTCATGTGGTGGTGAGCAAATCTGTCCAAAGGCTGTCAAAATGGGGGTCAATGGGCCCAAACTAGGGACCTATTTTAAATATTGCTCCTATTCCTCTCTCTCTCCAGCAGCAACTGTTCTACCTTGCAACAAAATTATAAATACTGCCAAGTCTTGAAAACAGGGCACTGTAAACAACAAAGTAATGTACCATTACACCATGTGAGCTCTTTACTGACTGATATGTTTGGAAAATCATCACTGTTTTAGAGTCCTTCAACAGTAGGGAAAGGATTCTGTAGAATCAGTCAGATTTTATACATATACATGTCTATATGTATGGAGATGTATATATGTGGACAAATCTATACATAATCCCCGGGATTCATGAAGCTTGGCTCAAGGATGGCATTAGCCTTGCACCAACCGTGTGGTGTAGAGATGGCACAGCAGCACCACATGCATATTAATGAAGGCACGCTGTCGTAACGGCCACGTGCATAGGAAATGTGTATGAGTGCAGGGGGCGTGTCCAAGTGCTGCATGGAGGCGTGAGCATGTCGGCTGCATACGCGCAACCTAAAATGCTGACTAGTACAGCCTGCCTCTAATAGTAATCACTCCTGTCAGTGTCCGTGGATACTGAAATGTATGCAAAGCATACAAGACATCATTGCGAACACCACAATAAGAAGTAAACACAAAGGCATGTAGCTGAATATTGAGTCCCTGTCCCTCGAACAAAGATATTTAAAACCCCGTGCCCGTATTCCATTGTAGTGTCGCTAGTTATACCAAGTGGAAGTGAAACACATCGTGTTAGTGTGCCGCCAATTGCCAATCCTAGCCCAATGGTTTGGGTTACCACCTGTCCTACATTGTGAGGGACAGTCCCCCTCTAGACAGGCGTGTCCATGCCAAAACCATAATAAATGTGAAATGTCCTGCGATAGTAGGACATAATTATGTCCCACATGTTATGTAATAGTCCCATACAGTATGTATGTCCGTATATAAAATACCTATATGTTACAAGAAACAGAATAAGCAAGTAAATGAAACAGAATAAGCAACTACACTGTTACAACAATAAAAGCTTATATGTAGGCATAAAACCAAAGTACTATCCTTTGTAATGACCGTGGGTATGTGTTGGCCTGTAAACTCAGATGTGTGCCACAAAAATGTCCCATCCAGGTCATATGAAAAGGTGGCAACCCTACCATTGGTCAGAGCATTCGCCCAATATCTGCCCATTCGCTGTCCAAGTCGTCCTTGTCGGGATGGCCCATAGATGAACGGGTATTATCCGGGTCTACCTACCATGTCATGAAAGATAAGTATGTGCATGTAGCTATGTACATGAAGTACAGCATATGGATAATCTGAAATGTTAGTGTAGACCTCACAACCATATTGGTCCCAGAGATATGTAGTGTATGCAATGTGTTCTGTTGACTGTGCCATGGGCCATCAACTAGAGAAGGGATGAATGTTGTCTGTGGAATATGGGGGTGGGGGGTGATGGGTAATGTAATAATTCGCCAAGGGGAGACTGGATTGGATGCACAATAGGTGAACTGGAAGTCTACGAGGGAGAGGTGGGTGAATCAGGAAATAACCAAAGAACAAATATACACATCCGCAATACAATCCCACAAACATGTGAACATTAAAATGTGCAATACATATGTACAGAAACGTTACCGGCACATACCCACATAATGGCCTGGCCTGAACTGAGCCATCCAACCCCAACACACCTGGATACATAATTGAATACCCATCATCCCCTTCACAGCACACCACCACCCCTTCCTGAACGTCCACCAAAACCAGCCATACTCGGGCTGCTAGATAGGTGCGGCCATATCTGCACATAGTGACCCCCTACCCATATCTAGTAGCAGTCTCACCCTAGGCAGTCTCAGGATTGCAAACTATGTATCCCTTGCATGTATAACCCTACCTTACAGCTGTAAAGCAAAGAAGGTCATCGGTCCCCACAATTTTTGGATATCCCTCATGGGATATGTTTCTGTTCTAAACATTATACTTGGTGTCACGATATGATGTCCAGTCCTGTATACATCTGGACACAAGTTGTATGAGCAGTAGTTGTCCACAAGACTGCTCAGCCTCCAGCTGGTCCCGCAGAACCAATGACCCAGGATTAAACACCTGACCGTGATGCACGTCTCTCCACATGCATTATCGGGAATATATAGATTGCACATTCACATAGTGGCAGTCAGATATAGGGTGCTTAAGGCACTTTAAAGCAGACGTAAGTAGGGTTACCA
>NC_056731.1:428362159-428395456 GCF_019279795.1 Protopterus annectens | reverse complement strand
ACTCCTCCACCTACTCAGAAACATACAAATATACCCAGGGAAAAGGCTGCAACAAATGCAAAATGACATAGAGGACTAGGTCATTAAAGGAAAGGGGGAAAAATGTGAGTAAGGAAAAATGAATATGAGCAGGAAACGTGGCTGGGGGCCCCACATATCAATGCATAAGCACTGACATGTAACATCATTCACTGGATAGAAACTGAAGAAAAGGAGGTTAAGCAAAAGAGAGCAAAGGATGGGGGAAAGGTGATGAAGCTTACTAAAGGACATCAATAAAATGGCACAATAAACAGCCAGGATGCATGACATGGAGGGAAGGGAATGCCACAAATATTGGGAACAGAAGTGCTTGAAGCAAAGAGAGGGAACAGAACTGAAGGCATCTGCAGTAGACGTGAGATAACTCAAGAGGAAGTTCTGATATGCTGAGAAAAGGACAGTGGGTAATTATGCAAAACAATTGAGGAGTTAATACAGAATACTAGAGGCACAATGGCAGAACTACGTGGGTCTCAGGGAAACCAAGAAAAAGAGTCCAGAGGGACAACTGGAGAAGTTTAAAGCCAGGATGGGAGGGCAAAAGGAGAGTGGATGATACCATGGAGGAAATAGAACAGGCTGGTGAGGCAGAGGACCAAACTGATCTAAAGAGTTAAGGGAGAGAATGGAAAATGTCAAAGAAGAGAGTAAGAAAGAATTGAAAAAAGGGAAGAAGAATAGATAGGAGTATCAAGATAGTGGCAGAAGGCAATTCAGGCAGTGAGGCACATGCAGAAAGTACATGGTGTTGGAGATCAAAGCCTGCAAAAACTGTAGAGATGGTCCCTAACCCCCATGAGATTTCTTATGGAAGGCAGAAAGGAAGATAGTAGGTTATATTCTAGTTAGCTTTTTTTTGAAAGACCTTCCATGACCTAATAAATTCATCATATAGTCATTGTTCCTAACAATACAGATTAATTTTCATCTGGAAGTGCCACATTTAATGAAGAATCTTAGTTATAATGATTTAGGCATTCTGAGGAGTCTATGACCTATTTATAAGTATCAGTAGTCTGCATCTTTATAGATGTCTTTAACTTCCTCTTGCTCTTTTAAGAGTCATTGAATATCCAAATTTGAACTCAGATGTTTTAAAATGGTTTTGAGAGTGTATAAATTGCATTTAAAATTAAATATTCATAACTAATCCCAACCACTTCATTCTGAATGATTTTTATCATTCTACATTCTGAGTATACTATCAAAATGTTGAGGTTAGGAATCTCGAACAACGATAATATTGATGCATTTAATTGATGTCATGAATATTAATTAGGTGGAAACATCAACAAATAAGGCCGACATCCTGTTGTCGATGAAAATATCGACAGATGCCATTATTATTTATATATATTATCCAATCTTAACTTATAACAGCATCACAAAAATATAAAATAATATATAAAGGCAATAGTTACCTTGAAAGAGGTCTAGAAATAAAATCAGGGATCATGAAATGAGTGGCAGAGTAATTCAAAATGTTTATTGAAGTGTACAGGAATCACATTAAAAATATGTTAAAATGCATCCATTGCATTTTGATGAAAAACATATAAATCACACATAAAAATGGGAAACACAATAGATCTGTCTGTAGACCCATAGCCATACTTTCGCCAACCAAATCCCTATAAAAATGCATTCATTCATTCATTCTCAACTTCTCAACCACTTTCATAACAATGACCTCCTCTCCTCTACTCAACATGACTTTAGACCAAACCAGTCCCACTACTGCTCTAATAGACTTCACTCAGAGCATCAGTCATAGCTGCAATACAGGAAATATTGTCTCTGCTCTTTTTCTGGACCATTTTAAAAGCCATTAATACTTTTAAAGCCATTGACACAGTCTCTTACAATAAATTGCTCCATCAGTTAGTTTCCTTGGATTTCTCCTACACCAGTCTCTCTCCTGATGCCTTTTATGCCGGTCCACCAGATCCTAAGCTGTTGAATGACTCTCTAGCATCTTTCTCTTTTTACCTCTGCAAATAATACAAATACTGAGGTAGTCTCTACTACTAAATTACTAGGAGTTATAGTAGACAACAGCATCATATTCAATCTGCACATCCAATGAACAATCAAAAAACAAAAACAAAAAACAAACTGAAGATAGGTCTTCCATATAGAATCAAACAATACCTTACTGAAAGTAGCTGGAAAACATTAGCATCCACCTACCTGCTGCCTACACACTATATGTCTCTCCTATTTTCACCAACCTCTAGACCATCCTAACAACTAAATTAGAGCAATGTTATAATAAAATAGCGAAATTTGCTTCCAGTAAGCTCTTCTCCAGACATCACTGTATTGCCCTCGGGCACTTGAATTGACTTGAGCTACCTGACCTCCTCAAATACTATAATCTTCAATTTGCACACAGATTAGTCTTTTGCTCTGAAAAATGTCCACCTTTAGCAGTATCCTACAACTCTACTCCACCAATAGGGTCTTCTGCTGTATTATAAAACATCCCCTCACAATTCACAAAGCTCATAATAAAGCTGGAAATGTTCTTTACTCTAATAGTATCTCAAAATCCTGGAGTTTCATTCCCCCTCCAGTCAAAATTATCAACTCACATTCCTTCAAAGATAAACTAAATCTGTTTTTGCCTGACTCCTGAATATATCCTTCCTTTTCCCCAGGTTAAATTATTCCTAAAGTGCCTCATGTATGTTCACATATATTTCATTGACTTTTCTTTTCTCTTATTTTTCTATCTTCTACTCCTGTTATAAGAAAATGCATTTAATGATATCTGACCTGTTGTAACTGTTATTAACTGCACTAAATGCTGACTATCATCATCATCAGCCCCCTTTTTCCCATTTTCTACATGGGGTTGGAGTGTCATGTTAACTGTCACCATCTCTCTCGATTCAATGTGCAGTTGTCTTCTTCTACACTCATGTCTGACTATCACAGTTCTTGTTTCACACAGTCCATTCACCTCATTGCTGGATACTTCATTTCCTTTTGTTTTCTTCCTGTCTGTCCCAAATCTTCTTCACCAGATTGTCTTCTTGCTTTTCTGCACATGTGCCGAACCATCATAATCTGCTCTCTTTGATCTTTTCTGTAACTGGAGCTTCTTTGGCTTCTGCTCTTATGTCTTTATTTATTCATCTGTCCCACAATGTGCATTCTGCCATCCATCTCATGGACTTCATTTCTATCACCTCTAACTTCCTCATTTGCTCTGCCCTCACTGCCTAGGTTTCTGTGCCATACAGTACTACTGGTTACACAACTGTTTTGTACACTTTACTTTTTAGCTTTGTTGATATTCTTCTGTCATATACTACCTCTGATGCTCTGTGCCAGTTAGCTGCAGCCTCTCTGACTCTAGCTTTGACCACTTCATTCAGACTTCCCTTCTCCTCAACCACCCCTTCTAAATACTTAAAGCTGCTAACCAGTTACACAATCTTACATTCTTTCTCAATTCTCAGCTTCTTCTGATTCACCAAGTTTGCTGCCATGACCACTGTCTTCTTATCTGTACTCATTTTCATCCCATGTGCCTTCAGTTTTGCATTCTATTCTCCTGTCCTTTGCTGAAGTTCTTGCTCAGAGTCTGTCAGTAATGCCACATTGTCTGCATGCAGCAACTTTGTTGAGCTATCCCCTCTGACCTGATTGCTAATGTAATCCATCACCAGTATGAACAATAGTGGGCTCAGAGCTGAACTCCCATTCTCATTGGGAAACCCTCTGTGAGACTGAACACTGTTTGTACGTGAGTCACTGGATCCTTGTACATAGCCTGCACTAATTCTACCAATGTTTCTGGGACTTTGGGACATTGTCATGTGCTTTCTCCAAGTCCAGGAATGCCCAGTTGGACTCTTCCCTCATCTCTAGTATCTTGTCAACTATCTGTCTCACTTCAAACATTGGATCAGTTGTGTTCCATCCTGATCTGAATCTAAACTGCTCATCTCCAATCTTAATTTCTACTACTCTGGGTATCCATTTATCATTAACCTTCTCCAGCACTTTTATGCAGTGTGACAGGAGTTTGATACCTCTGTACTGCCCACAGTTGTGAATGTCACTTTGGTTCTTGTACACTGGCATAACTATGATTGTAATCCAGTCATCTGAGATACAGTTTTCTCTCCACACTGCTGTGAGTACTCTCAGGAGCCATTTCTCCCTAGTCTCACCCAGCATCTGTATCATATCTGCTGTGATCTCATCTGAGCCTGATGTTTTTCTTGACTTCATTTTCCTTAGTGCTTTTCTTACTTCTTCTGGGGTGGGCTCTTCTTCTTCTTTCATCATAGGCTGTGTCAGGGGCTGTACAGCTTCTGTAGAGTTTTCTTTATTCACAAGATGCTGGAAGTGCTCCTTCCATCTGCCTTTGATATCCTGTGGACTGGTGAGCAGGCTGTTTCTGGCATCCCTTAAAAAAGGTGCCTGATTATCTTCTTTGTCTTTCTGTCTTTGTCTTTCAACCTGATATAGTTTCTTTGTGCTACCTACTGAGTCTCTTAACAGAAGCTGGTAGAGTGCCTCTGATGCTCTGTTCTTCGCTACTGCAACCCTTTTTAGCCTCTTTATTTAGCCAACCAGTATTCTTTCCTAGCCTGGTCTGTCTTTCCTATCTCCTACTTTTTCCTGCACTCCTTCTTTCTTTTGATAACTTTCTGGACTGTATTCCAACACCTGCTTTCCTTATGTACCTTACTTCTACACCAGGCTCAGCCACATATCTGTTCTGTAGTCTTCACCTATGCTGTTTTGAGACACTGCCATTCTTCTTCTTCAACTCGACCTATTTCCTCCTCTTCTTGGGGTGCTAAAGCCCTGAATAACGCCTTGAACTGTTTTCTCTCCATTCAGCTTTCAGGTCTTAAGCCTGGTCTCTGTTGACCTTAGAGCCTTCCCTGACCACTGCTTGTAGATGATTTTGGCAGCCAGTGGTTTATGCTGTAGGCTGACTGTTTCAATAAGGTTGAATTATTTTGTAATTATTTGCTTTATTTATCCTTACCATGTATTTAATGCTACTACATGTTAACTGAGTATTCTATATGTCTTACATGTACTATTGTTAATATTTGTTGAAGCATCCCCTCCTAGGCCTCCACTAAAAAGAGGTTTCTCTGCCCAGTTCTACTTTCCTGGTAAACAAATGGAAATGCACTAATACATGCATACATACATACATAAATACATAAATAAATAAATACATTTTATTCCCTTATTAGCATCTTTCTAGTTTACCAGCTCAATAATATTATCATTTATTACGTATTACTTGTCTTTCTAAGATAATACTATCATCACTATTGGCTATCTGTGTATATTTGGAGCAGTTCTGAAAGGTGTGCATATCATCATTAATTAATTTACTCAGAGTGCTGATTTTATGATTAAGATTTTCTAGTCTATTAAGACTTGTTAGTTAATTCTAGTTAATTTGGGCAACTTCTTTATTTCTTCCTTTGCTTTCCAATCTACTTGGATTATTTATAACTTGAAGTATAATTCTTCCAAAATTTATGAATGAATATTTATATTTATGGTCATTTTACAGCCTACATTTATCTTACCTTTTCTTTTGCATAAACAATATAAGTCAGCAGTAAACTATTTTTAAGTAATTTACTCAAAATCTCTCTGTCTCTTTTAAAGTACTATTATGCTATTAACTAACATGTTTATTTTGTTTTTCTGCACGTTTTGCATTCATGAGTGTCTGTATTCTGTAGCTAGCCTTGCCTGTTGATCATTGACTTTTATGAATATGCATGGTGTGTCAAATGCTATGCTGCAATATAAGGCAAAACATAGTGGAAATTCAGAGATATGGTACACAATGAATAGAGACACTGCACTAAACAATACAGGAAAAAAATGCCAACACCCACTTCTGAGGCAATGGTGCAGTAAGAATGCAGAAATGGTTACTTTGTACCTAGTAGGTACCTGATATTCAGTGTCTATAAAAAGGAGGTACATTGTATGAACAGTGCCATGGTAATTTAGACAGCTGTGCAACACATCAAAAATTTCTACAGTATATACATTGATTTCTATTTGCAACATTAAGTATCAGAAGACATCTGTGGATACCTTTTGCTGCTATATAAGCATAGCCTGTCTTTTCAAGCCATCCTTTTGATATATTAGCACACACAAAACTGAAATGGGAATGGCTGCATATTAACTCAAGACTCCTAGATCAGTAAAGGCAGGCACCCAAATAAAACAATCAGTGAGAACAATTCCCTATCCTCAAGCAAAACAAATTCATCTAGAGTCACAATGCACAATAACTACCATAATTAATAAATTTACTAAAGCATTAATAAATAAATAAAAAGGAAGAGTCACATATTCTCCTTAGTAAGGCACAGAAAATGACAACCAACATTATTTTTAAATCTTAAACAAATTTTACCTTATACTGCATTGCTTTATGCAATGGTACTATTCACTGTATACCGTATCTGTGAATAAAATAATAAAGAAGACTAAGGAATTAAATAAAAACCTACACAAAATCCCAACCCTAGGAGGAAAGAATTGCCTATCTAAACTGGGCCAAATCCACAAACATAAAATAAAACAATTGAAAAGTATTGCCAGCAGTATACGAGAGACGACTAGTACTGATGGGTGGTTATAATCTTTCTAAGTTAATTTGGTAAATGAGTATATGTGACAGGACCAATCTTTGGAAGCTACATTTCCAACACCAGCAGCAAAAATCTGTCATAATGTTAGCAGGCAGGGAGGCTAAAGACTGGAAAATGTTTAACAGAAAATCACATAAAAATGACTTTTGCAAAGTAAAGGCTTTTCGACACAAAACTATTTTTTGTTCTTGAAGTTCAAAAGTTCAAAAATACCTAATCATATACTGCACTTCAAATAAATAATATAAAAAAATAACATACCCTACAACTAGCTACAAACAAGAAGCCAATCAGTATTTGCATTTAAATTTAAAAGCCAGACAACAAAAACTTAAACAACAAAAATAAAATTAAATTAGTGAAAATGCATGTTTCATAATGTATGTAGGTGACTTTCTTTTCAATAAAAAAGGCTTAAAATTCAAATTAGAATTTGAACTTCCTTTTTTCATACAGTCAATGGACCTATCAGTGTGATTCACAAAACAAGTTTGATCTTATACTCACATGCCTACTTTTTAAAATATATAATACAAACATAAATAAACAAATACAAAAATAGTAGTATAATTCACACCAATAGCATGCTTTAACAGTGAATTATTTCAAGTACCTTTTCTAATTTCAGCTGTTAATGTATATTCAACCTTAAAGGTCATTCAATCTTAACATATAAAGGTAAAGAATCATAGCTTGTTACATAATATCCCCATCATCCAGGAGTCACAATCAGACCTTTCATTTAAAAATGTAGTCCCTGTTACTGGTTGAATAAAAAAGGCACCTTCTAGAATAAAATTGTAAAACTTATAAACTTTTCATTTAATTGGACAAGTTTCTACAGTTGTACTTGTATACAAAGATTAAAACAGTTCACTTAAATTAGTAATCCTTCTGTATGTAAAGCCTAGATATTCAATTACAAAACTCCTCAACAACAAGTAACTTTTTAAAATTTTCCAGTTAAGATGCATTGTTTTTTTTTTACTTTCTTAGTTATTGGTAATCATATATTTATATATATATATATATATATATATATATATATATATATATATATATATATATATATATATATATATATATATATTTATAGAGAGAGAGAGAGAAATATATATATATATATATATATAGATATATAATACATCTAGATCTATATATGTGTGTGTGTTTCCTGACATCATTTCCTCTGCCATCTCTAGCTTCCTGTCAATCACTGCTATGCAACTTGCAGTGCACCTCACCCATGGAGACCCTGTTCTTAATCAACATATGTTGGCTATTCTCTTTCTAGAAAACAATGTATTTCATACTTTTAGAAATCCTGCCTTTCATTAATATGAGAAGTATTTTTGAATGCATGGATGGAATGTCCATATAAAATATTTGACTTCTTGCAAAATAATCTTTACTAGTGATTGGCATGTTTATTACTATGCTAACAAGGGACTGTTACTCACAATTAGTTTCTTATGCAATAATGAACAGTACAGTAGTTCAGTGTGTGTCAGTAAAGCTAAGTAAAAATATATCTAAATAATAATTATTTTATAAATCTTAAACAGCCACATTCTTTAAGGGATTACATACCTCACTATGGAAGGAATCCATTTTGCTTGCAGTGTTTCATTATTACAGACAATGAGTACATCACTGATAAAGCAATCAGTATTTCATTGAATAAATAGCGTCTGTGTTAAGCTGAAACTGTTATTCGAAAGCTTAAAATGCACAGACATATGTAGGCTCCCAAACTTTGCATCATCATCCTACAGGTAGACAAGGATTAAACTCTTGAGCTTCAGTTGCCCAGGGTTCAGCATGCAGGTGCTTAGAGTTCCTACACTGGAAATCACTGTCATTGATTTCTGCTGTTAGTCATGCCCTTTCTAGGGGAATTTCCCACTTCTTTGATTTGATGTGACAATGCAGTTGGTATCTATAAGTCGGGGGTGCAGGGGGAGCTTGCCCCCTGTCAAAAAACTTAAAAAGTGTTTTTTTTTTTTTTACTTTTTTGGCAACTTCAGTTCAGGCATTCTGATCCTGGATACATACAATTTTGTCTACTCATAATGGAAGCAGGTCCCATACCTGTACCCATGGGAGTGTTCATTTTTTTGTAGGAAATATCCACCTTCAAAATAATATACAACATTTTTATGGATGAATTCTGCAAGTAATAAAAAGATACTAACAAAAGCCACTGAAAATTTAACATACAGAGCATTAATGTACATTGTCACAAGTATATTATTGGATTCTAGGGTATCAGCTCATACTTGTTATAAAACACAGCAGAATCTTGAACATACCATTTTGGCAGTTTTACCTGAGACTTTAGTATAAAGTCAAGAAATCTGGATGTTGTTTCAATGATAAAATTAATGCCATTCACAACTGGATGCATAGCCAGAGCATATATATATTTGTGAAGTTTAGGTATCCTTTACAAGATAGGACATGTGTAAAACAAGACCCAATAATATGAAAATGATAAATGTCCTCTTAAATTGTTCCATTAAACATACTCTGCAATTAAAGTATTGCACTTATTCAACATAGTTTCTAAATAGTCATACACTGCTTCAACCTAAATAGCAACATCACTTAACAAAATGTTCATATAATCAATACAAAACTGCTTATCAAGTACTACTACTGTAGATATTTTGTGTTTTTATATAATCCCTAGCACAGAACTGTTTAATTGCTTCTCTTTCTACTGCTCCTAGGTTATAAAAATGATTATAGTTATTGAAATTTAACACTCAAATGTCAGATTAATAGCCTTTAGAAAAAGTTGCAATGTAGGATCCAAGGGGTGTTAAACATAGGTTAAGCTACAAGTCTGTTATGCCAACCATTTTTAATTGCAAACATAATTTATAAATTCAGATTTTTAGCAAACTACAGTAATATGTCTTACAAAACTCACTGCATTACTCATATGTGCTGGTGCATAGTTTAAAGCAACAGATAATACAACATAGGGCTGGATTCCGCAAATTTTGCGGAAGGTGTTTAAAGACAGTGCAGGATGCTGAAGGAAGACTTCAGTACATTAACTGCAGACATGATTTCAGAAAACACATTGAAAGCTCTCTGAGTAGTTAGCTATTCAGCAGAGGATAATTATGGATTCTGCACATGCCTGTCTGATTCCAAAACACATCATGTGCGCCTAGTGAAACTTATAGTGCAACAAACTGCAATGCTGAAATTCACGGTACATGCTGCAAGACCCACAAAGAATGGAAGCTATTTCTACAGATTTTGGCATATCCTCTAACCATATTAAAATAAAAAAAAATGATACCAGCAGTTAATGAATTGCACCAGACTGCAGTGATTCAAGCCATAAATGAGGCTATGGCTGTGTGCCATAGAAGGCAGGTAGTCAGAGCAAAGCTGCAACTAAACTAGTTGTCAGATCAGCAAATAATCGAAAGATACCGACTAGACAGACAACTTGTGCAGGCTCTCTGCAACGTGTGTAAGCCAGAAAGCAGCAGATGACAATGGTGTGCTCCATTCTGCACAACATGCTGATTAGAGCAGATGGTGGTCTGCCAGTTGCAGGTGTGGGTGAACTATCCCAAGAACACCAGATGTATGAAGATGACATTCCAAACATATCAGAGGAGGAGGAGCAGAAGGAAATAAGGAGCAGAAAACACAGGCATAGGCAATGTAAGGTGTGACCACAAGCACAGACCCAGGCAACACAGCAGCGTCTGATCCATAGCTTTGAGTCATGACAAGTCACATGTACATAAGTACACAGACTGAACATTGATGTTCTGGTGTTTATCCACCACAGCAGGATGGATTGCATCTATTGGCAATTACCCTCTAGATGTACATGCTGAGCATAAGACATAACACCATAATCATAATATATATCATTATGAACATATACAAATTGGTTACAACAGGGATCATCAACTCAGGGCACAACTGATACAAGTATATATACAAATTCAGATTGTTGTATCAGTGTGTAGTACACATTAAGGGACACACATCAGTGCAACACAATCCTATTTCTCCACTATGATGAGCTTCAAACAGGTAAACCACTGTACAGTATGGATACACTATTTTAATAAACAAACTTAACTGTGGTTAGTAAAACTTGTACTCATGTGGCAACAGACATGTCAATGAACACAGACAGATGACATTGTTAGTGTTCTGGAAAGGAATCATCATTGCCATGGGATAGGAATGACACTACAGGACAGAGTGGAATAACTGTCTGCATTACTGTAATGCAGTCTAAGGTGCACACACTGATGTTTCACATCAGAGTCTGCTGTGCCCCTACTATATATGGAAACATTTGACTCAGCTTGCTCCACAGAGGAGACTGAGAGGTGATGCCATCATGTGGAGGTGAAGGAGCATGAGTGTGAAGTGACTGGTTGTGACTACCGGGCCCACAGCAGGTGGACCAGCAGTGAGTGCATGCTGGGACATAGACACTGATACCTGATGGGTAAGGTTGTTTCTGCTGAGAGAGGACCTGCTCTTCTATGTGGCAATTGGCAAAGCACAGTCAGGGCACACAGAATCGTACTTGTTCTATGGCACTGCTGTAGTACTGTAAAAAACAGGGATTCTACTGACTGTGCCACAGATAACATGCTTTCATTCTCAGTGTCCAATTATGTCATTACCTCACCATGTCTACACTCCTGTCTTTCATGCAACACAGCCAGCTGGTGTACAACACCATATGTGGCATGGACAAGTGCATGAATGTCAGATCCACAACATTGCTGGGAACATTTATTTTCCTGTAGGAGTTGGCAGACACCCTCTGACACCTGTCCATACATACCCTCTGACACCTGCCCATGCATACCAGCTGCACACCTACATGTACTCTGATGGTCAGTATCAATGTGTTTTGGGGAACTGTCGACATCAGCAGCAGTCTCAGCGTTGGTCTATTGTTTACTTAGTCTCATCCTCTCCACTATCTGATGTCCTCTCCTGATGTCCTCTCATTGTCAAAATGGTTGGATAAGTTTCCCTCCACATCTGAGGCTACAGCCACATCCATATGAATGTCACTATCTCATCTGAACTGTATCCCCATGTCAATGTCCTGTGTGCCAGAGACCATGCTGTGATACTGAGACACATCAGATCCCACATCATGATCACTGGATAGGCTAATGGAAGATACAGATAGTTGATTTGCTAAAAGAAGAGACAGATGACACAGATCAGGACAACATGTTAACATGACATGCTGGATATCATCACAGACATATGACACATATATGTCACTGCAATGTTACAGATAATACTGACTTACCATTAGGTCTTGTTTGTGTAAGAGTCATGGACTCTACCTAACAGAGAGTTGACAATTAGGTTACACAGCCAACATACATGACATGTGATGCATACAAAAATAACACACATTTGACAAGTCCTCCTAGAAAGATGGTGCAGTAGAAGAGGTATGCACTTCAACTGGTTTAGAGAAAAATGTCAGCATTATTAATCACATCACTGTTGGCATGAACCAATAGAATAGAGTTAAAACATGCAGTAGGTTTTACATAGACATGCCACTTGTCTGTGCACTTGATGATGGTGTATTCTGTGTTAGGTATAGGTAGAAAGACACAGTATTAATGGAGGACAAAACAGGAGGAACAGCAATGTCATGTATGAAAGAGAGGTAATAGTAAACCACTGGCAGACTCCTGTTGTCATGTGACTGTGTGCTGTATAGCAGATCCTTCAGTGAGAACGCAAAGAGAAAGACAACACTGTCATGTGTGCAGGCAACAGAATACTGACAGCATGACATATACTACACAGTGTAGATACTCATGTCCCCTATGTTGCACCTGTAGTAACAGGGTCTGCAGATACTCACATGCCCTACATTGCACCTGCTGGCCAGATGCCCCTGTGTTGAAAAACAGTGACATTAATGTCATGTATCACAGATCTGCTACTCATTGCTAAACTATGAACCTATTGTGGTAACATGCCTGAATTCTACTTGCACCTGCATGACTTGGGACCCCACTGGATGTACCTGTGGTGTACAATGTTATGGAGATACCAATATGACAGTAAACAGCAGCGCTATGGCATGAGACTGAGGAAATAACAGTTAGTGGTTACAGTAACACAGTATGGAGATACACACTTGCCCCTCCCTGGTGTTATCAAGAAGTAGATGGACCTATGAATATGAATGCAGACAGCATTACACATGTTGGTTGCAGTGTTCTGTCTGCACTGCAGTTGTATGAATACATGTCATTATACTTACCTTCATCATCATCACCCTGTGTGGATCTGTGCGCATGGTTCAATTCTGCTAATGACAATACATGAATATGCATGCAACAGCAATATGCAATGATTTACTCTGTAGTCATCCATGTCATGCAAAGTAAGACATTCATATTTGACTTGGAACTCCTGCTTCTATCCCAACCCAGGGCCTGCATCACTCTTCACTCGCCATGTGCAGGGAGGCAAGAAATATTGTGATCTCATCTGGGGGTCAATTGTGGTCCACCACCAGTGGCATCCCTCAATCTCTCATACTGTCTTTACCTGATGGCTGCACAGAGGATCATGTCAGAGTAGTGCCATTGACAGGCCTCAAGAAATCTATTGTGATCTCCAACCACATTAATCATGTTGGTGATGTTGGCCCACATTAATTCCAACATATTGTATTACCTGCACATCTTAGAAGTCTCTGTCCATGTTGCTGCAGACCATCTAGTATGATACAATTTTTCTGCGGGGAGAAATTTTCACCCAAAGGTCTGCTTGCCATCTAAAAGACAATGATATGCACATGATCATATTCCTGTGGGGGCCCAGTTATGCAGATGATTATGTAGGCAGTGTATATCCCCATAAGTGGTATGCATTCCTGTGCAATGCAAAAGTCAATGGAATGCTGACTGTGACAAATTCTAATGTGACATATAAAAAGTAACACTAATGCCTGCATGCATAACAACTGTAAAATCAACATAATTTGTGATATCTATAGAGGCTTCTGTAAGATTCAAACCGCTTACACTACACATCTATTAAATGGAAGTCCAAAAAGAATCGTGTCACATTAGTCTGCATGTAATTTATATTCAACACAAATTGTCATTTGTTGTCATTTGAACAACTTACAGAATGCATTGTAAAACCTTAGTATCCGTAAGCATGCCATTAAGAATACAGATCCTTTTTATACTGAGCCAGTAGTTGTAAGATTTATATGAAGAGCCATCAATGAAGAAATAGCCATAACAGCAAAAGGACATAGTACATACAGATAATGTCAGAATCTGTAGGTTTCCGTATATACACCACAGAGTGCATGAAGTCACCAGCAAAACATACGGAGATCCATAAATACACCTTTATGTACTGTTCACTTGGCTATTTAAATCTGAGTATACAACTGCATATAGGAAATTAAGACAGGTCCTTAATTGCAGATGGCAACACCTGTATGCATAAAGGTAATTCAGACAAAACTCAATTAAGTTACAAGCAATTCACTTAAAGCACATAAATTCTATAAAAATAACTCTAAACAGATACACTTGATAATGAGTAATGTCAGCAGAGGTAATATTCCCCAAAACAGAAATGCTAGCAGGTGGTAATTTACCTTATCAGCAATCTATGCCTGAGGTATCTCTGAAAGTGAGAGCACCTAATGTGCACACATCTTTTAAGTACTATTTGTACCATACATAATTAATGAGGTTAAAAGTCCAGGTTTTTGAATCCCATTTGTACACCTCCATGAAAGTTCTCAAAATGCAGTGTATTAACCAATAGGTTGATGTAATGAGCAGGTACTCCATACAAGTACCCAATAGATACTGATAAACAGTGCCACGTGTAGCATGTGCCTTGCAGTGATCTGAGGAATTAAGGTATCGGGAGCAAATAACTAGAGAAGGAAAGGTAATACAATGGGAAGATGCCAAGAACATATCTGGACTGCAGGCTAAATATTGCCTTTCACATCAAGGATTGATATCAGAGTGTAGGCAAAGAGAAAGATATAGAGGGGTCCTAAATGAAAACTGAGAAATGAGTCTTTAGTAGAATCAAGAACAGAAGTTGCCATTAAGAAAGGAATAATTAGTAGAACATATAAAATATTGCATGATAAATATAAGAATCAATCAGAGGAGGTTAGGAAGGACTGGGAAGAGAGATTAGATAAGCAATTCACAAAGAAACCATGGGGGATATATGTGCTAATTATGTAGCAAAAAATGGGAACTGTGGGATCAATACATGTAGAGGAGGAACAAGGTTTTAAAGGAGGTGGGATTTGAATGAGCTGTGTAATAGATGACTAACAATGACTGGGTATGTTAAAAGTGATGCATAATGTTTGCATCTACAGTTATGTTGGCAAGGTTTGGAATGTATAATGTTTGCAACTGAGATTGTGTTGCTATGGTTTATTGTCATTATATAAGTGCCTATGTCATACATGATAATTTAATAAAGATGTTTCTTTAAAAAAATTACATAAGTGACACTTTTAAATATTGACTCTGATAAATTGCAGATCAGACCATTGCTACCCGTGAACTGAGTGGGACCTTAGTGAGCATTTTTCAATTTTTCAATTTCAAATAAGTTTTCCATTGGAGTATCAAGATTGCCACTTCCAAGAGGCTGTGCTGTGTCTGGGCACTCAACTGGCCAAGGAGGAGATCATACACATGCTGACTGTCTACACTGTAGTGGAGCATCATGTAAGAGACAGACCAAGGAACTTTGTGATGATCAACATCTGGAAATGGACTGCCAGTGAGCACTGATGATGTATGGGGATCTACTGGACTGGGGAGCAGGTTCACCACTGCTATGATACCTTGCATTAAGAAAAAAATAGTTACTGCCTGTTAACTTGCCCTGTAAGGAAACCATCCAGCATGCCTATATTTTGCTGTGCTGTGTGTTCAACTTTATATAGGGGAAAGGTACCATTAAATTGTTATCTTGATTTATTTCACACATACTCAGATCTTTTTCTCTACACAAATACTTATTGATATTTATGTTTATTTTGTGCATGGTTATGAAAAACTCAAGTTATTCACTGAATTCATATGAATATTGTTGTAATATGTAATGATCTATTATCAGCAGCTCTTTAAGTGCAGGTTTATTGAAGCTTACTATAGACTGTTTCACACACATAAATATATATATATATATATATATATATATATATATATATATATATATATATATATATATATGTATATTGGTATTATTTTCAAAAGTGTTATCAAGTGTTGTTTTATCATTCAGTATTAAATTCAGTTCAACAACCACCTCATTCTTCTGCCAGATTCAATAAAACCTACACAGTCCATTTGCACCATGTGCATGTCGCCGCATAATGCACACATGGTAAAGCACTGTTTTGGATTCAATAAGCAGTTCTACATAGTGTGTAGATCTGTGCAAGCAAAGTAAATACTGTGGCATGCTAATTGCAGCATAAGCAGCTGAACTGTATGCTAATCAACCAATCCACGATGGGGGAGCTATTCAACAGGCTATAAAGCAACTGTGTAGACTTAGTACTAGTTTTCCATGGAATACAGCCATGGAAATAAGTCTATACAGAAACAATGCTAGGGGCTGCTGCTTCTTTAATTCATGTGTATGTACAACAGGCTGAAGTCTATGCTGCTGCTGCTACTAATAGGCCAAGGCCAAGAATGAGAAGAGTTTTCAGATGCTGTTTAACTTACCACAATCTACAGGATATAGAAATTGTAGAGTGCAACAGTGCAACAGGGTGGATAGAGACATACTACAGGAATTCTGCAACCTCTGTCACCCTCGGCACAGAGCCAGGACAAACTGAGGGGAACTAATCCCATTGGAAATAAAGGTATGTGTAGCACTTAGAATTTTAGCTTCAGATGCCTTTCAGAGACCAACAGTGGACATGCTGGGGGTGTCACCAGTATCAGCATCCAGGATCCTCCAACAATTTCTGAATGTTATGCTACAGCATACCAGTGACCACATATATTTTTCTCGTACTGCTGAGGACAGAGCCAGAAATATGCAGGAGTTCTACCCTCTAGCACACTAATCTGAAGTACTGGGTGCCATAGATTGCACAAATAAAAAAACTAAGGCACCACCCAGGGAACAGGAAAGATGCTATATAAATAGGAAAGGCTTTCACTCTATTAATTGTCAAGTTGTGTGTAATGTCAAGGGAATCATCGTGAACTTGTGCGCTGATAACCAAGGCAGTTTTCACAACTCACATATCTGGAACACCTTCCAACTTTATCATATGTTCAAAAGGGGGGTAGCTGATGACACCCATCAGAAATGAACACACACCTGCTGAAGAATGCCATAATGAGGCACACACTCAAACCAGAAATATCATAGAGCATGAGTTTGGGTTGCTGAAGTCATGTTTCAGGTGCCTGGATACATCTGCTGCAGCCCTGCAATACAATATATGTCAAATGTTACCTTCACAATGTCAATTTACATATAGAAAAGGGAAAAATATAAAGAATTTTTAAATCATTTTAAAAAATGCTGTGCCTAGTGATATCGAAGTACAACAGTCTACAGAAGGAATACCTTTAGTTGGATGCTCCCCATGCGGACACTGCACTGCTTGCTAATATGTCATGAAAATTAAACAATTTTCTTCTGCCAATACAGCTATGGTATTTAATATTAAGTGTTTTGCTAACTGTATTTCAGAATGGGTGATTTATTTGGCTGAATGTCAGTGTTCTGCATTTTATGTAGGTCAAACTTCCAGACAATTTAAGATTCATGTTTCTGAACATTTCAGTGATATTCATTGCCAAAGAATGTCTAATGTTTTATATAGGCATGTATTGCAACATTCTACTGCTAAGATATTGATCATATTATGATCAAAGGAAGTAATAAATGAAGTTGGCACAATGTATTGAATAAAAAAGAAAAGTTTTGGATAATTAAGCTTGGGGCTTTGTTTCCTCCAGGTTTAAATGACATGTTGTACTTGGTGAAAGGTGGGGGGTGTCTTGTTCAGCATATTTAAGTACTATTTTGGATGAGATTTGTATTTTTACTTGTGTTTACACTGAAGGAGGCTCTTGCCGAAACTAGTTTGTAACTGTAAAATTCTGTAGCATTCTGCAGTATTTTTTCTATTCATTTTTTTTAAAATAAATAGTTATTGGTGTTCACCTTAATTGTGCTGGCCGTTTTTTTGTTTTGAGTTTTGCCATTAGCCTAGTAACCTCCTAGACACCTACGAAGCTATGAACCTATGCAAGCCACCCATCATCTTCTCTGCTACACCCAGTGATGATGTCACATACTATAAGTTTTCCTGCAGATTTGTAAAAATCAGACTTGTGCTGTAGCGCTTGTATAAATTACTGAGCTTGTTAGTCTGTGTACTTAGGTAGGGCTTTTCTTCTCACTGCAGTCAACTGTGTGTTTGTGTGTGTGTGTGTGTGTGTGTGTGTGTGTGTGTGTGTGTGTGTGTGTGTGTGCATGTTTGTCTAGGCAGAAGAGCAAAAGTGTGTATCCTGCAGTTACTACTCCAATCCCATGAAGTAACAGTATTTTGATACTTGAACATGCCTACACATTCATTTCATGTAGGTCTGCCAATATCTTCTCTCCAACATGCACTGCTGAAGTCAGCCACTAAAAGTTGACCTGCAAGCCAGACTTGTACCATGGAACTTGCGTAAATTACTAAGCTCTGTAGTCTGTGTACTTAGATAAGTAGCTGTTCTGTTCTCACTGTAGTCAAATGGGTTGTGTGTGTGTTTTCTCTTGCATAACATTACAGAGAGCCATTTACACCTGCACGTGGGACACTATTGTTGTCATATTCGCCTCACCAGACACTGCTGATGTCATCAGCTATAAAGTGTTGTCTAAGACATTGCAAGTCAAACTTGAAATATGGTGCTTGTCTTAAATGCAGAGTTCAGTAGTCTGGGAACATAGATAAATAGGGGGTCTATTCTCACTGCAGTCAACTGGGGTGTGTGTACACTTGTGTGCCATTACAGAGAGCCTTTTACACCCATATATGGAACACTGTTACTGCCATATTCTCCTCAACAGGCACTGCAGATGTCATGAGCAATATCTGATTTGTGGAAGTACACTATTTCCACCAGGTCAGGGTCAGAAACTTGCCTGCACGCAAGGCAGAAATCACCTCATCCTGTAAGATACAGAATACAGTGACATGGCTTTCAGTCTATCCACATACATCATGGCATGGTTTGTAGGCTGAATCCCTGTGGTCTCTGCAGCTCTTGCATGTGTCTGGTGAGGTACATGCAAAAGGGAGCATTATACTCTAGATTAGTGCTTTGATGAGGTTTGAAAACAGTGCTGTAATATAATCCTCAGAGCTGAATATGATGGTGTGAGTTATGATGTGCCCAACATATGTAGGTTTTCAATGCCAGTGGGTGCACTTGGTGGTCAAAGTTCAGATTGCTATGTATGTGTGTTCCTAGTGCTTGCATCACTGAGTTTCTGCATGGTGGGACTGTTGTCAATGCTGTAATTAGCAGGAAATTCCACTTTGTATAAGGACAAAATAAAGACAGATTTTTGCATTTATTTGTAGACCGTGTGGCTTTATCAACAATTATTTGTCTGCGTTAGCCCCTACTGTAGTATGTTGGGACTCAATGACTGCACCCAATATGCCAGAATCAGTAAACATGGTAAGCCAAGGACAATATATTTTAGCCTGAACTGTTAAGAAATAGATTACAAACAGTAAAGGGCCAAGCACACATCCTTGGGGTACTCCAGTGGTGACAACTGTACTGGTACAGGTTGATTCACTGACCTTCATAGTATTTGTTCTGCCAGTGAGCCAATGTGTTAACCATCTAGTGATGTAAGGCTTAATCCACAGCTGGAAGAGTTTCTCAATGATACCTGCATGGGGGATTGTGTTCAAACCCTTGGCCAGATCAGGATAGCCAGTGTGCACTGTCTTACCTTCATCCAGGCTTATCACACAGAGTCAATGGGCTGTGACAACATCACAGATTGTCTACCATATGACTCATCACATGAACCTTTCTGACATGGTTGAATACACACTTCAACACACTCTCCACGCAGACTGTATTCCTGCAGAAAGGTGTACATCAACACACATCTATATGAGTTGGGGGGGGGGGGCAGCAGCCATGGCATCCATGTATAGACGCATCCTAACTCTCCTCATCTGTGAGGTAGAAAAACATGAGACTCCAAAAATAATGAGCATGTCACCATAGAAATACGAACGTTAAAACTTCTATTAAACAGACTAACAACTCAAGTAACAGACAAGCACTTTCGGCATAAAGCTGTCTTCAGATCCTAAAAACAAAACCTGAGTTTCTTTATTTAAAATACCTCTGCCCAATTATACTGAAGTATTGCCCAAGGGATAGATTCCATGGTAAATCAAAGAAAAGTCCAATTAAAAACAAGAGTATATTCGTCCTTCTTAGATAGCCAATCAAATCAAGAGATTTACGATGAACCTTATTTCATAGCGTATCATGTTCATCCATAGCAAGCCCTTATTTAAATATCCACAGTTTGTGCGCTGAACTTCAGAGCACCAATAGAATCAGAGAAATATCACACACCTCTTTTGCAGCCTAGAGCGAGGTGGCTCTTACTTCAAAATTAATCTCCGTCAACTTTAGAGATGTAGATCATTTGTCTTCCTTGAATATCCAATAGCAGACTAAAATTATTACCAGCCTTTACTCCCTCACTTATTGGAGTCTTTAACTCCTGCACCTTAGTCAAAGCACTTTAAACCATTCATAGGATTTAGAATCTTCGACTTGATAAAATAAAGCAATGTATTTGTCTTTTCTCATAGAGCAGCTACATAGCTTCATACTAAAAGTCCTGTTCACCTAAGGATTGCCAAAAAATCAGTTGGAACCTTTAAGTTAGACTCTGATCAATGCCAAAATCCTTTATGTGTTTGCCATAATTATCCACTTTTACATATTACATACTTCCAAGGCATAGCGTTTCTCTATTGTTTATATAGTAGAATGATTCATATTCGTTGCTTGTTCTACATTTTAGTCAACCAATCTTCTTCTTCTTTCAGCTGCTCCCGTTAGGGGTCACCACAGCAGATCAACTGTTTCCATTTCTTCCTGTCCTCTGCATCTTGCTCTGTCACACCAACCGCCTGCATGTCCTCTCTCACCACATCCATAAACCTTATCTTAGGCCTTCCTCTTTTCCTGTTACCTGGCAGCTTCATCCTTAGCATCTTTTTCCCAATATACTCTGCATCCCTCCTCAGCACATGTCCAAACCAATGTAATCTTGCCTCTCTGGCTTTGTCTCCAAACCTTCCAACCTGGGCTGACCCTCTAATATACTTATTCCTAATCCAGTCCATCCTCTTCACACCCAGTGCAAATCTTAACATCTTCAATTCTGCCATGTCAAGCTCTGACTGCTGCCTTTTTGTCAATGCCACTGTCTCCAACCTGTATAACATAGCTGGTCTCACTACCCTCTTGTAGACCTTCCCTTTCACTCTTACTGGTACTCGTCTGTTACAAATCACTCCTGACACTCTTCTCCACCAACTTCATCCTGCCTGTACTCTCTTCTTCACCTCTCTTCCACACTCACCATTACTCTGAACTGCTGATCCCAAGTACTTAAACTCATTCACCTTCGCCACCTCCACTCCCTGCATCCTCACCATTCCTCTGTCCTCCCTCTCATTCACACACATATATTCTGTCTTAGTCCATTCCTCTTCTCTCTAGAGCATATCTCCACCTCTCCAGGGTCTCCTCCACCTGTTCCCTACTCTCACTATAGATCACAATGTCATCTGCAAACATCATAGTCCACGGGGACTCCAGTCTGATCTCATCTGTCAACCTGTCCATCACCATTGCAAATAAGAAAGGACTCAGAGCTGATCCTTGATGTAATCCCACCTCCACCTTAAACGCATCCATCACTCCCACCGCAGACCTCACCGCTGTCACACTACCCACGTACATATCCTGTACCACTCTTACATACTTCTCTGACCCTCCTGACTTCCTCATACAATACCACAATTCCTCTCTAGGCACCCTGTCATATGCTTTCTCTAAATCCACAAAGACACAATGCAACTCCTTCTGACTTTCTCTGTACTTCTCCATCAACACTCTCAGAACAAACATCGCATCTGTAGTGCTCTTCCCTGACATGAAACCATACTGCTGATCATTAATCATCACCTCCCTTCTTAACCTAGCTTCCACTACTCTTTCCCATAACTTCATGCTGTGACTGATCAGTTTAATCCCTCTGTAGTTACTACAGCTCTGCACATCACCCTTATTCTTAAAAATCGGTACCAAAACACTTTTTCTCCATTCCTCAGGCATCCTCTCACTTTCCAAGATTTCATTAAACAATCTAGTTAAAAAACCCACTGCTATTTCACCTAAACACCTCCATGCTTCCACAGGTATGTCATCTGGACCAACAGCCTTTCCATTCTTCATCCTCTTCATAGCTATCCTTACTTCCTCCTTGCTAATCCACTGCACTTCATGATTCACTATTCGCACACCATCCAACCTTCTCTCCCTCTCATTCTCTTCATTCATCAACCCCCTCAAAGTACTCTTTCCATCTGCTCAACACACTCTCCTCACTTATGAGTACGTTTCCCTCATTATCCTTTAACATCCTTACCTGCTGCACATCTTATTAAAATCATGATGAGCTTTCATTTTCTAGCCTAGCTATCCATTGCTTCCCTGCATTAAATCAGATAAAGACTTCAATGCTCCAATGAAAATTAACTGAGCTGTACAGTCCTCCTCACTGACCTATCATCATAAAGCTCTGTCTCTTCAAAGTCACAGTCCTTATTCATCAAAATATCCAGGCAAAGCAATAAAAGTCTTTGATTCACGATCAAATTACTGCCAGAAAAGACTGTTACAAATCCCTCTTTGAGTTTGACATGACTCTCTATTCATGTTACATCTTCATGTGTCAGTCTGCATAATACATCTTCGTAACTCAAGAAATAAGGCATACTTCTCCAATAGGATCAACAGAACAGGACACTCCTCTTTTTTCAGCCTATCATAAGGTTACACTATCTTGTGATACTTAATCTCTGTTCTTTAAGGAAGGGTTTCAGGGGAACAATGCCATTAAGTCCAGGTGGAGAGTCAGCTCTTAAATTCATAATCCATCTCGCTTCTTCTACCTCGATTTTATTAACTAGATCTCCTTGACGTAAAGTCTGTTTTGTCATAGATATGACCATGAATTTGAATGAATGTCCTGGTTTATCATGAACATGAGTGTACAAATCATTAGTCTCCACTTTGTTCCTGATATCTGACAGATGTTTAAATATACGTTCTTTCAACATCCTGTTCATCTTACCTACATAGTAAGAAGAGCAGAGGATGCAGGTAGCAATGTAGACTAAATTTTTACCGGTACAATTAGCATTACCTTGGAATTTATAACTTAGTCCAGTCATCGGATGGGTAAAGTTGTTATTGGTGTTAATCACATTACAGGCCTTGCATGAGCCACATTTATGAGTGCCTGTGTAAGATTTTTAACCCTTCAATTCCTTACAGGTTCCATTATTATTGCACAAGATCCGTTTTAGATTCTTTTTATTTTTAAATGCAAATTGAGGTGTGTCACCAACTATTTCTCTGATCCTGAGGTCTGATGTTAAAATTGGCCAATATTTCTTGATGGTATCACAGACTAAGGAGTTATCTGTGCTATATGTGATGTTGAGCCTCAACTTCGATTTCTGAGCTTCTTTATTAGCATTCTCGTGCATTTTGTTATTGGTTCCTTGAGAATACTGAGCAGAATAATAAGGTTTGCCTTTTTTATCACGAAAATCTTTGTTTGTTTTCCGAGTTAGTTGTGTCTCTTCTATTCTATAGCCACGTTCTTTAAAATCATGCAGTAGCTTAATTTCTTCCTGAATAAAAATCTCATCTTGAGTACACAATTTAGAAATACGAGTTACTTGACTGGCTACAATGTTACGGAATATATGTCTTGGATGCATGCTGGAATAATGCAGCATATGATTACGCCACATTGATTTTCTATATAACATGGTGTCAATTCCTTCTCTGGAATCCAACAGCACCTTCACATCCAAGACCATCTGTTCTTTAGATATCTTAACATCAAATTTTAGGAAGGTAGTAGTACTAGTTAGGAACTGCACGAAGCTCCTCAATGCATTTTCATCTCCTTCCCACAAAATAAAGATTTCATCCACAAACCTATTATATAGAATAATATTCTTGTTCCATATATTTCTCACATCAACTTCCCACTGTTTTTCCCATTGAGCTAATACCAAGTTCACATAGCTATTGGCACATGGGGTGCCCATGGCAACACCCCATTTTTGCCAATAGTAGGCATTACCATATAGGAAGACGTGATTTTCTAATACTAGTTCTAACAGGCTGCAGATTACAAAAGACTCTGATCTTTCTTCTCTGAGTATGTCTCATATTGCTTCTATCCAGTACTGGTTTGGTATTAAAGTAAACAGGCTGTGAACATCCATAGTTACCAATAATAAATTGCAAAGTACAGTTTTGTTGGCCATTACCTCATAAATCTGGCATAGAAATCGAGCTGTATTTTTGATGACTGTTGTAGCTTTAGCTAAGGATTTTTTAAGTTCATTCTCTAAGTATATGGACAAAGGTTCAGTGGACCAACCTCTCCCTGCTACAATCGGGTGCATTGGTGGTTTCAGTTCATCTTTGTGAATCTTGGGCAATCCATTTATAGTAGGAATGACAGGGTGGTCACTGTAAACAAATCATATAATTCCTTGGTTAGGTACCTTTTCATCAGCATCTCATACAGAACATCATCTATTCTCTTTATCATTGCATTCAGTTCTCCTTTCGTAATGATCTGATTATGTTTCTTGTTCACTAAGCATAACCTCCATACTTGTTACATATTCTGTAGTGTTCATAATAACCACCGCTCCTCCTTTGTCAGCAGGCCTTATAATGATGTCTTCCATTTTTTGTAATTCTTTCAAAGCTTTATGCTCTTTGTTTGTTAGATTCTGGTAGTTCTTACCCTTCCTTTCTTGTCTAGCTTCAGATATTTCTACTTCACACATACACGTAATCATTTCAACAGTGGGATGGGTGAAAGGAACAAATTTGCTTGGATTCTTAAAGCATTTCCCTTGGTTTGTGGAGTCACAATTATTACTACTAAAGATACACTTCAAGGTCACATTTCTCCCAAAGCATTTGAGGTCAGTAACAAATTCATCCAAACATGATCTTAGGGATGGTATGAAACTTAGACCTTTTTCCAAGAGCGTGGTTTGTTCTTTAATTAATGCACAGTTGGAGATGTTGACTACTAGACAATGTACTAAATAACTTTCCTTCTCTTCCTTTCTCTGCTTGCTGATCTGACAGGTCATGACTCTTTCATTTGTTTTAAAAAAGGAAGCAGCTGTGCAATAGGTAGATGTAAGGCACCCTTTTTCAGTATTGCTCCTGAGTCCACTAAATGATCTTCCTCCTTGTTACAATTTTCTGTGTCTCTTACAGTTGGATCATTAGTCTCGCCATCCTGTAATCTATTAGTTAAAATTTCAATTCCTTCTCCATATTGACATACACTTCTGTTCATATTGTTTCTGGAGATTAAAACATACCTCTCTTGATGCACTTCTGCACGAATAATAACTTCAGGATATTTCACTTCTCGTCTCTTATGTACTTCTTTCCAAGTCCTTCTTTCTTCAGTCCTAGTCTGTATATTCTTTTTATCATTTATTTTCTCATTTTTATTTGGTATCAGTGCCCTAGGCCACTCAAATAAATGGTCTTGTTTAATATCATTGAAATGTCTTAATAATTTGCAACTCTTAATTTCTTTCAATCTCTGATCATACGTTATTAATTTGTCTTGTAGATTTTCCAACTTATTCAAATTTTCATCCAAAAGATTGTTTCCATTTCTTTTTGTTTCAGTTCTATCAGTTTATTAGTTAAATAAGGAAACTCAGTTTTTGTTTTTAGGATCTGAAGAAGGCTTTATGCCGGAAGCGCTTGTCCGTTACCTGAGTTGTTGATTTGTCTGTTTAATAAATGTTTTAACATCCGTATTTCTATGGTGACATGCTCATTATTTTTGGAGTCTCATGTTGTTTATATTTTGAGCATTCTTTAGTGGTGTATTGCTGTTTATCTATTTCTGCTAGGTAGAAAAGCATGTAATCATGGATCTTTTCTAAATGGACACTAGCAATATGCCAGCCATGTGTGATAAATGTCTGTTACATATGTTAGATCTCCTCAAAGAGGTCATCGAGGGTATGCTTGATGACAATACTATTGTCCTTTTGAACTTCACAAGACCAAGGTATTTCACACAAATCCACACTGAGTTATTCACTCAACCATGTAAGATGTAGCCATAACCACCTATATTACCAAATGAGTAGACTACTGTATCACATATGTGATATTTAAATATGTTGAAATGTGTGAAGTGACTTATATCTCAGGTCCAGTGATCAGGTCCACACATCAGGGCTGTCTGGTAGACCCTTTCCTGTCCATTATTTAAGTGAAAGACATCACAGATGGCATACAAATCCTGTGTCCAAACAGATGTCTGAAGGACTGCAGATTGTGGGCAATCACTAACTCCAACTGTGATATTAATATAATACAGACAGTATCAACACACACCAAAGATTGCTGCCATAGCCATGACAGCACTTGCAATAACACAAAAACATGGGAGATCTGTTATATCAGGAAAAGAAACACACAACCCAAGTATAATGTAGACATCACACCCTATAATCAGACCAATAGATATGTGACCTGCACCCTAGGGTAGATGGTAAATGGAACGTCTACCAGCATGTGCTCACAGTGCGAAGTACTTCCTTGTATGTAATACAGCTATTGAGTATGTTGCACCAGATGCATGTGTGCTACCTGTTCCGGTGATACACACAGAACATACTTAGCTGTCTGACAACATTAGTGGCATGGGTAACATTTGTGACAGTGTAGATTGTGCAATATATATCTGCCATGCACAACAGTCAACTACCCTGTATTGATCATAATTACATACACATATAGTAGTGTCCCTCCTAACACCTCTAGCAGATGTTAAAGTGCCCAGACAAAGTTTGTGATTACCCTCATAGAGTGCAAACATGTCATAATATATTTACAACTGTGTTTGTGCAGAATCATTTCTGATCAGTCCTAATCACATATGTTATGTCAGAGACATGGGATTACAGGTGTTATTATTCTGATATTGTGCTTGCTTCTTTCAATGTTGTCCATGAGTCTTTACCTGTGTGCCACTTGCTGGAGACTTCTGAAGAGATTACACTCGTATTCAGACAAATCAGTCTGCACAGCTTCATAATACGCACCCTACCACAAATGTATATCACATCCCTGATAGATGTCTTCTGCATTGCTCATATAAGGATGCTTAGCTCACACAGACATCTTCCTCATTGTTATGTAACCTTCTGTGACAGCTATATAATACACATTTTCACTGTGCGTTCCCTACTGTACCATACTGATATGTGATTGGTGTTGCTGCTACAGCTATCTTCCATTTACATGCCCTCATCTGCTGTACATTGGGTTGTTTCACATGTCCTCCTTCCCTATGTTCATTCTTACAATTTATCTGTTTGGGCCATTAGTCCAGATTAGCTTGATGGTAAGCATCACACAAATGAGTTGAGAAAAGCTAAGCTTGTTTTAACCTTTTGTGCAGTGTTTATTAGGTTTCAGTCTTAAAAGGCAAAGGTGGGACTTGAACCATGATTTACACATAGTATATGTTGTGTGGAGCAATGTATATAACAGATGTACTACACACACAGGTGATTCACAGGTGTAGTTGATGTATTGGTTATCAAAAAAGTACATTACATGATATTTGTCATGTTTATCTACTCCCCAGTAAGTCATGCACCACGCAAATACTGATATTAAAAAAAAGACGATTTTTACAGAAGTCTGGATATGAACTCTCACATCAATGAACCTTCAAAACACAGTAAGGGTGTCTTATCCCTCTTTGTCATAGAAACAACTTTTCAACAGAGAATGAAAATCAGTGTGTGCATACAAGCAAGTTCAAAATCATCCACAGTATTAACAAGACATATCGCACTTGTATACTTCTGAGTTGTGTCTACATGTATTAAATTCCAATGTAGTGTTGTGAGTAATCACGTAACCATTTATGGCTATTGTTTGCAGAAATGCAGCTCTGTATTATCTCTGTATGGTGTTATTCTTTTATCTGAACAGTAATCTGAGACATGCAGTCTGTAAAGCATTTTGTATCATTGTCCTTAAAATGTGTGAGAATATTAAATGGCAATAATATGCAGTTTCCAACAAATGCAGGGGAGGTTGGATGTCACTGAACAGAAACTGTGAAATGTATGCTGCTTACTTACATTTAAAACCTTGTATAATGGATTAGTCTAGATAAAATCACTTTAGCTAGCATATCTAGGAGACTCTCTCGCTCTCTCTCTGATACCCTCGTAGAGGGAGGAATAAAGACACCTTGTTGAAGTTTGCCAATAGTTTATTCAGTTAAGCAGGTAGATGGACAAGTGTTTTTGTTCTAATATGTTACATTCAACAGTTCAGTTATTTAAAGGCAGTTACAGACAATGGTGGGAGGTTCCATGGGAGCTGATTGGAGGAAGATCTGGGAGATGGAAAAACAAGGAGCCAATCCCAAAGCTTAGAGGTACTTTATTTGAATATTCCTGAAAGGCCTGTGTGGGTTTACCAGCTCAGCAGCCTGTGGAACCTCAATCTTACTTAAAGGGTTTTATTTTTATTTTTATTTTCATTCTTAATTATTAACAAACAAAGCATGATAACACAATATGAACTGCAACTATAGAACTATATTTAAGAAAACAAATTTGCCTGAGCTTCATTGATAATTGAAAATGCCTGCTTTTACGAGGCTATCACCAGACTTTATTAGTCTGTTTTTTAACACATGTAAAATGAGAAGCTGTGTCTGCATCAGCGGGGCTCATATACCTTGGAGCCAAGTATGAGAGCTTTATTACAGAACTTTTTTCCAGTCTATCACATGTAAAATGAGAGGCTGTGCCCACTTTTATGGGGCTCATTATCTCCTGACATATAATATGAAAAGTTAATATTTTCTTGTATAACAAAAAGGTTTAAAGTGCCTGCTTATAAGAGGCTCATATATATGATTAATGTGGCCAGTCCCCATTCTTTTTCTTCTTGATAAAGGCAACTCTTTTTTATATCCAGGGGAGGTAGTCACTTAAAGCTACACTAGGTTATTCCCATTTTGAAAAGTACATGCATACAGAGAAATAGTATACAGTGGAAAACAAATCACAGTGCTCATTTTTTTACAGAGCTCATTGATGTGCACAAGTAGAAGAAAAAAAAGTAAAAAGTGAGTAAAGTTTGAGATCTCAATACCTTTTGCATGGGCTTACTGTGTCCATGGTATAAAAATCCACCAAGTGCTGAACTTTTAATAAACATAAGAATCTCATATTTTCTTTGAGCATGGGCAAATTTTGTCTATGGTGTACAGAATATAGCACTGTGGAGTGGTGCCCTTGAACAGCAATTTTCATTATACTGCAGATTATAGAAATTTTGTTAAATACAGGCTCAGTGGCTACAGAATTTATACTTGGTTGCTGTGCGGTAGCTGCAGTGAGAGGTGGAATGTTCTCCATCCCAGAGCATGGTTTTAAGGCACTCCAGTCAGCAGTCTTCACTGTCAAGGTTCTTCCTGAGTCTAGGATTTACTGAGGGCTCTTCTGTTTAGATTCTTCCTCTCTCCAGTTTCTAGATGGTGAAGTCATGGCTCTTCTGTTCAGATTGCAATAGAAAACAAAAACACATTTCAAATAACTGAAAGATGCTGTTTAGGTTTGTGCATATTATGGGGTAAAAATACTTTCAGACCCATGCCAGTTACTTATAGATTTGTACACATCTAGAGATTACACGTACACAAAAAAAATTATAATGTGGCTTGTTTTCCATGTCAGTAGTTCATGTTTGTAAATCACTGCATTTACATTTGCATGGTTTATCTGGTGGAAACAAGCTGTTATGAGTATGTTTACCTCAGAAAAAGAAAAATGAAAGTGTTAAATGCACATACTGAATAATTTAGTAGCATTCCGTGTTATGAAAACAAGCTACTAAACAATGCAGTTTATGGCAAATAATTACATATATGGAAGCCAGTAGAGGATGTTATGTACAGTGGACAAATAAGATGAAATATTCCTATAGTTTATGCTGCTTTTGTTTTTGTTATCTATATAAAGTTTTTACTTTTGTGCAATATTACATCAGTGTTTATTAGAATTTTAATGTAAATGGTAAATGATTGCCAGCTCAATATTTGTGATTTCTATTACATTGCATTTAATTGTGATTTCCATAAGTAGACATATTGATATAGTAATGAAATATTTACTGTGTTGAAAGTATCAAACTCTAACTCATGAAGTCTCAGCTTTAAATATTTTAAAGAGGCAGTGTTAATGGACCACATTTATGTTAGGATATCAGGCAATAGTTTTACTGTTTACAAATATGGGACAGATTTCCAAGTCCATGCAAGCCTTTATTTTACCAAACATACCAGAAAGATGGCACAATAAAGGCAAAAAAGCAATGTAACTGTATGACCCAACTGGATAACAAAATAACATTGAAAGCTTAGTGTGCAAACTCTTTATTACAAATGTTTTCATACAGACTTTTTCAGAACACATTTAAGACTTAATCAAGTAACTAAATATTTATATCAGCACAACCCCACCTATTAAACCACTTCAATTATTCAATTAAGTGCATACAAATATAAATAAACATAAAATTCCTTATACCTTAAAACAAACTTTAAAAAATTCAACATGCACTGAAATCATGCTTTTTTTTAAATACAGCCTTCTATGTTTTAAAAAACACTTTATGTTAATCATTTCATTAAGTCCTGCTTTTTTATCAGCTTCTAATTTTATTTGCCAACTAGTTTATCTTTGCTCTAGGAAGGTTTTAAAATCCCCTCCCTTTAAGTCAACCATTCCTTTTTCAATAATAGAAAAAAGAAATTTCTTGTACTTCTTATAATCCAACGTACATCTATAAAGAGAATTATTAAGATCTTTCTTTTTAATTATGTAAACATGTTTTCTCATTCTTTCAAATTGGGCTCTGGCGGTGATACAAATAAAAAAAGCTGTACATCCACTACAGACCCCAATATACACCACCCCCTTGGTTTTACAAGTAAAGTGTCCTGGTACCTTAATAGTATACAGCAATGATTATATGGACACAAAGGGACCTTCTAGGATATACCTACAAAAATTACAGTCCCCACACTTAAACATCCCCATAGCTTTATACTTGAATCTGTTGTCAGGAATGTATATTGTGTTATCATTTTGCAACCAACTTTTTAGATTATAATTGTTCTTATAAACAAAATTAGGTTTCATTCCTACTACTTTAAACAGTTCACTATGTCCTTCCAAAATCTTCCAATTACTTTGTATTATTTTACGTATATTCATACTATCAATTGTCATATGTAAACTCTATACTAGCTTTTTACTCCTAACTTCAGTACACTCCATATTTTGACTATGAAAGTCATGCTTTAAAATTGGGGATAATGGGTATAATGTTTATTTAATATTTCATCTCCCAAATCACTTAAATATTCGACATCATACCCCTATTGGCAAATAACTCCATTATGAATTTACATTCTTTCTGTGCTGTTTCATCATTACTAGTCATTCTACTTGCTCATATTTTGGAACAATCATGGTCTCAATACAGCTTAGAAAATACTTATTCTCCAGGTGTAACACCCAATATTTATTCAACATTCTGCACAACTTATCACAAAGTTCTTAATAATCACTAGTCCTAGAAGATGCAGAATTAATGTCCGACTGAAAGAACGGATCATACTTGTTATTCAGGAATTTTTACATTTTATACCCACTATTTGGACGATATTTGTTTGCTATGGGATGGGCCTAGAGAGAAGTTTAACAATTTTATGATATGTCTCAACCAAACCACTGAATTCTTGGCCATTACACACAGTGACTCCTCTATTAATTATTTAGACATTACACTGTACAAGGACATGATTAACCATTGTTTTCAGTCTAAACTATACTGGAAGGCTTCGTTCTCAAATTCATATTTACATTTTGAGAGCGGGCATCCCTATTACCAAAAGAAAGGGATAGTGAAGGGTCAGATGATCAGGGCCTCAAGAATGACTAGTGTGACCTCAGAATTCTTAGAGGAGGTTAGGACCCTGACCTCACTATTCCTGGAAAGAGGTTATCCTAAACAAATGGTGGACAATTTGGCCAATGAGGTAATTATGAATAGGGAAAGGAAGTTTTTTCCCTTGTTAGGTATTGGAATGCTTGAAGTGGAGACATTAGACGAAGGGGATCGTAAGCAGAGCGGGGCCTTTATTCACACCTTTTCCATGACATCCACCCAGGTGGAAGACATTATTAAAAAATACTGACATATTTTAAGGCTTAATGATGACACTAGAGCATACCTCCCAAACCATCCCACTTTTGTTAGAAGGAGAGACACGAACCTTAAAGAAATCTTTGAAAAGAAGCAGGTTTCTAGGCAGGTTCGTAAAGATTTAAGATGTGGGACCCACAAATATGGAGCCAGTCAACAATGTAGATATATTTTGGACAAAAGTGTGTTATACATTCCATCTAGGGGTTTGAGGTTGAAGGCATCCAAATACTATAATTGTGGCACAAAAGCGGTGGTTTATATCGGGATTTGTGAAATCTGCCAGAGTTTTTATATCGGTAAAACCAAGAGACCAGTTAGGAGAAGGGTTTATGAGCATTTATATGAGGTTATAAAAGGGAAGGAATCAAATGCCTTCTTTAGACATTCTTTAATTTGTAATGAAATGAAAATCAAATTCTTTGTGTTAGAACAAGTGTTAGTCGATCCCCAAGGGGGGAGCTGGGAGTCCAGGGTGGAATACAGGGAATTGTTTTGGCAGTTGAAGTTGGATGCAGGTAGACTCCCTGGACTTAATGACCACATTAGTATTAACAGTGTTTTAAAACTTAGGGCTGCTAAATTGTAAGATGTATACATATTTGTTATATATTCTGCTGCTATGAACACTGTAGTTACTGCCTTGCATGTTGATGATTTATAATATCTACATATTTACTTATTTATTTATTTAATTATTTAATTCCAACGAATAGGATGGATTAACTGTAACATAAGGGTTTTGGCTATCAACTTTAAGAATTGGATTTTAGGGTTTAATATATATACATATTTTATTAAGAGGTGTAATTTTAACATGAATTTTTCACTTTATTAGTTGACAT
>NC_056731.1:428289659-428357159 GCF_019279795.1 Protopterus annectens | reverse complement strand
GATCTTAACTTCCAACCCTAATCAGTACCATAATCCCAGCACTTTACCAGACTCCTTAAGTGATCACCTCCCCATCTCAATTCTAAGAGTACCTTCTCAAACCTCAAAAAAACAGTTCCCTATTAGAACTGCAAAGGTTCACTTACACGAGTACGGAAATGTCAACACGTATTCAGCGAACCATGAAAACACCGAACGTCCTGAAGAGTGAAATTCAAAATGTCGAATCATCATAGTTGGCCCTTCTGTGGTATAGCTCCTTAAGGTAAGTGTGCGATAGTAATGGACCTTAGGGTTAGGGTGCGGGTTAAGGTAAGTGCATAGATAGTAATGTATGCAAGGTTTAGTGTAGAGTTAGAAGTAGGGTTTTGTTAAGTGTATGTATGTGGATTATTTATTTTGTTTGGGCATAGCTCCTTAAGGTAAGTGTGCGATAGTTACGGACCTTAGGGTTAGGGAGCGGGTTAAGGTAAGTGCATACATGTTTGTATATGCAAGCTTTACTTAAGGTTAGAAGTAGGGTTAGGGTTTTGTTTAGTGTATGTATGTGGTTTATTTATTTTTTTTGTGAAGGTTGTATGTAGCAGGTGGTAGGGTTGGCCAACTATGACGATTCGAGATTTTGAATTTCGCTGTTTAGGACGTTCGGTGTTTTCATGGTTCGCACACTATGTGTCACTGTTTTCGTATTCAATGAAAAGGACTTTTGCACTTGTAATATAGGGCTCTTTGTTTCTACTTGAGTGGTTGCCTCCTTCCCCTGTAACTGCAGTAAATTGACTCTTACATTAGAGCTGTAATACTTACCTTATAGCTTTAGGACACCTTAGCAAACATTGTAAACTGCAATAGCTCTGCTATGCTCGGGCCCTCTTTGCTCCCCTCCCTGCCCCCAATTTCCTCCCGCCCCCAGTACCTCTAAATGTATAGTACTATAGCCACTCCCCCACTTTCTAGATCCTATCTGCTTTCATCTGGGATAATTCCACCCACCCCTATTCTACTACCTTCATTTAATAGCACCTATTAGCTTTCATCTGGCATTCTCCCATCCCCCCCCCCCCCAGTACCTTTACCTCACCACTCTATCTTCTGGTGTTGCATCACCAGGTAAAACAGTTCCTTCACTCACTAGCTGAATCACATATAATCCAAACTTTTAAGGCAGAAAAACACCAACGAAACCAAAACCACGGATCCACGGTAAAGCAACCAAGATAACGAAGCCAAGCACAAACCAGGAATAAGTTGAACGCAAATTTATTTTATAAGATAAAGAGCGTTTTCGCTGCTAGCAAGAATAACTTCTCATTTTGGGGACTGCAGAAATGTTGCAGTTCTCATTTAGCCCAGGATTACTAAAGGCATCTAGTTTTATTTGCCATTCAAGTTCTTTTAATTCAAGTATTAGCGATGTTGGTCCTCCCCTAATATTATTTGGTAGATGGTCTATACCCATAAATCTGAATTTATGGTTAGGGTAATTTTCGATGTGCAGTCCTCAAAATGAGAAGTTATTCCAGGTGAAAACTGGTGTGTAGTTAGACAATATTGTGATTAATTACTTATATAATTATTTATGTTAATTTACATACATTTTAATACATTTTAATACATTACATTTTATGTTCATATTTTTTAATATAGAACATATATTTACTAGTTTTTTATATATATATATAAATTTCAGACATGATGTTTTTGCTAGTCCCATTTTTTCAATATGTATCACCTGCATTTATTGTGATAATTCTGGTAGGTGATACTATGGGAAAGATCATTTTTAATTTATCTTAGATGTTTGGCTGACTGTGTTTTATTTTGTTATGCCTTATTCAGCGCTTTACAGGAAGTGATGTTTTTTACACACTTCCTTAAGGTATTTAAAATAGTAGCGCTTTTTATCTTTTTGTACTTTCTGAGGAAGCTGCTGTATCTTGCTAGCAGAGAAAACACTCTTTATCTTATAAAATAAATTTGCGTTCAAGTTATTCCTGGTTTGTGCTTGGCTTCGTTATCTTGGTTGCTTTACCGTGGATCCGTGGTTTTGGAATCACATATAATGATATACTCCTCTTTACTACCCCTCTTGTTCACACCCCTCTTGTTCACACCATACCTCCTTACCTTGTATGAAAACCAGTTTCTTACGGGATTTCAGGTCCCAAAAGGCCATACTATCACCCCAGCTGTAAATCCTTCCACCTTCAACCATACTTACAGTACCAGATCCTATCCAACATCTTGTTCAGTCTATCAACATCTCAACCCCAGGCACATTAACTCTAGATCCAAACACTACCACAAACTAATAAACAAATTCCTGAAGTTCATCACCAAGTATAGACTCAACCTAATACTTGGTGGTGATATTCACCCCAACCCTGGCCCACTCACTTCAGATACACATACCCCTCTACTTGTAATCTAAGCTACAAACCTACAATTAATAGGCCAACTAACTCTCTCCTAGTCTGTCATCTCAATATTAGAAGCATTATTAACAAGGTACATGAATTGCATGCACTTCTGGATGTCCACTCCCCTGAGATTCTCTGTTTATCTGAAACCTGGTTAAAACCTAACACTAAAGACAATGAAGTGTTACCACCTGGGTACAACATACACAGGCTGGATTGTGCTTCGAGGAAGGGGGGTGGGGTAGCTGTACTCTATAAATCTGAGTTGAATGTCACCATAGATGTAATACAACCTCCTCAGATTAATAACTCTGAGATTCTTGCCACTAAATTGCAACTTAATAAAAATAAATGCATTAATATCATCTGTATGTATATTCCCCCAGGTAACAATATATCTACATTTGAAGATATCCTGCACTGGTTATCATGTCACTACCCCCAAGAAACCCTACTACTTGGAGACTTTAACATAGACTGGGGCACCTGTTCCTTAGAATCCCCAACCACCCATATTAACCTGCATGCATTTACACAAATCATATCCACCCCTACCAGGATAGGTAAACCCAACCAAAAAGAAAGTATACTTGACTGGGTACTCATAAACAGTCACCCCCAACTGTACACCTCTGGCACCCTCCTTAATGGCCTAAGTGATCACCTTCTCACATATGTAATTAAGCACAAAACCATTAATTCCCAACAACCCTTACTCAGAAAGGTTAGAAACAATAAAAACTTTGACCCTGCCAAATTCCAACAAGAACTAAATTCATGTAATTGGTCTATTCTAAAACACCTCCCCTTAGAGGAAGCAGTAGCATACTTTAACAAATTCCTTGAGATCCTTGATTTGCATGCACCTGTTTGTTCAAAGAGAACCAAGGCAAAAACTGCACCATGGCTTTCTATAGAGTCTAAACTCAAAATTACGCTTAGAAACAAGACAAAAACAATACTACTGTAATTTACAGACAGTAAATCAAAATAACCCTCAGAAGTTTTGGGCAGGTTTAAATAATCTACTACATCCTGGACAAACTTCAACCCCAATCCCTGCTGCTACTGTTAATAAAACCCCTGAAGATGTTTCTGATAGTTTTAACCAATTCTTTACTGAGACAATTCAAGCCCTAGCTAGCCAACTACCTCCTAGCTCCCCTGGTACTGAAAGTAGCACCCCTAGAAACCTACTTGCGTTCAGCTTCCAACCAGTCACCACTTCACTTATCCATACCTTGATCAAAAAATTAAAACCCACTACACTTTCTGCTGATCAACTCCCTGCCGAGTACCTACAAAAATCAGCTGATGCTATTGCTTACCCCGTCTCAATACTAATCAATCGAACCATAGTAGAAGCTAAAATTCCCACCATCTGGGAAATATCCTATGTAGCCCCACTTCACAAAGGAGGCAGCTCTACTGAATTCTCCAATTATAGGCCAATAGCTATACTCTCTCCACTTGCAAAGATTATGGAAAAATGTATTCATAGACAATTCATGCACCACCTAATCCAAAATCGCCTTATGGCAGACACTCAGCATGGCTTCCGTCCTCATCACAGCACTACTTCAGCCCTCCTAGCCTTTACTAACACCATAAACCATAATCGCAACAATAATTATATATCCTCAGCCCTCTTTTTGGATCTTTCCAAGGCATTCGATATGGTTGATCACCAACTTTTAATCCACACCCTGCAAACATTCTGTCTAGATACTGGAGCCCTCCAATGGTTTCAATCCTACCTGAATGGTCGACAGCAGGCTGTCCTCTGGCAGAACAAACTCTTTAACCTTCTACCTAACATCCTTGGAGTACCACAAGGCTCTATACTAGGGCCCTTGCTGTTCTCCATCTTCATTAACGACCTTTATACTGTCATCCCAAAAGTCAGCTGTATCCAATATGCTGATGACTCTACTCTGATTTACTCAGCCACATCTCCAGTAGAGTTATGGTCAGCTACCCAGACCACCTTTAATACAATAGAAAACTGGCTTTCTGAAAATCGTCTGATCCTAAATCCCAAAAAAACTAAAATGCTGTTATTTTCACCAACACGTAGGTCTACCGCTTTCACCTTTACCATAAAATCAAATGATGGCACAATAATCTCCCCTGACCCATCTACAAAACTATTAGGTGTCATCATAGACAATAATCTCAAATTTGACCTACATGTTAACCAAACTATCACAACCATCAATAAAAAACTAGGGTCACTTTACAGAACAAAAGCCTTCCTAACCCCTCCAGCTAAAATTGCCATAGCTCACTCTCACCTTCTTTCAACCCTTCTGTATGCATCCCCTCTACTCTCAAATTTGAACAAGACTGTCCTTAACAAACTCTCAATTTGCTACAACCACATTGCCAGGTTTGCCACTGGGCTGCCTTTTAGGACACATCATTGCATCAATCTAAATCAGCTTGGTTGGCTTGAACTACCTAGCCTAATCCAGTATAACCAACTGATTATGGCCTATAAAATCCTCTATAATCCGGACAATACTCCTGCACTTAAAAATATTATCACCCCCTATAACAACCCTAGACCACTTTGATCCTCTAACAAACTACTAATTCAGACTAGCAAAATTAATAACACAGCCGGTGATTCTCTCTTTGCAAACTCTGTAAGTAGATCCTGGAACTCACTTCCAGCTGATATTACCTTACTTTCCACCTTAGGTCAATTTAAAACTAGACTCAAACAACATTTGTCACTTAACTGGCTATGCCAATGTATCAAGCCTGGCTAACTTGAATGTGTAAAAATCTGTTAACCAGTTTACTGTGTAATTTAATGTAATCCTGACTTGTGCTCAGGACTAACTTTAACCTGTGGAACTTGTTTAACTTGTTTACTTATGTAATCTCTGTAAATAATCTGTAATATGTAATGCTGGTATTATGTAATGCTGTATCTGCTTACCCTTGGAGCTTTTCTCCCTGGGCCTCCGCTGAAAATGGACATGCATCCAGTCGGACTATCCCGGTCAACAAATGTAAAATAAATAAATAAAATAATATAGACCGCAAAAAACACCTTTATAGAGACTGCCACAGCCTGATAAATTTCAGCACAGAAACTTTCAGCAACCAACTCTCTCTTGTCAATTGGTCTCACCTGTTTAACCTTCCTCTAAATTATGCTGTTCTTGAGTTTAACAATATTTTCCTAAACATATTAAATACCCTAGCACCCATCAGAAATATTAGGATCAAATCCAATCCCGCACCCTGGCTCCCTAAAGATATCCTATCCACCATGAAACTTAGAGACACTACCCGGAAACGATGGACAAAGTTAATATATTCTTTTCTCCTCCTTAAATTCAAAGAAGTGAGAAACCTTGCTAAAAAACTTATTATCGAAGACAAGAAAAAAAATCTACCAAGAAGCTCAATCTACTGACACCTCAAACCGCCCAACATTTTGGTCCATCACGAACAATATTCTCTATCCACGGAAATCTTCTACCTCCAACCACTTCCCCAACAAGTCACCTCCCGAAACCACCACCCTACTAAACAACTACTTTATAGACTCTCTCCACAAACTAACTCCCCCCAACAGAAACCAATCACAACTCCCACCCCGCTCCACCACCTGCCTCCACTCATCTTTCTCCCTGAAATCTGTTTCCACTGCCTACATAAAATTCCTTTTGCAGAAATGTAAACCTTGCTCATCTTCCTTTAACAACCGCCCCCCCCCAAGCTTCTCAAACATTCTGCCAGTACTATAGCATATCTCATCTCAATCCTCATCAACCATTTTATTAAAGAATCCTCAGACCCTGAAATTTGAAAATGCTTTTAAACAATTCCACTTTACAACTCTACCGACCTTTTTAGTTTCTATAGCCATCCTCTCCCCTCTCTCAAAAATTCTTGAGAAATGTATTCACAGACAATTTCTTAAATATCTGCTCCAGGAAAATCTCTTCTCCCCCACTCAACATAGATTTAGGTCCCACCACAGCACATCCACAGCCCTTCTATCCTTCACCCAGACTATAGCAGAGGCAAGAGATAACAATAAGCTGGTGTCATGCCTATTCCTTGACCTCTCTAAGGTATTAGACACTGTATCCCTCCCAAAGTTTCTTACTAAACTAACTGAACTTAACCTCTTTGCATCAACTACTCTCTGATTTTCTAGTTATCTTAACAACAGACAGCAATCTGTTAGATGGCAGTCCTCCTTCTCACCTTTTGTACCTATTCAAACAGGTATACCCCAAGGATCCATTCTAGGACCCCTTCTCTATAATAATTTTACTAACAATCTCCAATCCACCTGCTGCACCTCTTCTCTACTCCAGTATTCGAATGATTCTACTCTTATTACCCTCTCTGACAACCCTAATGACCTTCACTCCCTCACACAGACCTCATTTAACATCATTGAGCACTGGTTAGGCAATAATCAACTCATTATTAATCCAAAGAAAACTAAGATTCTTCTTTTCCTTCCAAAAGCTATGTGGAACCTTAAAACTTCCTTCAGTCTGTCTTTCAAGGACAACACCATCATTCATGCTGACTCCCATACCAAACTTCTAGGAACTACAATTGACGATCAGCTGAAATCTGACCATCATATCCAACAATCCATCAAAAAGACCAATCAAAAACTTGGTTTACTGTATAAAAACAAAACAATGTTATCCATCATTTCCAGGATTTCAGTAGCTCAAGCCTACCTCCTCCCCTGCCTACTCTATGCTTCCCCTATATTTGCCCACCTCCAAGCAAACCTTTTAACCAGACTTCAACAAATCTACAACCAGATAGCCAGATGTGCCTGTAATTTCCCTTACAAATCCCATCACTGCCTTGCCCTTAACCAACTAGAACGTTTTTAATTCCCTCATCTACTCCAACTTTCTCAACTATTGATGACACATTCTCTACTGTATAAACCTTCCTACTGCCCCTCCCTGTCTACCCTCCTATCCCTGTACAAACCCTCACAATCCATCCATAGTGCTGACCAGCTGCTCTTTAGCACCTACACGGCTAACAAGTCTATAGGCAGATTATATCTCAAACCTGGAACAAGCTCTCAACAAGTTTATGTTCGATTCAATCCTCATTTCATTTTAAAAGAGAACTGAAGAACTACCTTGCTAACTCCCCCTCCTGCAGTGGTCACCACCCATCCTAACACATACTTGCCCAGTTGTTCAACCATAACAATGTTCCTCTCCTTACTTTAATATAACTTTTATAAATACTGCACTGTGATGCCTCAGCTCTGCTGCTGAGCAATACTATACTTACATCTCATCTTTCTCTTCCTTATCTACTATACTTTCCACTCCCCCACTCTTCTTATACTTGGCTTTCTTTCATTCTCTCGACTCCCCTAAATTTCCACCCCACCCTTTACTTCAGTCCCTATAATTATTACTCCTTTTCTTCCTCTTTACCAATCTCAGTTTAATGATTAAAGATGTTTTTTGTTCTAATGCCTTATTTGTAAATCTTCATTTTTCACTACAGGTCTCTACCAATTCTACTTTTTAGATATTGATTTTGAGGAATTTTATTCTGTGTTCATTTTTTCATCTACCACATGATTATATGTTTGCTGTGTACCCATATTCATTTATGGCATGAATACATGCAGTTATGTATACAAATTCACATTACTTGTAATGTAACCTTTGTTATTGTTATTGTTATTTTTTTGTTGTCGAGCTTTTCTCCTCAGGTCTCTGCTGAAAATGGGCCACCAGCCCAGTGGACTAACCTGGTTAGCAAAAAACAAATAATTGCCTATATCTTTCCTAAGCAGGGTCATGATGATGCACTCCATAGCTTTGCATACCAGGCTTGTCAGGCTAATGGGGAAATAGTTCCCAGGGTCTGTAGTTGGTCCCCCTTTATGGAGAGGGATGACTGTAGCAGTGCACCATTCATTAGGGACATAGCCTGAGATAAGGCTGTGATTGAACAGGGCACACAGATGTGGTGCCAGTTCATTTTGTAGCTCATGTAGGATGCAGAGGGATATTATCAGGTCCCATGGATGCTGTATTCTTGGCTTTGGACAATGCAGCTTTTACCTGTGCTGCAGAAATGGTGGGTACCAGGCTTTCATTTGTTATTGTGATAGGGCCCTTGGTGGAGGAGAGAAGGGTAAAGTTGGCACTGAATCTGTTGGCCAGTATGTTGACTATATCTGTTGTCTCCGTATAGGAGGTGCCAATGTGCAATAACTCAGAGCAAATCTGGGTAATGCCTTTGAGGTTTTTGATATAGCTATAGAAGGCTTTGTGGTTGATTTTGGTGTCAGCCACAATTCTGCCTTCATAGCTGGCTTTAGAGGATTTGATAAGGAATCTTAGCTTTTTGTTGAGACTGATAAGGGAGGTTTCCAGTCTTGTGACTTCATTTTTTTCCTGCAACAGTTTCTTCCTTCTGTTGTAGAGTTTATTGATGCCTGGGGACCACCAGATTGGCTTCCTTTTTTGGAAGAGAGCATCTTAGTTCTATTTGGTATGGCAAGATCCATGCATTTGTGTACATGCTCATACAGTGTATTGGTGTATGATTCGGCAGTCATGCAGCTATTTTCTATTGAGATGGTGCAGAGAAGTTAGCCAGCTCTGTTTTTAGGACCCCAAAGTCAGCTTTAGAGAAGGTTTTCAGGGTGGTCACCTTTGGGGGGGGGGGTTGTAGGTGAGATGGAGATTTCCATGGTGATCAGTTTGCGGTCAGATTTAACCAGAGAGGAACTGACTATAGGTGTGGAGCAACAGTCTCCCATGTTGGTGATAACCAGGTCGAGGATATTGCTTTCTCTAGTGGGGGGTCAGAATGAGCTGGTCCAGGGCATTGGAACTGATAAATTCCAGAAAGCGTTTGGCCTGTACATTGGTACTTGAATAGTTTTCCCATTTGATGGAAGGGTAGTTGAAGTCACCCAGTATGAGAGTATTGGGTTGGACCTTGACAGATTCCAGGGTGCTTAAGAAGTTGGCATGTTAGTCTAGGGACATGTTTGGGGTTCTGTAGCAGGCTATGACTTGTATCGCCATCTTACCCAGTGTTAGTTGTACCTGAAGTATCTTGGATGCATTATGCTGGGCTACCAGTCTAGAGGTGTGTGTATCCTTTAAGAATATAGAGACACCACCACCTTTGAAGCTTCTGGCCACATTCTGGCGATGAAAGGTATGAATGAGTTGTAGGCTAGGAGTGCAGGGGTGCTTTCTGCCTCTTTAAATCAGGTCTCCGTTACAGCATAGATGTCGACATTCTCCATTTTGAGGAGAGCTTCGAGGGAGTGCATCTTGAGATTTAGACTTCTAGCATTGAGCAACATGACCCTCAGATTGCATTTGTTTGTAGCTGTTACGGTGTAATTTTGGTCTTTGGAATACTGCCTAAAAAGGCACGATATGGGTGGCAAGAGCCTTAGCCAGTACCCAGAATCCCAGGGATGACAGATGCAGGCCATCTCTGGCAAAGCATTGAGGTCTGTCGATCATGTCGTCCCAGGCAGACAGATACGGGATCCCTTTAGAATGACACCAGAAACTTAGCCAGTTGTTGAAGTCAATCATTTTCTGCTTGTACTGTGTATCATTCTGGGTGATGGTAGAATACTGCTCAGGGCTAGGGTCATACCTGCCTGGGCTACATAATCCGAGAGTTCCACCACATTTCTTTTCATGTAGCCCAGGGAGGTACGTCTCAGGTCATTCACACCTACATGGACAATGACTGAGTCATATTTGTACTTTTTGTGGACTGACCTGAGTGCATGTGTTATGTGGTGGATCCTGGCACCTGATAGACAACTGACTGTCACCTTTTCCTTGTTCATCCTAGTGAGTGGGACATCAGTGTGCTTCACAACTGAGTCTCCTATGATTACTACATTGGGCAAGAGGGGCACACTGTGGTGGTGAGCTATGTGTTCTGGGGTTGGTGTTGTATTGTGGTGGTCGAGTGTGTTTCTGTCTCGGGGATCTCTGTTTGGGTAAATTTTTATTGAGAGCCTCCGCGAAGGTGGGTGGATGATTTGTGTTTCTATGTGTGCATTGTGACAGTTGGTGTTTTGGATGGCTGTGTGTTTTATGTAGTGAGTTGCAGGTGTTGACCTTCTCCTCTTGACCAGCTAGTCCGTTCATGGTTGGAGTGTGCACTGCTTCCATTTTGGTGTAATAAGTGCATCTCTCACAGGTATGAGTGTTGGGATGTAAGAGGAGAGGGTTGTCTGTGTACATTAGACAGCTGCCACACTGTCTCAGAATGCCCAAGTGCACCAGATTAGCAGGAAAAAACACAGGAAATTGCCCTACAATCATACCAGGAGGGGGAGTCATAACTAAAAAGTACTGGTGCTGTTACTGCATTGGAACAGCTAGTGGTGATAGCACCATTGTGCTACAATAAGTGCTAAAAAAGCCTGCTAAAGTGCTAGCCAATTATACTAATTGAAGTACAAGTTCTAAGGGGAAAATTGAAGAGTAAACTTTCTGGCACCGGTAATAGTTTACCTTAGCTGAGTGCCGCGGCATGGTGCGCAAACACAGGCAAACTAAAATGGAGGCACTTAGAGTATCTATTTCCTCCTTCTTCATGCTCTTGTAATCTGTAGGATGCCAAAACTGGATCTGTGGATCTTAAACAAGTGGAAACTCGCATAAACACATGCTTTTAAACCAGAAAGTTGAAAGAGATGGAAAAACTACCCAAACGGCCAATAAACTACAATTGCTGGGCCAGAAATCACTTCTCTTGTGGTTGATAGGATACTTAGTGCTTAGCACTCCACTGATAAGCTAGAGGGCTTGCCTCCAACACAGAAAGGTCTGGTGGGGGGGGGGCTCTGAAACTTACAAAACAGTCCTGGATACAGCAAGTCTGTATCTGAACTAGACTAATTGCAGGAAACAAGCTTAGAACGTTTGGGTTTTTTTGCAGAAAAGCAGTTAAACAGTAGCAAAAACACTTTAAATGCAGTACAAGCTAGCATACTTGAGTATGTATCAATATTAAGGCAAATACAGTTTAAATAAATGCAGATAAGTTAAAAATTACAAAAAGCACGTGCAGAGAGCAATAAGTTATGAAAAATCAAAATGGAGGCACCAACTGCAGAATAAGAGCACTTGAACACATAAAAGCACACAAAACAGCAAATTAAGGTCATAAGGTAGAAGACAGTTAAGTAAGAGCAGCCAAAGAAAGTATAAATAATTTATTTTTTATTTATTTTTTTAGTGGAGGGGGAGAGAACAGAGCAGATTAAGATACTATAGGGGATATCCATCCCAAGTGCTCTCGCTATACACAGCAAAGGAGATGGGACTGGTAGGAGTGTCTGAAATCAAAATATGATCTCACTGTACTCAGTTGGGTGAGCAAATGAGGTGGGCACAGGAGGAGTGTCCAAAAACAGATTTACAGCAGGGGCGGGTAATTCCAAAGCCAGCAAGATTAGCAACACAACAGGAACAAGGAGGGGAGATGGGAGACTAACTATAGAGACACAGAGACCACAATATTCAATGAAATAAATATCTACAAATATCTAATCTTAAATAAGCAAAGTGCAGAGAAAAATATACTTAAATCAGCTTGTGTGTCCAGTTGATTTTGTAGGCAAATCGCAGCAGCCAACAGCTCAGATGATGAGCAGAAATGATTCACAGAAATGTGACCAACACAGATTATAATGCAAGCTAAGAGTTAACACAAAATTTCAAAAGCATGATATACATATACATATATAAATATATATATATATATATATATATATATATATATATATATATATATATATGTGTATGGATCAACTTCAGATGATCAAACTTTTAAAACTTCAAATTTCATACAGCCTAGACCATATGATCAAAGTTTCAAAACTATGAACACCTGAAAGAAAAACAAAACAAAATGTCCTCGATGTTTTTGCAGGCCTGTATCCCCCACACCCCCTGCTATTTAAATATACCAACTCAGAGATTGCACTACAGTGAGGAAAAGGGAAAATTTCCCATTCTGTGCTGTATGGAGATCTCCGTTCAGAACGTTCAAAGTTTTAAAACTTCGATCATCTGAAGGGGGACCCATATATATATATATATATATATATATATATATATATATATATATATATATATATATATATATATATATATGTACATACATACATATATATATATATATATATATATATATATATGTACATACATATATATATATATATATATATATATATATATATATATATATATATATAGATATAGATACACACACACACACACACACACACACACACACACACACACACACATGTGTGTTTGTGTGTGTGTGTGTGTGTGTGTGTGTGTGTGTGTATATATATATATATATACATATGTATATAATCCGGGATGTAATCCGTGATTACCTTGCTGTGTTGCTATTACAGAGTGCTGTGTTGGAACAAGTTTGCCTTTTTCTTCACTGTCTACTGAAATTGTATGTACCACATGCTGCTAAACTGTAATGTTATCTGTACACTGTTTAATTTCAATGAACATGCTCCATATGCTATTGAACTATATGCTGTCCAGTGCAATTATAAGATTTTTTTCTTGTTTTTTCAGTTATGATAACATTTGTCTGCCTTGGATGGAAATAACTTAAATAGACATGGGTCCCACTTACTTAATTAGCAGACAAACAAACAGAAGAAGTCTGTCTTATCCGCTCTCCAGTCATGCAGACTTTTGATTAGCTGTTTTTCCTACCACCTCTATTTATCCTGTCAGGATCCAATCCAATCTTTGCTTCAGGCTGAGATGTCAGTGGCTGCATTTTGTGCCTATCAACCTACCCACCAACCTATTCCAATAGAAAACACAGTCCTTTGCCAATCTATGTGATAACTCACTCCCCGACAACCCATATCTCATCCTGTCATCAAGTACTGCCTATTGGATAGCATCATCATAAACTGCAATGATCAGAATTGCTCCTTACCTCCTCCTCTCTCACTACAGCAACTAATGGAATGTCCTCCCTACCAGCTCTTTAAATGAATTAGCAGACAAAGTTTCTTTCTTATCATCTGTGACATCCTATTTATGACTGGTATTTTTCGACCTTTCTATTAAAGCTGATAAGGGCCAACTTCTACCTTAGTGATGCATTGAAATACAAAGCATCAACTACCTCGCAATTGATATAATGAATATGACCTTTGCCCTTCTCCCAAATTAACAGATTAGTCGTGTTTTTTTGACTCTTGAAAAACCAACTCTGTGTGTCTGTGAGTGACTCAGGTCTCTTGTTTCTCTATTTAAATAGTTGGTGGTCTTGTCCTAAGTACCCAAAATAAGTCCACAAAAGCCTACAATATCTACAGCAGTGAAATGAGAACAAATGTTGCTCAAAAATTATATCTAATTAGTTATCTAGTTATAGCTGCACAGGGTAGCCACACTTTTTTGACTGCCCACCAAATTTTTGCCCTAACGGGATCTTTTTTTTATTGCCCCATGTAGACAGTTCAGACCATACGCGACTGTCCTTATGAAGTAAGCTGGGCAAAAAAGTCTTGAGATCTTCTGTGAAACCTGCATGCGGTCACTACTGATATTGCAGTAGATACAGACAAATAAATGTCATGACCAATGTATTGTCTAAAAGCATGTACTTTCAATGAGGAGATATTATTGAAATTCATTTTATCAAATGCTTGCCCTTCCCCAGTGCTAGCATGTTCATCATGTTGTTATATTTAAGTAAGTTAAGGGTGGGGCAGTAAAGCACCACAAGTGGGGGCAGGGGGCTTGACACCCTGCAAATATATTCTTACCTTGTAAGTACATTTTGGAGGTATTTTCAATACAATAGGTTTCATTAAAATATCATTCTGAAGAAATGATATGAATTCCCTGGATGTGTTGAGTTACAGTATAGAGCTAGCAGGACGTGCTTATGTTACTATTTCTATGACTGATAAAAGAAAAGCTGTATGTGTGCTAAAACAAATGCATTGATTTACTGTTAAATTAAAAAAAAGGTTGTTATGATTTTTAGACCTGTTATGGCACGTTGTACAAGTAGTATTCTTCCCTAGGCTTTGCAGTTGAATACATGCTAGTAGGAAAATATAATGATGTGGCAAGCTTTACAGTTAGATCAACATGTGTCTACTGCATGGCACTCTTGTTTATGATCCAGCTATCCAGGACATGGTATTCCTTGATGGTCTTATGACTATAACATTAAAACTAAACTTAGGAACTTATATGCATAGCTTAAGCAAGTCTGTTCTGTGGAAAAGGTATTGTGAGAGTCTAGAAGCATATTATTATTCAGGCATTCAAATCAGGTTTACTTAGGGTGCCCTTGGTAAATTGGAAGAACACTGAAATAAAATTAGACAGAGTACCACATAGCTAACATTGTCAGCATAAGTTTATATGCCATTGTGCTACAAATTTTAAAATGCTTCAGTCCAAAATACATTTCATTTCTAAATCAGTGTTTTGGACATTGTATATTTGTTTTCCTGACTAGGAGATTTGAAAAAGTGTGTGTGTGTGTGTGTGTGTGTGTGTGTAGGTGAGAATGTGATGCATCACACAGAAGTTCTCATTATGAGGAAAAACAGGGTTTCCATGTATGGGAGGTGCTTTTCTGAGCAATTCTCAACCTTGTATGAACAGCAGAATGTTAGAATCTGTATTGTTTATAAACTAAATGTTAAACAGCAAATCAGCAATTAACAGATTATGTATTCTTTATTTTCAATATGTTGTTAATTCACCAAATGAGAAAGAACAAGAAAACAAAATCCTACAATTGTGGTTATTGTAAGTTGTAAAAGACCTTAGGTGCAGCTTGTATTTCACGACTCTAATATCTAGTTAGTGCTGAATCTGACATGTCAAAACAAAGAGCTAGCTAAAAGGAGTTTAAATGGACTGAGACCTACATTGAACTGGCAATTGTGCTCTGACTGAGAATAAAGTTAATATTTTAAGTAACACGAACACTTCAGTATTAATTTCATTTGCTTTATAAACAAAAATTTCCCATCAAGAGATTAAGTTTCTTTAGTATGCTATGAAATAGGTCTCACTGTTTAAACTATAAGAAATAATAAATAGGTCTATTTAAGACAGAGCAACAAATCTACATATATTATCCTAGTTATAAGCAATGTGTTGTAACTCTGTTAAGTTCTGTTAAGTAACAAATGTAATAAAGAGGCAGCTATGAAATCATTATTTACATTACCAAAATCAAAGTTGCTGCTCAGAACAAGAAAGTTATCAGTCAGTAGAATGTAAATGAGTTCAGTGAAGTGTTCAGCTTTTTTTCCAGTTCTGACATAATGTATCTCATGGAATACAATGTAATGAGTGTTACTGAATTTTGCTTGTTATACAACAAGCAAATCGCACAAATTGAATCTAAACAAAGAAACTCAGAATCAGTCAGTTCTTCTGATGGGGAAGCAAACGCAGGATATATCTCTGAAGACAGCAACAGATCCAAAATGATTCTCTAAAACAGAGACACAGAATTCCATATGTCACTCTTCCTGCACAGTTTTCCAGTTCATCCTTACTTTATAATTTTCACCGTGTTACTCCACATTTCCCTGTCCCTAATTTCTTTCGACCCTCTTATTTTTTCTGTGATTCCAATGTGTTTATCCCATACATTCTTGCACTCTACCTTACTTATGCCTTTATAGCTTCGTCCACTGTTGAGGATTAATGAATTTAACCAGCTGTGCAATGCTAATCTGATTTATAAAAAGACAGATTCCTCAAAGTATTTTGTTAAAACAAAAAAGAAAAAAAAATAATTCATTATGATGATTCCTGATTTCTCTTTGCTAGTCCACATTGCAGAAAAATAAAACACTCATCTATCTCAGAAAAGGTCATATAATCACACTACCTTATCATTTCCCATGTAATGCTTCATATGTTCACATTATCTTATCATTTACCTAGTAACGCTTCATTAATATAGTCAGAGTTTAATATTAATCAGATACTTCATGCAAAATAGGTGTATAAGAAACAACTAAGAATGATGTCCACCACTGCCTATTGTCCTCAGACTCTACCAGTGTCACATGTCACAAAGCACCTCACAGCTCAACAAGAAACAGTGATCATGACTGCGAGACAAAGGAAAAGGAAGGTGACAGAAACAGCCACTATTGTAGTTCTTCAAGTAGGGGGTGCTTTGTTATTTGTTGCCTTTGCAACATTAGAATAATTGAGAATGTGTCCAGCAATGGGTATTTAAAGCATTCCATACATCATGTTGTGCATACACCTGTGGCAGTTGGACATGTGCAGCCTTGTCTGTATTCCACTGTAGTGTGTGTGTATGCAGGCAGTGCCCAGAGATATAGATATATCACCAGGATGGCTGTCCCAGCAATGACCAGTTTTTGTGCACATGTAAATACATTATAGATAGTTATGCACATAAATGTTGTCATTTCTTGAAGTGCTTAGGGCATTTTTCTGTACACCAGAATACCAATACATAGCTAATAATATGGTTTGGTTTCCTGCACTATCGTGCAGTTTAAATTAAAAAAAATTCTACTAACCAGCAACATGTCACTCAATATCTACCACTGATTTTATATGAGCTAACAACTCATATATTGCATGGTATTGTGAGGAAAGCCTTGAAATCAGAAGCACTAAAAGTAATTTAAGAAACAGTGCAACTACAATCTTAGGGCATTTTTTTTTCTTTTTGTCCAACAATTGAAAGCTGTGGATACAGAAGTTTGATTTGTCACCACCTATAACTGGAATAAATAGGAAGGTACAATGTATCACATTCATGCAAATTGTAAGGGAGAAAGCTATTAAAGTATATAATACATCTGAGTTCTGCTAAGGAAAGGTTGAAGTCTCATGAGTATTGTGAGCTGTAAATAAATTCCCGATATATTTACAAATTATTCTTCATAAGATCAGAAGATGCAAAAGAAAGTATCACTACCTATGTCAAAAAAGTAAAGAAACATGGCAAATATATTGGATTTGATAAGTTACATGATTCATTGGTATGAAACACAACTATGCTTGATATACAAAGTGGCCAAACAAAAGGTTGCATTTTTTATGAAGATCTAATGTTAAATAAAGTAATATGCACACACACACACACACACACACACACACACACACACACACACACACACACACACACACACACACACACACACACACACATATATATATATATATATATATATATATATATATATCATATATATTTATATATTCATGGGTCTACTTTTGTTCACTGGATGTACACCTCTTTGGATCTCAAAAAGCCTAACTCACTTAATCAAAAGTGCAGTTTAATATAAAAGCACTTTTGCGAAACACAAATAAGTGAAATTAAAAATAAAAACTAAAATAAACACTAAATACAAACTTTTGCAGGGGGCAACCCCCCTGCACCCCACCATGTGGGGGGCTGCATGCCTCACACCCCCACTAATTATATATAGCAACTCTGAGATTGCACTATAGCGTGGAAAAGGGTACATTTCCTTATTCTCACTGTACCACGACCTATATCAAAAAGAAAGCCACAACTGCTTTAAACCTTACACTCCCATTAAACCTGTAAAAAAGAAGAAAAAAACACTGCATCTGTATTCCACAGGATCCTGGAATGACCAACAGGTATTTACTTATTTGTATTTTGTGAAAGTGCATTTTTGTTAAACTGCACATTCGCTTAAGTAAGTTCAGCTTTTTGATATTCGAAGAGGTGTACTTTCTGTGAAACAAAGTAGACCCATATATATATATATATATATATATATATATATATATATATATATATATATATATATATATATATATATATATATATATATATATATATATATATATATATATATATATATACATATATATAGAGAGAGAGAGTTTCACTTCATAATCTCAAATTGCCGAAATCTCGAATTTCATCATTTTGAGACCATGAAGCTGAAAATGCAGAATGCTAAAAGCGTATGAGAGCGAATTTGAATATCTCGAATCCACGCTTATGCATTTCCGGTACATTACGTGAAGCGTTTGGCTGGTATGGTGTCTGGAATTGAAGGTGAGTGAGTAAATGTTTTTGTACATTGCATGTGTGGGTAAGGGTAGGGAGGTATAAGTATGAGTGTGAGTATTTGATTTGTTGGTGTTTGTGTATGTGTGATGTGTATTTGTGTGTGTATGTGTGTGTGTGTGTGTGTGTGTGTGTGTGTGTGTGTGTGTGTGTGTGTGTGTGTGTGTGTGTGCTTGCGCGAGTGTAGAATGCTGTGGTGTGATTGTTTTTTTTCTTTTTCATTATGTGCAATCTCAGAGTTGGTATATATAAGTAGGGGGGTGTGGGGGATGCTTGCCCCTCTGCTTATATGTAAGGTAGGGTTTTGTGGTTTGTGTGCTGTGAGTAGAATAGTGTGTGTGTGTGTGTGTGTGTGTGTGTGTGTGTGTGTGTGTGTGTGTGTGTGTGTGTGTGTGTGTGTGTTATGTGGTGTACGGTGTATGTATGTTCTTGATTGTGAGTCGTGATTGTGGGTTTCGGGATTCTGAATGGTTCGGCTTTATAGTTTCGAAATACTGAAATTCGAGATTTCAGTAGTTCGAGATTATGAAGTGGAACCATATATATATATGCCTACAAATGAATACAGGATAGGTATATACACCATGGACTGTGGCCGATGCATGTCTCTAAAGTGTCATGCTGTCATGGCTAGTGATCACTATTGCCATTAACCTTGGACACAGATATAACTCCATTTGAAGTATGCCAGTATCACACTCACATAACATCAGTGCAGGGTACACCTTGTTAGTCATATATGTTACCCTGACATGTACAAGTCCCCGGTAATTAAGTACCTATAGTTCTCACAGCTTGGCCTTTACCATTCCATGCTGACAGCTTGAGAGGTATGTATGTGCTACAGAAGCTTTAGGGCACATGTAGATGTAAAGTAAGGACAGACCTGTAGATTATTCAGCAGTACTGTTGTGAAAAATATAGCCTACACAGTTGTTAATGGTTGCATACTAACATACCTTGTTGAAATTCCACCATTGCTGGCCTTTTGCCATAACTGTTATCCCATTTATGCCTGTGGTCTGTATGATATGCAATTCTATTGTTCTGGTTTAATTGGAACACCCATGCATGCTGTTATAACTAACATTGAAATGTTTTGTTCATGACTAACCAATACACTTTGACAAACCTCAACTTCATAGCATGTTTGAGCAGGCCATTCCCAGTGGATCCACATGTCCCTTCTCATCTGGCCATGGCACCAAGTCCCAGCACGTCTGGGACCCAACCTGTAGGTGCCTCCTCTGCTAGTCCTGCACCACCCTTGGGTGTAGCCACTTCAGGGGATGTGGCCTGCCCCCCTGGGTGCAGGCGCGGAGGAGGACCTGTCACCTGACACCAGTTTCCAGGGATGGTGTGCAGGGTCATCTATTGGGATTTGGATGACAACCTGTGCCAGATTAAGGGCAGACTAGTGCACCTCAAGAGGCAGGCTGGCCCTGGTGCCCATCCCCCAGCACAGCCACTTTCGGGGCCATGAAGGGGCAGTGGTGACTGCCCATGGGTGGGGACCTCAGTCCCACTTTTTCCAATCTGGGGGCACTTGGTCCTCTGATTCCCAACCACCTTCCAAATCCAAGGTGTTTACCCCCTCGTTTCTCATGCACCACCCCTGTCAGCTGTCTTGTCTGCCTTGTCTGTCTGCAAATGCAACCTCTCCTACCCAACTTACCTCTGCAAACATACCTACAACCCTTCCGCAATATCCTACTCTTACCTTAAAAAAAGGGCATCTATCACAAAAAAAAAAATCGTCCCATACATAGCTCTCCATTTTACCTGCATGTACACTGCCATGAATCAATCATCCCATCAATTAATCAACAAACATATGTTGCCCACACCCTTCCCTGTGGGTTGTAAGGCTCCAAATTCCAAATTGTCCACATCTTGCACAGCTGTTGCTGCACAAGAAATTGAGAGCTGTGGTCCTTTCCTACACCTGTCCTGCATATCCCTTTTCACCACTTTCCTATCACCCCTTTTTTCTTTTCTTTTTTTAAAAATTGTACGGGTTTAAGTGGGGATAAGCAGTGTTAAGCAAAGTTAAGCATCACTTGGCATTGTGACGCATAGCACAAACCCACACAAACCCGCTTAAAACTGCTTTAATCACCCTATCTGATTCAGACACTGTTCTGCCCAGCAACAAAATAATTAGCCATGGCAAGGCTCAAACCCAGGATTCTTTGCACTATAACCATAACAATGCACCACTAGGCCAATTGAGGTCTGGGGTTTGCTGTTGTTTTCTAAATATATCATGCAGTAAATTCATGTAACATTAGGGAAAAAAAGACACCCCTGCCAAATATTGAACCCACGACCGTCTGAACTACAGGGAGATCAATGCACCACTCACCCACCTAACCTTTGAGTGATCACTGTTTCTTTCTAAATATATCATGCATTAGAGTCATGTAACAGGGGAAAAAGACACTGCCAAGTATTGTCCCCAGGACCCTCTGAACTGCAGTTTACTGCAATACACCAGTAGGCCAACTCAACTCTGGGGAATTATTGGTGTTGTTACCAAGATATCCTGAGTACCAGTGACACTACTTCTACAGATGATGTGATAAATGACAGCATACTTCTGTCTGTGATGCAGACACCAAACCAATACACAGCCAAAGACATATTGATGGATTGACAGGAGGCCTAAGATATCAGGTACAGCTGACAACTGCACAGACTGCTGCAGAATGTCCACAGTCGTGTCACCTATGTATGGCATGTTTGTCATCAAAGCTATTCTGTGTGCTGATGTAATGGCAAGGCAGTGCAGATTGATTTCACAAAATCATGACAAACAGGTCAGTGTCACATGTCATAGCCAACCAAACACACATGTTCATGCCAATCCAGTGTAACACATTGTATGCATGCACATATGTCTTACAACTACACCTCCCATAACAATTACTCCCTAGCTCTATATGTAACATTCCCAGCATGTCTGACATCTGGACATTCACAGTTCAGGCCCACAGTACAGTCTGTTGCATGACAACTACATGTGTGTCAATTCAACCTACAAATAACTGAACCCTGTAATGTCCAGCAGACCGGCTTGCTGCTACCACAGTCACTGCAACCCACAGTAGCACATCAAAGGCCTGGAGAGTGGAACACATGACACAAATATTAATATGTGTCCTAAACTCCCCCTTCCACTCTCTGGATGGTACTACTACTTAACATATGTACCAGAGGCACATGCCTCACCTGGACTGTAATGGATACCCTCACCCTGGCCATGCTGTGACACAACAGCTGACACTGCTCCCTCACTGACATATACAGCTTGCTGTCTCCCAATGTCTTCACAATTCCCAGTATGACTCCTGCCCAGAATGCATCATCTGTGGCCTGCCACACATGCAGCTGTTATGTTCAGCTATCTGCTACAGACCTACCATACCTCCCAAACACCTAGAACTGGGCATCCACACAACACCCATAAATAAAGGGCTGGGAGGGATGCCCAGGTGACAGACACATGTATCACAGTCTCCACCTACAAACACGCACAGCTGATGCACCAGTATCAACTGCAGCAGCATGCACAGTGAGATAAAAATGATGTATGACACTCACATCTGCCTATCTCCTTACTGAACCCAACACACACAGTTAAACAATTACCTGCCACAGAATCACAAACTCTGTTAACAATGGCCAAACATAGCATGCAAAACTGTGGACATACCACATCAATCCAAACAGTGAACAGTATTTCTACATACTGTCTGTGATGCTATAGCCCCCACACCTCAATAATGTCCTCCTCACAGGCCAGGAAAAGGGCCAAGGCCTACATGAAAGCCTTAATTATAGGACTGTGTTCCCATACCATTGGCTAATGGCAATGCAACCCAGCTGTTCTGGATGGAATTAGCTAGTGAGAGTCACAGATTGGTGCACAGCTAATCCCCTCTTCATGAGCATTACCTGCAAATGGTTAACAGAGTGGAGCATGAATTGCACTTGTGCAGCAGTCACAACAATGTGGAGTCCGTGATTGCCTGGCATGCCACACTGAGGTCACCCCTGAGGAGTATGTATGTAACCGGGTAGAGGGTTGCCTATATAGCCTATCGGTGTATGGTAGATGTGTGATGCCCTGGTATCCCCTGGTGGGGAACCTCTGTGATGTCCCCAGCTGCTGCATGTGCTGTGTTATGTGAATGACATACAGGATATTATACGCAATAATGAACCTCATTGGGGAAATATGGGGAAGTTTATACCTGTGTCCTTGATGACAAACCCGTATCTATGACATGGGTTATGTACAATGTGCATCTTCTAATGGGAGCAACAGTGTGTTGAAATGTCTTGTTGCCAAAGACCTGTGTCCACAGCTCTCTCACGATTGACTGCATGCCTAGGATGTTATTAGTACTGTGATACTATGTGGGGATGTCACTCTTCCCCAAAGGGGTTGACACTGCATGTCATGCTTTGCGGTCTGAGGCCATGTGTCTGGCAACAGCCATGTATCTGTGTGAGACCCTCCTAGGCAGATATCAACATCACTAGGGCATCCGTTGATGGCACATAGCATACAGTCATCTGCAGACATGGTCAGACATAGGCTAATGGCTGTTACATTCACCTCAGGAGTGTACATCAAATGTAACAGAGGCCCAAACATGGAACAGCAGGTGACATGTACTCATGGGTCAACCACTTGAGGTGGATTCCCCAATATGGAATAGATGGGTTGTGTCAGTGCACCGGTGTGCTACCCCTATGGTAACATATGGTGTGATGCATATGTAGGGGTGTTATGTGTAACTGGCCTTGGGGGGGTATACTGTCACAGAGTTTGTCCAGGTCTAGGTAGGCAATTTGCACTGTCACCCCCTGTTCATGGCTTTGGTGACTGTGCCATACAGGTCAACTGACTGTAACAGACATGAACCATTCCATAACAAAGTCTAGCTATGCATGATGGAGTATGTGCAGGTTGCAAATGTGCTTGTTACTGGGGTTTCTGCCTTACTAATTTCTCCAAATCTTTTGGGTTTCTAATACCATGGCAGAAATGGAACCCATTTGTAAGTCAGAGTATGATTAAAGTTTATGAAATTAGTATAGTTTCAATCTTTGATGTCAGTCAAAAGTGCTCTTTGCAGCAGCCGCAGTATGCCTAGTAATGACTCCTTCTGCAGTTTGTATGGGGTTACATGAATTGATAACATATCAAAATATGATTGTAAATTCTTTTTGATAAGACCTGTTGCTCCTACTACTTACTATTGGAACTGTCTGAGTATCTTTCTTCCATATTGCTCTCATTTCTGCCTACAGACCCTGGTATTTTATGACTTTGTGTCTCTTCATACGCAAGACACTATAGTCACTGGGTATGGCAATTTTAATGATCAATGCTAATTTTGTCTTCTTTTCTTGGACCACTATAGCCGGTTTTCTAGCATCTATCTTTTGAACTGTTGGTAATGGGTGATCCTATGTGATATAAACTTCATCTTCTATGATGCTTTGTGGCTCATGTTTCCAGTGTTTTTCAGCCACTTTGATACAATAATGTTTGCACAATCCCCAGTGCAACAGTCTCACCACAATATTATGCCTTTCAGTATACTGTCCTTCTGCGATTAGTGTGTCACAGCCAGCAACAAGATATGTGACTGTTTCCAATTTGGTTTTACAAAACCAACAATCAGGAAATCCATCTATGTGGCACACCTCATCACTAAGGGCTTTTCATCCAGAAAAAAGGAGGTCATTGTCCCACTGTACTCATCCCTCATTAGACCCATTATAGAACACAACGTCCCATTTGGTATGTACCTCTCAAGACATCTGCAACAACTGGAAAGGCCGCAGAAATACCTCACTAAAAGAATCACATGCCTAAAGCAGATTCCCTACAATGACCACGTTAAAAAACTCCAGCTATACTCTGTCGCATATCGTCTACTCAGAGGCGATCTCTGCTTAACATACAAGGCCATGTCAAACCCAGAGCTGTTGGACATGCTACACTTAAAGAAATCCCAATCCCTCAGAGCCACATGCTCCAGGGATCTAAACCTTGTCATCACAATAAACAAAACATGCTGAAGGGATAGGTTCCTGACCCAGAGACTCCCCGGACTCTGGAATAGATTGCCCATACATGTCATGCAGAGTGCCTCTTTGGCCCTCTTCAAAAGGAACCTTGACAATGGGATGGGAGAAATAAAATTCACCCTGGGGATCACATCAGTCACCCTGCTAGACAGGGTCCAGGGAAATAAATAGTGTGGGAAGAAATAGCCAGGGAATTGTTATGGCTAGGCTTGTATAGGCCCTAGGGTTGATAGCCTAGTACCAACCTATGAACCTATGAACCTATGGTTCTCCAACATGTTCAATGGACATTATAAACTAGCATGTACATAGCCTACTATCTTTGGCTGCCAATATTAACCTTTCATTTTTTGGTTTGAATTTGCCCCTCCTTAACCATTCACCATTCGTTCTTGATCAACATGAAGCTCTTTCAGAAGTTTTCTATACTTGCAACTATATTTATGTTTTTCGACATCTCTTGCCTTATCATCTGGTCCTTCACCTTATATTTTCTCTTTTGTTTTTTGGCACATTCAGTTGCTGCCTGGTTTTTACCTACTCCTGGTTTGGTTTCCATTCCTGCTTGATGTCGATATGCTTCTGCTAAATTAAGCAGAGAAGTCATCTTAGATTTATTCTCCTCATGTTTCAAAACTTTCACTACATTTGAATTTTGTGAGGTCAGTAGATATGTGTGGAGTCCCACGATTGCAGATCTATACATATAATTAATTTCAAGGAGGCCAATCCCTCCTTAGGAATGGGGAATATATAATCTCGGTCTACACTGATTTTTATAAATCATTTGGTGAGCATGAAGCATCCTTCTTGTTTTAATATCTGATATATCCAATGCTTTTTGAGGCCAGTCAATCACTCAAAAACTGTATGTTAGGACAGGAAGAGCAAATTGATTTTTAGCTTGGATCTTGTTCCTAGATGTCAATGTGTTCTCATGATTAATTTAAGTCTTCTAAAGTATTCTTTACTGAGTTTTATTCACATTTGTTCATGTTTTACTGCTGATCCTTCATCAATTCCCAAGTATTTATACACTCCCTCTTGCTCAAGTTCCTTTATATCACACTCCTGCATCAAAATTATGTTTTCCTGGTGCTGCAGCTTTCCTGTTTTAAAGGTTGCATTTGCACATTTATCAAGACCAAATAATTTTAATATCCTCTGAAAAAGTTTTGACAACTTGCAGCTGTGCTTTCAGTTCCTCATTTGATGAGCTATACAGTTTTAAATCATTGACAAATAGAAGATGAGAAGTCATTAGACTTTGTTGTTTTCTAGGATCCAAATTGTAGCCATGGTCTAAGCTGTTAAGTAAACAGCTTAATGGATTAATAGCAAGGCAGAATACCAACGGTGACAGAGAGTCACCTGGGAATATTCCCCTTTGATTTTGTATCCCTGGGATAATAATATGTCCTTTATCATGGCTCAATTGCAAAGTGGTCTGCATTTGTTTCATGGTTAATGTAATGTAGTCAATCAGTGTAGGGTGTATCTTTTACATTTTAAGCATTCTTTAATCCATGAATGTGGGATACTATCAAATGCTTTTTTGTAGTCTGTCCCTGCCATACTTAGATTCGTCCCCTTTTTGCAGTTCTCCACTATGACTTTATTTAACAACAACTGATCCTTTGTTCCATATGACCCTCTTTTATTGCCCTTTTGTTCTACTGCAACAATTAAGTTTTCTTCTTAATAACTATAAACTCTTTTGGCGCCAATTCCCATGTATAGTTTATATGTCGTTGGAAGGCAAGTCATTTTTAGAGTGGCTTGCAGGTTCACTCTTAAGTAAGAGCATTGGTTTGCCTGTTGTTAGCCAGTGTGGTGTCTGTTCAGGGTGAGCATATAAATAACTCTTACTTATGGCTAAATCCTCATGCAAAGATGTTAATATTTTTAACAAAAAGTTAGGTACTGCATCTAGGCCTGGGGTTTTCCACTTAGAGGCTTTTCTCAACTTTGTTTCATAGTTTCATCGTTTCATAGTTTAGTACTAGGCTATCTGCCCTGGGGCATTTGTAAGCCTAGCCATAGTGATGTGGCTTTCGCCACCCCATAAAATGGTACAAAATGCACAGAATTGATTTAGAATACTGTGCTTCTGTCTAGTAGTGACACAGTGAAGGTCCCCTTATATAATAGAATTAGTTTACTGTGCCCCTGACTAGTAGTGACACAGATGTGACCCCTGGGGTAAACTTACGATCTCCCATCCACTCATCAAGATTTCTCTTGAAGAGAGTCAGTGAGGGGCTCTGCCTAACATGAACTGGGATCTTGTTCCAGAGCATGGGAAGCCTCTGGGTTATGAATCTATCCCTCCAGCATGTCCTATTCATACCTGTGCTGAGGTTTAAGTCTTTAGCTCTCGTGGTTCTGATGGATTTGGATTTTTTGAGGTGGAGCATGTCCATCAGTTCCTGATTGGACATGGCCTTGTACGTCAGGCAGAGATCACCTCTGAGCAGGTGGTATGCTAATGAATAGAGCTGGAGTTTCTTTAGTCTGGCAGAATAAGACATATGGTGGAGACCCTTGATCCTCTTGGTGAGGTACTTTTGTGGTCTCTCCAGCTGTTGCAAATGTCGGGTGAGGTACATACCAAATGGGGAATTGTACTCAATCATGGGTCTGATGAGGGAGGAGTATAGGGGTACAATGACATCCTTGGATCTGGATGTGAATCCTTTCATGATAAGGTGTGCAAAGTAGAATGTTTTTCTAACCACTTTGGCAATGTGGGTGTCAAATGAGAGGTCACTGTCGACTTGGGTCCCTAGGTCTCTGATTACTTTTTCTGTACTCAGTGGGTTGCTGTCTATGTGATAATTTGTGGGTACTTTGTTTTTCCCAAAGAGGATGACTATACATTTTTTGGCATTTAGTTTAAGGCCATGACTCTGGCACCAGTTGTCCGTTTCTGTGAGGCCTTTTTCTAGGATGTATGTGTCCGCTGGTGTATCGAATATGGCGCCTAGTTTGCAGTCATCTGCAAACTTTGTCAGCCACAACCCTCCCATGTTTGCTTTAACATCTGAGAAATAAATGCCGAACAAGAGGGGTCCCAGGACAGATCCCTGTGGGACACCACTTGTGACTGGCTTTGAGTCTGACATTGCTCCAGCAATTTTAACTTTATGGGTTCTGTCCTTTAGCCAGTTTGCAACCCATCTAGTAACATAAGGGTTTACATTTAAGCTGTTGAGCTTATCTATGATGCCTGAGTGGGGTATTGTGTCGAAGGCCTTAGCCAAGTCCAGGTAGGCTGTGTGGACTGCTTTGCCCTCATCAATGGCTCTAGTGACTGTTTTGAAAAAGTCAACCAGGTTCAAAAGGCAGGATCTGCCCTTTACAAAGCCGAACTGGGTGGGATCAATTGTCTGTAGGTCCCCGATGTCCCTGTTTATGAGTTCCATAATGATTCTTTCCATAGCTTTGCAGACCAGGCTGGTTAAGCTTATGGGGCGGTAGTTCCCAGGGTCTGTAGAGGTACCCCCTTTGTGGAGTGGGACCACTGTTGCTGTACGCCAGTGTTCAGGTACATATCCTGTAGTAAGGCTAAGGTTAAATAGCATTTTTATGTGCAGGTCTAGCTCCTCTTGGAGTTCACGTAGCATGCAACCCGGGATACCATCAGGTCCCATTGATGCTGTGTTTTTAGCTTTGCTGAGGGTGGTTCTCACCTGGACATCTGAGATGACTGGGAGATTACATTCAGCTGGGATAAGTATTTCTTCTTTTGGGGGTGAGGGAGGGGAGAAATTTGCACTGAACCTGTCAGCCAGAATGTTGGCAATATCTATGGGTTCAGTGTATTTTTTGTTGTTGTGAACTAACTCTGAGCATATCTGAGGGTTTCTGCCCAGGTTTCTAACATAGCTGAAGAAGGCTTTGTGGTTATCTTTAGTGTCCTTAGCGATTTTTCTCTCAAAGTTGGCCTTGGATGTTTTTATGAGAGAACGTAGTTTTCTGCTAGTGTTGATCAGAGATGTCTTCCCTTTATGGGATTTTGCTCTGTCGTGCAGCAGCTTCCTTCTTTTGTTATACAATTTGTTTATGGCTGAGGTCCACCAGACAGGACGCTTGCCTTTGGTGGAGAGGGACTTGGATTTATTTGGGATTGCATGATCCATGCATTCCTGGAGATGTCCATAGAAAGCATTTGTGAAGGATTCAGCATTGTAGGATGTGGTATCCACTGGCCCAGTGGGCTTAAAGGATACCATCTCAGTCTTAAGAAGAGTGAAGTCCGCTTTTGGAAGTTTTTCACTGTGGTCTTTTGTGCTGGGGGTGGAGGTGGGATATGTATATCCAGGGTGATTAGTTTGTGGTCAGATCTCACTAGTGAGGGGTATACCTCCGATGTGGAGCATTTTGTCCCCATGTTTGTTATGATCAGGTTTAGTATATTATCTCCCCTAGTGGGAGAGGTGACTAGTTGTTCCAGTGCATTTGAATTTATGAATTCCAGGAACCTTTGGGCTAGGGTGTTAGGGCTAGAATAATGTACCCAATCTATGTTAAGGTAGTTGAAGTCTCCCAGTATGATGGTATTTTGTGATACATTCATATCCTCCAATGTCTTCAGGAAGGCTGAGTGGGTTTCCTGAGATTGGGAGGGTGGTCTGTAACATGCTACTAGTTGTATAGCAGTTTTGCCTATGGTTAGTTGCACCTATATGGTCTCCGATGTTTCATGTGTTGCTACTAACCTGGAGGTGTGGGTGTCCTTGATGAATATGGACACTCCCCCTCCCTTTGTGGTTTGGCCCGGGTTTTGGGGCCGAAAAGCATGATACGAGGTATAGCCTGGTAGTGCTGGGGTGCTCTCAGGAGCCTTGAACCAGGTTTCAGTTACTGCACAGACGTCAATGTTCTCCATACTGAGGAGTGCATCGAGTGCCTGCATCTTGAGATTTAGACTTCTGGTGTTGAGCAGCATTACCCTTAGTTTTTTTCCATTTTTGTTATCTAAGGAGGTGGGTTTGTCTTTTGAGCCTTGCCTAAAAATGCACTATGGGGTGGCGAGAGCCTTAGCCAATATCCGGAAGCCCAGTGGTGACAGGTGCAAGCCATCCCTTGCGAAGCAGCGTGGCTTGTCCAACAAGTCATCCCAGGCAGACAGACATTGGATCCCCTTAGAATGACACCAGTACTTGAGCCAATTATTAAAGCTGATCATCTTGTCTTTGTATTGTGGCATCATTCTTGGTGAGGGCAAGATGCTGCTCAGGGTCAGGGTCATACCAGCCTGGGCTACATAATCAGAGAGCTCCTCTATGTCTCTTTTCATGTAGTCCAGGGAGGTATATCTCAGGTCATTCACGCCAGCATGGACAGTGATGGAGTCATATTTGTACTTGCTTTGGAGTGACCTGAGTGCGTGTGTTATGTGGCGGATCCTAGCTCCCGATCGGCAGCTCACAGTCACCCTCTCCTTGTTCAGCCTGGTAAGCGGGACATCAGTGTGTCTGACTATAGAGTCACCTATTACTAGTGTATCAGGCATGGTGTTTGGCCTTAAGGGCTGTGATTGATTGACACACTGATTTATTGAAGTATGTGTTGCATATGTTTTGTTTTGAGGTGGTGGATTTTTGGATGTCTGCTTTGGGAGCCTCTGTTGTTTTGGTAAGTTTTTATTAGAGCCTCAGTATGTCTTTGTGTTTTTATGTGTTTGGTTTGCAGTTGTGGTAGGTCTATGTGGGACTGGGTTTGCTGTGTGTGTGGTTACCATCTCCTCCTGACTGGTCATGCCAGCCCTGAGTTGAGAGAGTTCAGCCTCCAGTTTGGCTATATAGTTGCATCTCTCACATGTATTTGTGTTTGTTGGGAGGAGGAGAGGGTTGTCTGTGTACATGAGACAATTGTAGCATTGTCTCAAGATACCCAGATTAACCAGCTGAACTGGAGAGGACGCCAGTACTCTACCACTCGACATGCTAGAACAGTATAAAGGAGTGCTGTGCCTTTAAGGGAAGTATTTATTCACAGGGGTGGTAGGTGGATGTAGTGCTTACTTAGTATGAGAGTGCTTACTTAGTAGAGAAATTTTGAGAACAAGTGCTAGGCTTATAATATAGCAAGTAGTCTGATTATACTAAGAGTAGAGCTTCCTTAAGGGAAAATTTGAAGAGCAGACTTGGCAGAGCCAGAAGAAGTTTAACCTTGTTTATCCGGCGCTGCACTATGCACACAACCGTGCAAAGCCGTGCAAATGTGGATTTTAAACAGGGAACTTCAAAAGAGCTAGAAATGGTCCAAAACAACCAATTACTACAGCTCTTGTGCTGAGGTCACTTCCTACAGGGACAGGTAGGCTGCTCAAGGCTCCCCACTCCCACTGGTGAGCAAAGAAACTTCCTTCTATCCAAGTAAGGTAATGGACAACGCAGGGACTACACCACAGCCCAGAATACAGCAAAGCCTGTAAACTAGTCGAGGAGAGGCGGGAAAACAAGGATTATTTTTTTGTTTTTTTTGTTTTTAGATAGAAACACACAGAAAATGCAGAAACAGTAATAAATCAGTTACACAGGCTAGCACACTTTAGTGGGTAGCCTCAACAGTTAAATTAAACAAACAAACAACAAACTTTCGATCAAATTCGACTAAAATGTAACTTTTAAGTGCAGATATTGAATAATGCAGCAAACAGCTAAAAAAACAGTTCATGTTTCAGTCTCTCTGGCTGTTACTTCATCCCATTTCATATCCTGTACCTTTAAACTTCTTATTCTTTATTTTACTTCTATAAATTTAGCATCTTTGTTATATTCCACAGGATCTTCATAGAGACTTCTCCAAAATGTATCTACTTCCTCTTTTTTTGGTGGTCTTTGGCATATAGGACTGAAGAAATTGAGAAGGGGTTGTCTGGTTTGTCTACTTTGAGGGAGTGTGTAGCTAGTCCCTATGTTTCAGATTTTTCAGCTGGTCAAGGTGTATTGGAGCCTTATAAGGAGTCTTTTGAATTGACAGGATCAGGGTAACCCTGTTTTATACCCAGGATGTGGGAAGTGTTAAGGATGTCATTAGGACTCATTGGGTGGTGCTAACAGTAGACCCTAGTATCAAAGTGATTGTAGTAGATATCCCACAGTTTGTTTATAAGAATAAATTCAACCTGAAGAGGTTATTGTGCTACCCTAACCGTATGGGTAGGGTTGAGAGACATGATATGTTGGAGACATTTCCTTGCAATCAGTGTAATTTTTGTGATTGTATAGATTCTAGTAAGAGTTTTGTTCACCCACTAAATGGTTTTAGGTATGAGTTCTGGGTTCTTGCTGATTGTATGTCTGAGCATGTAGTATATCTTGCATGCTGTGTAACATGCAAGGCATTTTAAGTTGGCAAGACAGATAGGAAGTTTAGGGACAGGATAAGTGAACACCTCTACCAGATAAGGATTGGGTCCCCTGTTAATTCACTTTCTAAACATGTCCTGGGAACATACCTCTCAACCTGGAAACATCAAAAATCTGGACAAGGCCCATGAAAAATAGGTACAAATCTGTACACTGATTAACATAAAATTAGCATACATAATCATGTAACCCCGCCCACTGGAATTATAGGATACCAACTTTCAAACGCAAACTGAAGAACAGGCAACCAAAATATGGCACCAGAGTCCCCCTGCAGCCATTCCAATGTCCCATTACCTGGCTATTTCACCCCATTTACCATAAACACTAATGTGCATACTGCTTTACTTCTACATTGATTATTTGGATTTTGTTTAACATTTTATAGCACAATGCAACATTACTAGATACCTGCTAAACAAAGCAATACTGTCTCACAATAAAATAAACATAGCATTAAAACTTCTCTGCCCTTGAAACTCATTCATTGAAACAATATTGAAAATTTGAAACCTACACTACATCCAAAGAAAATGCATCTGGTCAGTGGTGGATAAAGATTACCTTTGGGCTGTTGCATAGTCATAGACCCCTTGCACACAAAACAAGAAACATACATGGGTTCTTTGATATACCTTCCTGACTTCTCTTTCCCTGAAGCTCTCAGCTCCTTGTATAATTCACTCAATACTCAACTGTATCTCTCAACTTTGCAGCACAAGAAATCCAAATTGTATTGGGGGGAGATGGGACAAAAGCCCTAAAAAGGGACACATTTTAAACATTGCTTATATAATTTTGGAAAGTTGCTAAAATAAAATGTATGCTGGGCTCAGGACCCTGTGCACTACAGTCAGAGCAACATACCACTATGCCAAATCAGCAGTTTCCTGAACTTAAATGGCTATCATTTAGTGAATTCAGTTCTCACGTCTTACCATAGCTCTCAATCTCTTAGCACAAAAAACCTGGACAACACCAACAATGGGGAATACAGAAGTCAGTTCTCACTTCTCACCATAGCTCTCAAGTCAACCTGTTAGCACAAAAATCCTGGACAAAGCCAATAATAGGGGAATATATTTACAGCCCTAAAATAGGGACAAATTTCAAATACTGACCTTATAAATTTAGAAAATCGATAGAATAAAAGGTTTTGTGTTATTTATTTTATGAAGAATATGAAGTCTGAAATTCAAATGCCTTTCATTATTAATTGAATTCAATCCTTCACTGACTTGCCACAAAAAGCCATAAAACCACAGATTTTATGAGGAACAGAACAAATATGAAGCATAAATCCAAAGCTTTCACAAGGGGCTCTTGTCACTTGTACCAAAGGTTTAATTTGCTATTGTTATTAAATGTTCTTTTGCAATGTGCGGCTAACTCCTATTTAAAAAATAAATAAATAAATAAAAAAGAAGATTAAAATTGAATGAAAAAGTTGCTTAGATTAAAAAAAAGTATTTGCAAACTTTTTCTGAAATTAATCACATAGAACAGGTTGTACTGAAAGCAAAGTTGAACTGTTCAAAATAAAAATATGTTACTCCTGGTTTAACCACTTCAAAACAATCAAACTCTAACTGCAGGGATCATTTAAACATGTAGCCTTTCCTGTTAAATGGCTGTCAGTCCTAACCCTTCTGGACTGACTTCTACCAATTAGGCAGTCTTGCTAAGTGCTTGAGAGTTCATTAATTTGCTGCATGGACTGAATAGAATCCTTAATCAAACCGTCAGCAATTCTAGCCGATTAAACCTGAAATAGAGCAAAGTTGAGAACGACAGAAGCAGACTTGCTACTTCCTATAAGGTGAGAACCTACAGTCTGCTCATGCTGTACAACTTTTACCACTATATACCTTTCCCTGACTGTATTTCTAACTGATGTCCTAGCTTGAACATTAGGAAGCAATGCAGTGCTTGCAATACGATTAAATAAAAGTATCATGTGAAAACACTAAAAATGTACGCGTCGCACGTTATAATACAAGTATGCAGAAAAAGAAAATACAGTTTGACTTTTAAACGATAAAAAATGCTGTACATTTGAGCTGAAAAACATAGCAAGATGAACAGCGAACATCCACATACAAGCTATGCATCAATTGAATGCCATCTGTTACGTAAATGCTATAAATATGTACTCGGTACAAACTACAAACGCATTTATGTTACCAGACTAGATGATTTAGTAGGTTAACTGCTATCAAAATCACTTTGAAACAAACTGCTCCATTTAACTATTAGTGAGCTGGCGATAAAAGATACTCATAATAGGTACTGTAATGTGGTTCCAGTGATCATTCCTTGCAAAGGCAGACGGCACACACACACAAGGATTCCTTTGCTTACTTATGTTACTTGCTTGCAGTCTGCCATTCCTGCATACACCCACCAGCCAGGTTTCATTTTCTTATAGGTCTGGGAACTCCATTCAGTGCTGTTGCTGCTGCTGTGCCTGCACACACAAGGTTTCATCAGAGCTGCTGTTCCTGACCTGCACACCGCCGCTCCCGCCCACATTTGAACAGTTTTTTGCATGAATTACGTGAGCTCCAAGGAGCTCAATTCCGACAGGCTGGTAGCCCTGATGGACCTGACGTCATTGCTCAAGTGATGATGTCAGCTCCGTCAGCGCGAAAATTAAAAAACAAAGAAAAAAAATCGGAAAGGAAGGGATGCCACTCGGGAATCGTGGCACCCCTTCATTTGAACCCCAAACTCGGTAAAAACCGAGTAATTCGGTACGGTTGGGAGGTGTGCCTGGGAACAGATGTTACCCATGTGTTTAAGTTTAGAGTTATTGATATAATATATGTGAATCCCAGAGGTGGGGATACCAGGAACCATACTGAAAGTCAGGAAGCTAAATGGATCATTATGCTCAGGGCGGATCAACACCCTGGACTTAATGATAAAGTACCCCTTAAGTCCAGAGGGCTTAGGCAGAGGTAGGATTGTGTCATTATGTGTATTTATTTATATATATATATATATATATATATATATATATATATATATATATATCTGTTTTTATGCATAGGCATATATTTTATAAGATTCTATATATATCATGTAGATATATATATATATATATATATATATATATATATATATATATATATATGTTTTTCATATTTTTTTTAATATATTTTTTAAATGTATTGTTGATTTATTTAATTGTTTGTTTCTGTGTTTTAGTTAGAGATGCCTGTTATTTGCAGACATGTTTCCTTTGCATAAATATTGCACCCTATCAAATCTCTCTTTCTTTCCCAGATCCATATTTCTTTTTTATATTTTTCAAATATCTCTAGGTTTTGTTGTTTATATTTTTGCACTTCTTCAGATGTTTCTTTTTCCAAACAGATCAAAATTTCTTGATTTATATACTGTTTTCCAAAAATCTGTTGTATTGATGAATGCAAATTTTTATTTGAAACTTCTGACAGTTTTTCCTGCTGAAGTATTTTTCTTTTCTCTCATTTCTCTCTTAATCATTTTGTATATCTTGTGTCTGGAAATTCTGGGCTTTTTACATAATACCAACAATACATAATTTCTTTCTTATCCTCAATAGTCCACTCTATTGTCTTTATGGCTCTTCTTTGGCCAATCAATTTTTGTGATTTTTGTGGACTGCTACTTCCTTCTACAACAGGGGGGCCATCATCTCCCTGGGCCTGTCCTTGCCCCATTGTAGGAATGTTTCTGTATTTTGAGGATTCTACACTCTCATTTTTTCCAGTCCTGGCATGAGTACGCCTACCAGGATTGGGCACTTTTTATCCCGAGTCTTGTACACTCAGCTATCTTTTTTGTTTTTGACTTATTTCTGTCCATGATACATGCTAAATAAATAAAGTGTATATATCAGTGTCACCTTGGTGAGATTTTGTAAAAAAACAGGGTCCACCTCGTAAAGGTACTCACCAAGACTTGAGGATGAATTCATTTTCAGCACTACTACTCTCCTTTGTTTGTTGACTTTTCATCTCTCCATTAGGACTTCTGGCTGGGTCAAATGCAGTAGTCAGTCCCCCTTTAAATATAGTTCCTTATGTGTTTTAAGGTTATGCTTGGGGTCATATAGGATGCATCCTGTAATGTGATAGGTTCCCATGGCCTATGAATACCATGACTTTCACATGGCAGTGGTGACCTGTTCCCTACATATAGGAGACAGAGGAGGTACTATGGCTATCCTGATGTACTGTTGGGGAAGACAGGGGGTGAGGCCTATGCCAACTCTGTCAGGCATCCAGTATGCTATAGTAACAGCACTGGTATAGCTGGTGTCTTTAAGGACCTCAAGTGAGCTGCTGCAGGTGCTACCTGTGCTGTTGCAGACATATGTGCAGTAAGGGAGATGACTGTCTGTAGTGGATGTAGACAATATAAGCTCTGTGTTTGTTGTGCAGATTTGCAGGACTGATACCACTCTCATACACGCCAAGGAGACATTGCTCCAGATTGGGCACCTGCCTCTACTGTGTCTCAGACAGCAGCATGCCATCTCTGTTATGGACAGTATGTATTACAGATGTCCACCAGACAGGTATACATATCCTAGCAGAGGATGATGTAGGCCTTTTGGGTATACCTGACTATATGCATCTATACAAATGCACATATAGCGCTTGTGTGTATGTGTGGATATTCGTGCCAGTCCTTAATGAAGGGTTGGGGGTGTGAGGCTGTGTATAGCCCCCCAGGAAGATGTATTCCACATTGAATGTGTATGTATGGCTGACCCTAGCTAGATGGATATTATGGGAGATGGTGACTGCAAATGTTACTGTATGGTGGTTGCTTTGCCATGGAGGATGACACTGTAGCGATGCTGCAGTGGTAACCCATGTTGTGTAATGTCAACTGCAATACACCTTTACCTCATGTGAGGTAACCCCGGCTGCAACAAGGCATTTGTATGTCTAATATTGATGGCTCTCTGGTCATTTGTGTGCTGGCATGGATACGTCTTACAGTGTATGTTAGGGTTGTTCAACTGACACAGGATCAGGCTACAGACCTGACCCCTAATACAGTTGATGAGGTCCATATAGGCCGAATGGGTTGCCTGGTCATATGTGTTGGTCAGTAGCTAGCTGTGATTTGAATAGGTCTGTGCTTGCAATGATGATCTATCCCTGCAATGTCCCCTGTGCATCTTACTGCCTGTACAGTGTGGAGGTGTATATGTGTCTCATATATACAGAAACCCCATGTCTCATGCCCTTATTGGCTACACTTTGGCATCTGAATGTATGGTAGGATGGTTGATCAGGTAGGCTGGGCTGCTCTCTGCAGTTTGAACCATAGTCTGTGTGACTGCACAGATATCTGCAGTTCCCAGGGTTATGGCTGTTTGCAATGAGAGCAAAGTCATGTGTATACCTCTAGCATTTAGCAGCATGGCCTTCAATGTGTGCTGAACTGACACTTGTATGTTGGTAATGATAACTTCACCACTTTTCATAATAGAGTCACTATGGTGCTGGCGAGAACCAGTGCCAGATGCATGAAGACTAGTGGAGGCAGATGGAGGCCATCTCTCACACAGCATCATGATCTGTTTAAGATATCATCCCAGATTCACAGGTACTGGAATCCCTGGAATATCACAAGATAAATGTGCACATGTTAAGTGCAATAATTTCCTGATTATATTGTGTCATCGGTGTGGGTGATAGCATAATGCAATGTAAGGCTAGGGATATACCTGCCTGGGACATATAACCATTGCGCTCACTCAGATCTCACTGCATATACTCCAGGGACATGCATGTTATGTCAGGCACACCAACATGTACTGTGACAGACCCATGATAGTACCTATTGGTAGGAGACAGCACTGCATATGCAATATGGTGAAGTCTGTCATGTGACACACAAGTAACTGTGACCATTCACATACACAGCCAGGTCAGACGCACACCGGTGTGTCTCCTCTGGAGTCCGCTATGTGTAACATATTTGACATGGGCTGATGCCTGCATAGCTGTAGGACACAGGTGTGTGGCCATGTGTGGTATGTGCTGTGTACAGCTGTGGAATTCATGTGTGGCTCTGCCTCAGAGATCCACTTTATTTGTGGATGCATATATTGAGGACCACTGCAGATGTTTGTGTGTGTTGTGTAGGTGTGGGTGGTGTGCGAGGTGTACTGATTGTGTTGACAACCTGTTTGGGTCCTGATATACGGCCTTGACAAGGACAGAGTATGGACTGCAGGTTCCTATTGTCATTGCATTTCTTATGCGGTGTGTTCCCTGCTGGTGTTTGTAGATGGCTGTCCATCCATACACATGAGGCAGGGGAAACTGTAGGACATTGTCAGCCATATAGTCCAGAATCTGAAGGAGGAAGGCTATGGAGACCTGAGGGGTGGGTCTACAGACCACATGATTAATAATACAGTAGGAGGCTAACACCACAGCAGACCATGTAGACAGGCTATGAACAAGTAGTAATAGGTGCAACAGGTACATGCATTGCAACACCTTATAGCACATGCAGCAAGTATAATGAAACATCAGGATCAGGGGACAATGCAGGCTACATTGCCACTATGTTGCCAATACCCACAGTCATACTGTGCTCATAGATGGCAGGGTTATGATGTGGGGGTTAGTGGTGGATAGTGCTGGCAAAAGTGGATGTGCAGAATCTGTATATAATGGTGAGCAATGTATGCAGTCCTGTGATGTGTTCCCCTATTCATGTCTTTCAGGTGATATGTACGGATGCCACAACCCACCCTTCTCAGAAGCTGATACCACTGCAATTCTTGTTGCCCTGAGACTCCATCACTGGGTGCTGTTGTCAAAGATTTGCCACAACCAGCAACAATGCACTTCACTGTGGGCAGACCTGGTAGCAACACTGAATGATGTGGGACACCTGGACAGGAGCTACATACAGATCACACACCATGCTACTGATCCCATGTACCATGCATGGCAAAGGGCTGCAGCTGTTGCCAGGAACCGTGCTGGCACAGGGGGAGGGCCTGCTACACAACCACCACTGTCAGCCATAGTGGAGTTCCTGGCACACCTGGGTTCAGCCACCAGCTCACAGGAAACCATCACTATATACGTCATGGAGGTGGGTGGCACAGATTCCATAGCTGAGGAGCATCCAGGTAAGCCTCCAGAGGTCATCAAATTAATATTGTAACATTCATAGTGGCAGTCTCTGCATACCTGTATGCATATGTGAGGTCAATCCACATTTGTGGGTGCTGATTTGTAATGCACACATGTGCACACATATTGCGAATGTCAGCAATTTGGGTAGTATCACATGTTGTACTGTACATGTTGATAAATGCACATATTATCTGTATCAATGCCACATGTATGTGTGCTGACAATATCTCTCCCCCACCAATCCATATGTATCTCTGGTGTGTCTGGGGAACATCAACCTGACACCAGTAAGTGTGGAATTGTCATGTAATGGCTCACCTATACCCTAGGCATGTTAAGGGCTGCCAGTTTGCCATGCACATGATAGTTCAGCTTCTCCATGTTGCAATATATGCATGTTCACTTGTGATGGGGTTCACTACAATGCATCACATTTGTAATCCCAGTAGCATATCTGCAGCAGCTGTAACATATTAGCACATAGTTATGCATAGGTGTAGCCAGTCTGCTATACAGAGGTGCATTACTATTGTGTATTGTGTAAATGGGTGCACTGTGTGTTAGTTGAAGGTCCAACCCATACTCCGACTTGTGACGTATCTCACAGATGTATAGTACTAGCAACATTAACTGCACATAGCTGCACTGCATGTTGTTCAGGGCCTGTCCAGAGTGTGTCTATTGTGGTTTGATTGTGTGTTGTACATGTCATCAGTCAGAAGGTGTGGTGTGTATAATGCCTTTGTGGCACCTCACCTATGTGTGTGTGTGTGTGTGTGTGTGTGTGTGTGTGTGTGTGTGTGCGTGTGCGTGTGTGTGTGTGTGTGTGTATGTGTGAATCAGCAAACATTATAGTGCAGGTATTGATGTTGTCATGTTGTCTTCCCCTCACAGGTGACTATGGGGGTTGGAGTGTGTCCCCCTCACAACCTGATGTTAGTGTGTCATCAGACTCTGATGATGGTGGCCAATGTGAGGCATAGGTGGGTTGTTGAGGGCTGAGTCTGTCACATTGGTTGACATCTCACTTATACCCCCAATGTCCCCACACACATTCAATATGCCCACATATACCCAGTCCCCAGCAGCCACAGATATTAGGCAGTCAGAGAGTAGTGGCATTGGACAGGGGAGTGTGGGGACTATGGCATCTGTGACTGTAGACACTAACCATAGACAGCACACAGGCATATTGACAGGGGTGCTCAAAGGAGGATGTCTGGCTATCCAGCACCTGTCAAAAGTGTCACAACATGTGTCACCCGACGCATGTTCTGGTCCATCATAGAGGCACAGGTCCATTGTGAATGGTACACCAGATGGATGCTCAGGACATGGATGCCACACTGCCTGGTATGCATGACACCCTCCATGGCATTGGTGATGACTTATGTCATTTTGCTGATGTAGTGGATAGACAGTAGGGTGAGACATTGTCAGTCCTTAACCATGCAATGTTTGTGCTTGAACATGTGGTGGAGTAGGACATCAGACATGTGGGCATAGGTCAGCAACAACATCAGCTGAGAGCACACGTGGCCATTCACAGTCATACTCCCATAGTAGCAGCACAACCAGCATTACCGATGGGAGGGTGCTGTCACACCACAATGTGACAGGCATTGGGCATGTGGTCCTGGGCAGTCCTGTGAAGGACACAGACCCAGCAGACACCTCTTACTGTCAGGAAGTATTACCACACCTGGACTTGTCAGAATCAGTCCCCATGTTCGTGGCCGGAGATGATGAACTTTACATTCTGCCATGTACGGCCCCACCAACATACCCTCATGTAGGCTTGCACATGGCTTGACTGTGTACATGCACAAACTCACACATCACTGTCACATGCAGGTCACTGACAGACGAACACAGCTCCTCTCCATGGCTCAGCTGTCCAGCACCCTTGCAGACACACACACACATGATGTCAACTGTATGGCACTGCCTATGCCTTTGGCAACCCCACACCACACCCTCTGCATGTGATGATACCTGTGCCGCATCCCTGTTATCCATACCATCGATGCAGGTACATGCTAATATGTTTCTGATGCATAGGGTGAATATAGTACAGGTAATGGCGGTTTGTAGTGTAGTACTGTTATAGCCTGTAAGGTGCTGTCTGCTGGCAGTTGTCATGCTTACACATCCAAATGTAAGTATCTTTGTGCCATGATGCTTTATTGCTGTTAGTACTGCTGACTGAGTGCTGTCTCATAGACCTTATTCTGTTTCCGTTCCAGGTGTCTGTGTGTCTAAGTCGTGATGGGCTGCTGGCATTACGGGAGCTGAGGATGGCAAGTGGCAACACAGAGACCTTTTCATCGCCAAGGTACGGGTGTATATGTCCATGTTTACCTAGGTGCATATGCGTGGAACAGGGTGTGAGGGACAATGAGGGCAGATAGTGTACCTTGCATGCATACCTCTTGACACAGTATGCTACTCTTGATACATGTCACCTGGCGGTTTGGTAGGATCACAGCTTCATAGGCACAGAGGGGGTTATTACAGTACTGGCCCTGGGTCCCTTACAAGCCTATCCAGTACTCTATCCCCAACACAAGCATCTATCAGCACCTGTTGCCCCTGCCATTGCTTGACAAACTTTGGACCCCTGTGACAATTTTTTTTGTCATTCACTCAACCTTGATGCAGCTGATGAGGGTCTGCATGCTAGTCTATTTGACATTTTTGGGGAGTGCATTTCTGAGACAGGACAGCCTGTGGGAGACAAACCTACCTGTCTCTCCAGCTGTTTTTTTTTTTTTTTTTTTTGCTGTGTCATATGTGATTCAAGCCTGTCATGCCAGTAATGTGTACGGTGTTATACTGACATATATGGGGCAGCTGTTGAAAGGCTGAGGACAATATTGCCATCTAGGCATGCCACAGCCCACCTGTGGACAACCTGTCCTATAATGAGTGGGGCAGTATTGATTCAAGGCTATATGCATGAAAGAGGTGTTGAAGACCATGGATAACCTTTGTGGGTGAATTCAACAGTGTTATCAACCTGTGTAGCCAGGTCTGTCAATGCATTTTGTGTGTTTATGGGGTTGCCGTTGATGTGGGAAATAGTGGGTTCATATCCTTACCATATGGTAAGATGGTACTGTTTTCTGCATTTAGCTGGAACCCAGGACCTGGCCACCATTCCATACCCACTGTATGACCTCACTGCAGTGTGTTGACATCAGTTTGTGGGTCAATGACAGACAGCACACTACTCACAGTTGCCACAGCTTTATGTGGTACCTACATATGTGGAAGATGGCAGTTAGTATTCATGCCTTCATAAATGTGTGTCACTGTGGGCAGAAGCTACTCACAGGGCATACACATTTTTACATATTGCACACATAAGCAACACATGGTAGGGTTGCCACCTTATTGTATGTGGAATGTGGGACACACCTTGTAGTACTGTGACACTTGGCAGGACATACCATAACCCACAGCAAGTGCACCAGACAGGACTTCCCAAAGTTACCAGTATGACTGCTTCTTTGTGTCACATCACCATAAGTTATATTTCTCATACAAGTAAGGTGCTTCTGATGTGAAATAATTGGCTTATGCATGTAGTAGACAACCTTAAAAGATTTGCTGTCCTACACTCTGAGGACCTCTGTATTGTTTGTGTAAATGTCACAGGTCACACCAGGCTAAACACGGACTGCAACCTGCAGGGTGGGACAGATGGTGGCCATAACTTCAACCTCTACAGATGTAATCAGAATGTCCTGTTTGCCACATATTTTCTTGCTTTCGGCATAACATTATAGTTTTCTGTCAAAGTAGTGTGAAATCATTAAAGACTGATGTTACACAATAATAGATATTTTCCTGTCTGACTTCATACCCTTCAGAAAATGCATGCAAATGCACAACTTATTATGCTTTCTAGTCTGTATGTTTGTTAGAACAATATTTAAACATTGACCCTAATATGTGGGCTTTGTCCTAATTTTCTGTATGACTTTCTCCAGATGTCTTTCTGTAAGGGGTCAAGAGGAATGTTTGTAGCTCTAACACAGGTACACTGCTGCAAGGGGATATACATATGTACCCACACACACACTCATGAACTGCCCTTGTTGATAGTAGATCCCCTACCTGGCTAGTTATACATAAGATAGTGCAATATACATAGCACATGAACCACAGTCCTTATACAGTTTTGTACTGTCTGCTACTAATATTCAGGTGGTTGACATCTGCAGGTGCTGTAAGGATTGCCACTGGGGGGTTAACAGGCACTTAAAATGGTATAACCGTGTCACACACACACACACACACACACACACACACACACACACACACACACACACACACACACACACACACACACTGCTGCATAGGGACATGCATTCCAACAGTCATCAGAGAGAGTTACCGGTTTCAGGCTTACACCCATCTATCTAGTTATATACAGTATAGCCCACTGTACATATTGCATATGTAACACTTGTAATGGTATTGTGTTTGAAACGTATAACTCTGCATCTAAAGTGCATGACATCTGTAGGCCAGGAATAGGTTGGTGATGGTGGGGTTAACAGGGTGGCACAGGCACACAAAATCTTATAGGCATTGCACACACACAGGCAAGACAGACATACTGCTACAGAGGATATGCATACACAGACACATACACTCACACAGTCACCATTATCGAGATTACAACCCCTACCTATTTAGTTGTAGGTAGTACACTGCTATGTCTTTATTGCATATGCCATAGAGCTTATATGCCTGCGGCATACCTCAACCTGTTATAACAATACATGTGGACCAAGCCTTCGATAATGGGGGGGGGGATACAGGCCCAAAAATAGGGACAGTTTTTACATATTGCTATTACAAACATAGAAAACTGATAGATTGACTAGTTTCATATTACCATTACTTTTGTAAAGTGTATGAAGTCTGACACTCAGATGTCTGTCATTATTGTCTGACTTCAGCTCTTAATGCTTTGCCAATTATTGGCCAGGAAACCATACTTTTATGACACACAGACAAAATATATGAGAGAATCATTTGAATATTCTGCAAAACTGTGTATAGTTGAGAGGTATGGCCTGCAGAGTGTGAAACAGTGCATCTAAGGTTGATGACATCAACAGGCCCTGTTAATTACTGCAATGGGGGAATCAGTAGGGTGGATCAGGCCTCAAAATTGTATAACTAACTCATACAATCACATTGGATATGATACACACACACACACACACACACACACACACACAGTTGGCAGTCTTGAGATTAGAACCTCTACCTATCTAGTTTACTGTACTACAGTGCAACATCTTTACTGTGTGCGCTATGGAACTTATATGCCTGCAGAGTAAGTGTATTGAAGGAGGATGACATTAATAGGCGCTGTAAAGTAGGGCAATGGGGGTTAACAGGGTGGAACAGGCCTCAAAATAGCATAAACCCCTCCCCATACACACACACACACACACACACACACACACACACACACACACACACACACACACACACACACACACACACACAGGATATGCTTCACAAACATACACAGTTGGCAATCTTGAGATTAGAACCCTTACCTATCTAGTTTATTGTACTATAGTGCTACATATTCACCATGTGTGCCATGGAGCTTAGATCCTTATAGAGTGTCCAAAGCTGTATCTAAGGTGGATGACATCAGTAGGCCCTGTAAAGTAGGGCAATGGGGGTTAACAGACCTCAGAATGGTACAACCAACCACCACACACAACCACATGGGATATGCTTCACATGCACACAAAGTTGGCAGTCTTGAGATTACGACCACTACCTATCTAGTTTATTGTATTATAGTGTTATGTATTTTTTTCTTGTGCCACAGAGCTTGTATGCCTGCAGAGTGTCCAGTGCTGTATTTAAGGTGGACGACATCAGCAGGACCTGTGAAGCAGGGCAATGTGGTGTAAACAGGGTGGAACAGGCCTCAAAATGATACAACCAACCCACACAGGATATCCTTTACACACACACACACACACACACACACACACACACACACACACACACACACACACACACACACACACACACACACACACAAACACACACACAGTTGTCAGTCTGGAGATTAAAACCTCTACCTATCTAGTTTACTGTATTACAGTGCAATGCATTTATCGTGTGCGCCACAGAGCTTACATGCTTACAGAGTGTCCAATCCTGTATCTAAGGTGGATGACATCAGCAGGCCCTGTAAAGTAGGGCAATGGGGGGTTAACAGGGTGGAACATGCCTCAAAATACACTGGTATTGTACAAACAAAAGGGATCTAGTATCTGTCTGCCTGAGATGACATGAATGACAGACTGCGATGCTTTGCCATAGATGGCCTGCATCTGTCACTCCTGGGCTTCTGGATACTGGCCAAGCCTCTTGCCACCCCTATAGTGCCTATTTTAGGTGGTGTTCCAAATACCAAATTACCACCATCACAGCTACAAATAAATGCAATCTGAGGGTCATGTTGCTCAATGTTAGAAGTCTAAATCTAAAAACACATTCACTCTAGTCACTCCTTAAAATGGAGAACATCGACATTTGTGTTGTAACAGAGACCTGGTTCAAGGCAGCAGAAAGCACCCCTGCACTACCAGGCTATAACTCATTTCACACCTTTCAGCCCCAGAACTTAGACCGGAGCTCCAAAGGCAGTAGTGTTTCCATATTCATAAAGGATGCACACATCTCCAGACTGATAGCCCAACCTAATGCATTAGAGATACTTCAAGTGCAGCTAACATTGGGTAAGACAGTGATTCAGGTTGTAGCCTGCTATAGGCCCCCAACCATGTCCCAAGACTCACAGTCCACATTCCTAAGCACCCTGGAGAATATTAGTGTCCAACCTAATACTCTCTTGCTAAGCGACTTCAACTACCCCTCCATTAACTGGATAAACTACTCATGTACCAATACACTTGACCAACATTTCCTGGAGTTCATTAATTCCAATGCCCTGGACCAGCTCATTCTTACCCCCACTAGAGGTAGTAACATCCTTGACCTGGTCATTACTAACATGGGTGACTGTTGCTCTACACGAATAGTCAGCTCGTCCCTGGTTAGATCCGACCACAAACTAATCACGTTGGAAATCCACACCCCTCCCACCCCCCAGCAAAGGTAACCACCATGAAAAACGTCTCCAAAGCTAACTTTGGGATCCTTAAAACAGAGGTGGCTAACTTCACAGCACCCATGCAAATGGAGAATAGTTGTGTGATTGCAGAATCATACACCAATGCACTGTACAAACACATACACAAATGCATGGACCTCACCATACCCATTAGAACCAAGACACTCTCCTCCAAAAAAAGGAAGCCAATCTGGTGGTCCCCTGCTATAAACAAACTCTACAACAGAAGGAGGAAACTGATGTGGAATAAGGTAAAGTCCCAAGACTGAAAAAACTCCCTTATCTGCCTCAACAAAAAGTTGGGATCCCTCATCAAATCCTCTAAAGTTAGGTATGAAAACAGAATTGCAGCAGATAGTAAAGACAACCACAAAGCCTTTTATAGTTATGTAAAGTATCTCTACAGCAATATCCAGATTTGCTCTGAGCTACTGCACAATGGTACCTCCTATACCGAGCCAAAAGATATTGCCAGTATACTGACTGACTGATTCTGTGCCAACTTTACCCCCATCTTCCCCCCTAGAGGACCAATCACAATACCAGTAGATTGCCAGGCACCCAGTTTTACTGCTGCACAGGTTAAAAGAGCACTGTCCAAGGCCAAGAATACAGCTTCTATGGGACGTGACAATATCCCTGGTTGTGTTCAACATGAACTACAGAGTGAACTGGCACCTCACCTGTGTGCTCTGTTCAATCACAGCCTCACCTCAGGCTTTGTCCCTGCTGAATGGCACACTGTTATAGTATCCCTCTCCACAAAGGAGGAGCAACTACAGACCCTGGGAACTATCGCCCCATTAGCCTGAAGAGTCTGATATTCAAAGCTATGGAATGCATCATCATGGACCTAATAAACAAGGATATAAGGAATCTCCAAACTCTGGATCCCGCACAGTTTGATTTTTTGAAGGGTAGATCATGCCTGCTCAACTTGGTCGACTTTTTTGAGTCAGTCACCAGAGCTGTGGATGAAGGCTAGGTGGTTCATACAGCCTACCTTGATCTCGATAAGGCATTTGATACCATTCTGCACTCAAGAATCATAGAAAAACTCACTAAGCTTGGCATCAACCCCTAAATCACTAGGTGGGTTGCAAACTGGCTCACAGATAGAACCCACAATGTGAAAGTGACTCCAAGTCAGACTGCTGATTAGTCACGAGTGGAGTCCCACAGGGATCGGTCCTGAGTCCTCTCCTGTTTGGTATGAACTTCTCTGAAGTCCAGGCCAACATGAAGGGACTCTGGCTGACAAAGTTCGCAGATGATTGTAAGTTGGGAGCTATTATTAACTCCCCAAGTGATGTTGACATCCTACAGAATGGCCTTACTGTGACCAACGACTGGAGTCAGAACCATGGCCTTAAGCTCAATGCCAAAACATGTGTTGTCATCCCCTTTGGGTAAAACCTGGTTCCTATGAATAACCACATTGATGGTAGTCCACTGAACTTATAAAAGATCTGGGAACACAGGTTGACAGCAACCTCTCTTTTGATCACCACATTGTCACTGTGGTCAGAAAGTCCTTCTATGTGGCACATCTCATTACTAAGGGTTTTGCATCCAGGAAGAAAGAGGTCATTGTCTCCCTCTACTCTTCCCTCATTAGGCCAATCATCAAGTACAATGCCCTATTTGGCATGTACCTCACTAGACACCTGCAACAACTGAAGACGCAGCAAAAGTACCTCACAAAGAGGATCCAAGACCTTAAACACTTGTCCTATATGGACAGCCTCAAAAAACTCCAACTATTCTCTGTCTCATATTGCCTACTTAGAGGTGATCTCTGCTTGACTTACAAAGCCATGTCTGACCCAGCTCTGTTAGAAATGCTATATCTAAAGAAATTCCAATCCTTCTGCATCACAAACTCCAGAGACCTCAACCTCATTACCACAATTAACAGAACATGCTGAAGGGACAGGTTCATAACCCAGAGACTGCCCATGCTATGGAACAGACTTCCCATACATGTCAAGCAGAGCACCTTGCTGACCCTCTTCAAGAGAAATCTTGATGAGTGGATGGGAAACAGAAAATTCACCCTGGGGATAACACCAGTGAGTCTACTCGACAGAGGCACTGGGAACTAAGGTCAAGTGGCACTATGCCAGGGTAATCCTATGGCTAGGCTTGCAAAGGCCCCAGGGCCATTAGCCTAGTACACACCTATGAACCTATGAACATATGAACAAAGCCTCAGGGAATATAGTTTTATATATATATATATATATATATATATATATATATATATATATATATATATATATATATATATACACACAAACACACACTCGGTGGTGTTGGGAATTGAAGCACTATTTATCTAACTATCTACACTACAGAAGTATGCACTTGTCACATGCACCACCGGAGTTACAAATGTGGAGTGTCTGGCAGTGCTATTAGGATGGATGACATCAGTAGCTGCTGACAGGGAAGCCACTGCTGTGGCTGACAGTAGTCACAGGGCCAAAATATGGCTGGCCATTACACAGACATAGGCCTGTTGGGTGTGTTTAGTCTGCTGTATGTGTAATACCTACAAACACACACACACACACACACACACACACACACACACACACACACGATGACTGATGTTCGAGTACAACCCCTCCCTACATACTATTACACAATGGGCCTCACCATAGTATTTGTACATGCCACTGGTTCAAATAGGTGTACGTGTGGCTGTTGCAGTACATCACTGTATGCCTGTCAGGGTCTCTCTTTGTCTCTCTCTCTCTGTCTGTCACCCCCCCCATCTCTGCCTCTCTGTAAATGATATATTTGTATATGTTACCTATATATCTGTATGTATATTGCAATCAACAGATCCAGATAAATCTTATATATACCACATACGGATAGATGGGGGTAAACATGTCTGATCGGGGGTGGGGATAGACAGTTATGGTGTACATGGCTGTCTGTATGTAGAAGGGATAAGTGTACATCCCATTTCTGTAGTCAGATGTATGTTCAGACATAGGCTGACGGAAGGTAAGTGTAGGAGCATGTCCAGTTTGACCACCAATAGTAAGAGTGGGTCTACAGTCTAGACCTAACTGTACTTTGGTCCAGGATTTTGTGTGCTACAGCCAATTAGCTGATGAGCCCTGGAAACAGTCCAGCACCTTACTGATAGACTGGCTGAGGGATCTCCTGGCTGTGTGCTATTATTATTAACCGAGTCATATCTAGGGTGGGTACAGAGTGTACTGGACTGAGCAGAGTTTTGCATAATATGTGAAGTACATTTTGCACAGCACTGTGATGTCATGATATGTCAGTGGCAGATCACTGGAGATTAATGTGAGGAACCAGTGCCAGACATTTGTCTACTGACTGGATACACTGCAGGGAACCCATGCTACTGCACAACATGTTGAAGTCTGCACATTTTACATTTGTGTAGCCAGTAGTTCCTCCTTCCCCTTATATGTGGCCACTTTGTCCTGCTCTACTCCAGCCACAGGCTTTATCCAGAGTTGCTGGTCTTATGTAATTGTAGTTATGGTGTGACTGGAGTAGACATCGTAACATCACACTAGGTTACGGACTACATACCTCCGACTGTACCTGTTTAGCAGGTTGGCCAGCATTGTGCCCCATACATCTGCTGTGGTGCTCAGACAGTTTGTGTTGCACTGTTTTCTAAGGCTACATGCTGGCCATACCTGTCTAACTATTGCAGGCAGACATCTTGACAGGGCCATATATCACAGTCAGACACAAGCCCAGACATGCAGACAGCAGCTTAATATTGGTCTTCCAAATGTAGACAGTTGGTAGACTGTTTTTGTATTAGCTTACATTTTCTTATGGGTATGACGTTTGCATCTCAGCCATCTGCCTTTGATGTTTTCACATCACCCTGTATTGTTTATCCAATAGTTTGCCAGACAAATGCAAAGTTATGACAAACAGAACAGATATATGAGGCATACGTGTGGACATTCTGAAAAACCCTGACATTCGTGAGTATAGGTGGTCACCATTGACAAGTTGTGAGTATTGACACAGTTACGTGGCAGCCTTTGTATCATGGCAGTACACTGACCTGTCACAACCAGCTGTAGTAGTAGGCACCATCTAGGTTACTCAGAGCTGTTTGCTGTCCATATCTGTAGCCCACCGTCCCTCCATTGTCCAGATTTACTGCAGTAACAAATATTGATGTCTGGACAGCCTGTAGAACTCCTACCTTCGGTGTAGCTGACATGTAAAATGGTAGGCACAGCCAGTCTTGAACTATGGACCCTGTTACCCACTATAATGTACTTAGTCCACTGAGCCACAACAGCCACCAGTCAGTGCTGTGTACTTCCTCTACTATTAACCACACACATACCTACCACATTGACCCCTGCATATTGTGGAAATGAACATGTTAGCAAGTTGATTGGGACAGCCTTGGGAATGTGTGGTCTGCTGCTGTTACCTTACAAACATAACTGTTACTGGAGTTCTATGAGAACAAAGGTGTGTTTGGGGTAGGGGATCATACCACTGAACTGTACTGATTTTTGCCAAATGTCCAGATGTTTCCCTCACATTTTGAGTCCATTTTTCATAAATCTGTGGTTGTCTGGAAAATTACTCTCAAATCATTGAAGACTGAAGTTAGAAAGTAATGACAGACATTTGAGTTTCAGACTTCTTACCCTTCAAAGAATTCATGCTACTGCAACACCAGTTATTCTAGAAACATTCTATGTTTGCAAGAGCAATATTTAACACTTGTCCATGTTTTGAGCCTTTGTCCCACATTTCTTTATGGCTATGTACAGATATCATGCTGTACAGGTTCAGAGGTATGTATGGGAATCCAACATTGACATCCATGCATCTGCCCTATGACCCCACTGTTTGTAAGTCCCTTACATAGTGCAGTGGATTTTGTTGGTTTGGGGGCTACTTTATATTGTGGGACAGCCAGCATTTGGTAGAAAGTTCCTGTTGTCACACATAGCTGTCCACTGTCTGCTGATATCTCAGTAGCCCACTCCATTCCCATGCATACATGCAGCTATGCCATACATATGCTACCACAGTTTACTACCTCATTCATTTGTTGTTAAGAAGAGTGACTTACCATGTGCCAGCAGCAGTTGAGAGGACAGTGCTTCAAGGCTGACTCTGTCGGATGCATGCAGTACACAGCCTATACATGATAAGGTATAGGTAGTGTGATGCGGTTGGCATCCATTGTACTGTGTGTATGTGAGTTGGAATGAGGTATAGAAACCAAAAGGCCTGGAATAGCTGCAGAAAAACAGACCAAGTATAGCAAATGTACCTGACACAATTTCCTTTATTTGCGCTTGTATCCAAGTGGTGTAAACCTTATATCCAAACACCAGCGACTCTGTATTGCTTTGAAGTAAAAAATATTTATTAAGCGATACCAACTTCAATATTTTTGGTTAATTAAAACAACACAAATAAAACGATTTTCGTTTCCAAAGGTTTGAAAACTTTTTCAAATGGTTTGTACTCCGCCTCTTTCCTTCTATTTATACAGATCATGACATAATTTCTCCTTAAAGGTATAAGACACCTTAAATACAATGTACTTCTACAATGCCAAAATTATTCTTTGTTGTGCAGCATGGTCAAGTAAAAGTAAATAAAATAAAACTTTTTCTGTCCATCTTTAAATCATCGTTCATAAAACACTTTTTAAACAAATAAAAACTTTGCTTTACAATCTCAATGCTTAATGCAGTGTATGTGTTCTATAATATTAGTGTGCTCTACACTAGTTATATTTATACCAGCACATACCTATTAGACTTAATTACCATGTTTGATAGATATGGAATAGAACTTTTAAAATTAATGACCAAACACTACCAACTAAATCTTGAGACTTTAGCCTTGGACATGGAGAAAATAGACCAAGAAATAACAAATAGTTCCGATTTTGAACGCTATAAATTCAAGTACAATAGAACTTTTGAAAGTATTAACCAACTTATGGTTAAACTTAAGACAACAAAAGAGAAGAAAATGCAATGTGACATAACGGCATACAGGAACAGTACAGCGTACCCAAAACCACCACCCTCACAAGTTTGGAGACAGAAGGAAACAGCTATAAGAACAAACAAAAATCCTGGACCGTACACAACCGAGGAACCTCACCTACAAAGGGGAGAAAGAACTAACGGCACTTACACAGGTGAAGACAGAGAAATATAGAGAAGTGAGAGAATTATTCAGAAAAACAATTCTACTTATACAGAAAATCCTAGTAACAACAGTGTAAACAACAATGGAAATTTTCACCATCAGATCCAGAACCACAACCCTCGGGGGAGAAATCAACAGCGTTACAACAACAACAAGAGGAGGAAGAAATAGATGTTATTTACCAAAATAAAAACGCACAAGGAGATTTCATGGTTTACAATTACACAGAGACTTACACTGATCCTGTACTTGTTGAACTGTTTGCTAAAGGCAATACATTTGTCATAGCAGAAAGGGCACAACTGGCATAGACACTTATAGATTTTAAATTATTTGTATGTAAGGTCAATTTAGCTGTTATCCTAGGTACAGACACATGCAAATACATTAAATGTTATGTTACTAGCACTTACAACCCTCCATTACAGAATAGTGTGGACCTATTTGATAAAATATGTGAAATAGACATAAGAAATAGTTTAGCAAACAACAATTTAAAGAAACATTTCTGAATTAGAAAAACATGCATTAAATTCCATACTTAAACTACCCCTTAGATTTATGAAACCCGACAAGGGAGGGGGGGCTAATTATTATGGAAAAAGAAGATTACAAACAGAGGATGAAAGAACCGTTGGAGAGTGAAACATACATTAGAGTCTCAAGGAATGAACTGAATATTGCCTATGCTAGAATTAAAATGTACATTAGTGACTTGTTTACAGAAGGAAAAATAGATCTAAATATGTACAACTACATGACTATGCTAGCACCAAAAATTCCAGTGTTATTTGGAGTACCTAAAGTACATAAAAACATAGAAAATCCACCGATGAGACCACTAGTAGATGCACGCAACAGTATTACCTACAGTTGTGCTAAAGTAGTGGACTTAATATTAAAAAAATACATAAATTGTGAAAGTCAAATTTGCAAAGACTCTTGGTCCTTTTTGAAAGATATTAATCAACTTACATATGTAGAAAAATATAACTTTATGACAATTGATGTCAAGGAGTTGTATACATGTATCCCACAACAAGAAGGGATAGAACGGGTTTCTAGAAAACTAACTAATCTAGGTATGACACGCGTCAAATTGACTCTAGTGGAGGAGCTAATGGACATAGTGTTGTCCAACAATTTCATCACAATCGACAATAACTTTTATTTGCAAAAAGTAGGAGTCACAATGGGCTCCCCCCTGGGGCAAGCTTTGCGAACCTAGTTATGGCTCAATGGGAAGACACATACATCATGAGCCACGCCCATATTAAAAACTTGTTGTACTACTATACAAGATTTTTAGATGACATTTTTGTTATAATAAAAGGTGATGAAAGTACATCTAGAGACCTTATCTAGTACTTTAACAATACTACATATCTTTTAAAATGTACTTCAAATTATAGTGAAGATAGAATTTATTTCCTAGATATAGAACTAAGGAAAGATAACAAACATAACAGATATGTAAGTACTATTTTTAGAAAGGAGACTTTTTCCAACAGTCTGTTATACTTTACCAGCTGCCACCCATTTTACCAAAAAAGATCTGTTGTAAAAGGACAGCTGATAAGAGTGGCAAGAATGACAACCTTTGATGAAGAATTTATAACAGAATGTCAGAATTTAGGGAGGATGTTCCAGAACAGGGGATACCCATTGGAGTTGGTCCATGACCTGACCAACGAAATAACCATTAAGAGAAGGAGAAGAACATATAAACCAATCCTGGACAATAGTAATAGGGAGGTTGAGAGAAATTTCGAAGCCTTGACAGACAGTAATATACAAAAAGGACCAGCTTATATTAGTTACAACTTTATTACCCGATATAGTATAAATGCAGGAGACCTTCGACAAGTCATATACAAGAACTGGGAAATATTGGAAAATGACCCAAATGTGACGAAAAGACTTTAGAACTTCCTAAATTGATTTTTAAAAAAGGTAGGAATATGAAAGCAATCCTGGAACACCAAGTTAACATAGTAGCAAAATATCCAGGTATGTCAAAGTGTTTAATGTGTAACTTTTGCAGACACATAGACACGGGAAAGACATTCACTATTCGTGATAGAAAATACAACACTAGAAGTAAGTACAATTGCCAATCTAAATTGATAGTTTACCTTGCTACATGCCAACAGTGTCAAGCTTTCTATATAGGAAAAACTATACGTACATCCAGAGAAAAAATGTAGGAACACCTATATAGTATAAAAAACGGTAAACTTGACAATGCTTTGGCGAGACATACTACAGAATATGTAGGACACCACTTTAAGTTTCGGGTCATTGACCAAATAAAAATGGATGAAAGAGGTGGATCTCCTAGCCTCCTGTTAGAAAGGTTGGAACTAATGTGGCAACTTTCCACTCATGCATGTACCTATCCAGGTATCAATGAAATGTCCTCCATACTCTGTATTCTTAGACTTAAGAACTTAGATAGAAGTCACTAATTTTATTATTTATACAGACTTTATGTTTGTTAATAGTTCAAGTCTAGTGTAGTATTATTTTTAGTACACAACCTTGAGATTTGAGGTTTGAGGATATCATATAGGTATACCCATTATTGAATGATGTTATAATGTTATTTGTACGATGAAGTCAGAAAGCGACTATACTTTTTGTTGGGCAGTTATGTGCTTCCAATTGATGCATAAAGTTTTCTATCAACAAATAGGTGTATTTATGTGTGTATAGTTGCTTATAAGATTGTATTAGATCATATATAACATAGTTAATATTTGTTGTACTTGGCTTAAATAGTTTCTGACTTCCACAACTTTGACATCCGTAGGTGAGATTTATTTAACCAATTTATAACAAAGTTGACACAAAGAACAACAAAAACATAGACTTACACAATTCTGTTATTGCATGGTTGTAGCATTTATAACATTAAAATGAAGTCTACATACAGCTGTTTTAGTAGCTAATCAGGGTGGTAAAAATATACAAAATAATTCTAATAGAAAGATTATGTATGTTGCAATGCCCTGAACATAACAGGACAGGAATATGCAAAGATTCTTAAATAAGAAATGTAAATTTACTTGGACTGTTTTATATTAGTGTTCTAATAGGTATGTGCTGGTATAAATATAACTAGTGTAGAGCACACTAATATTATAGAACACATACACTGCATTAAGCTTTGAGATTGTAAAGCAAAGTTTTTATCTGTTTAAAAAGTGTTTTATGAACGATGATTTAAAGATGGACAGAAAAAGTTTTACTTTATTTATTTTTACTTGACCATGCTGCACAACAAAGAATAATTTTGACATTGTAGAAGTACATTGTATTTAAGGTGTCTTATACCTTTAAGGAGAAGTGATGTCATGATCAGTATAAATAGAAGGAAAGGGGCGGAGTACAAACCATTTGAAAAAGTTTTCAAACCTTTGGAAACGAAAAGCATTTTATTTGTGTTGTTTTAATTAACCAAAAATATTGAAGTTGGTATCGCTTAATAAATATTTTTTACTTCAAAGCAATACAGAGTCGCTGGTGTTTGGATATAAGGTTTACACCACTCGGATACAAGCACAAAGAAAGGAAATTGTGTCAGGTACATTTGCTATACTTGGTCTGTTTTTCTGCAGCTATTCCAGGCCAGTTGGAGTGAGGTGTCAGTCCCTGGGTCCCTAGGTTGTCAGTGTATGTACTATGTGTTGCCTCTTTGCCAAAGTCAGGGCGTACTGGGCATGCCTACGTCTGCCTACAGAACAGGCTCAGGCAGTTCCTCCTCCAAGTCCCCCTGTGCCTGTGGGTCCTTGGCAATGGTGGGGAGATGTGTGCTCCTTCTCTGTGAAGTTTCTGCTGCAGCTGTTTCCACAGGACCATATTGTGTACCATGGCAGATACTATGAACATGTTTGCGCATGTGGCTGGAGAGTACTGCAGAGCTCCACCAGATATGTCAAGGCAGTGGAACCATGATTTGAGCAGCCCAAAAACACACTCAACGATGTTCATAGTTTGTGCGTGTACCTCGTTATGGCATTCTTCTGTTAGTGTATGTGCATTTCTGATGGGTGTCATCATCCACAGTTCCAGTGTTTAGGCAGCCTCCCCCAGTAGATGACCATACAGGATATCTCCCCTGGCAAATGCCTGGTGCAACTGTGATGCATGCCAGATGTGGGAGTCATGATAACTGCCAGGGCTGCCAGCACACACATTGATGATAATGCCCTGGGCATTGCACATGACCTGGCAGTTGATGGAGTGGTACCCATTGAGGTTGACATAGACTCTACCCTCCTCACTGGGTGGTGCTTTGATGTGCACACGAGTGCAGTCTATGGTACCTAGTACCTCTGGGTTGTGTGTTACATAGTGGAAGAGATGCATATTGCTGATCTTCTCCTCAGGGATGTTGGAGAAATAAATATGCTCACTGGCATGTGTCAGTATGATATCCAAGAACTGGTTGAGTACCCTGCATGTAGATGCCTGTGAGATCCCCATGATGTCCCCAGTAGGTCATTGGAAAGTACTTGTAGCTAGTATTCTTAAGGCTACACATACCTTTGTTTCTACTGGGATGGGTTCCCCTCTGTTGGATCTGGGTCTGAGGTGCAGTAGAGCTCAGTAAGTTGCTGTAGTATGTCCCTGTCCACCCTATAGCACTCTACTATCTCCAGCTCATGTAGCCCCTGAAAGGTTACCCTGGGCCTGAACACTTTTCTCTTCCTCAGTCTGGGCCTATTGTCAGTATCATCATCATCACTGACCTCAGCATACAGACATAGCAGAGCAGCAGCAGCCCCTATCATTTTGTCTGTTAAAATTCCCAAGTGTGTACTCCAATGGTGCAGAGTATGTGGGAAAAATCAGATTGAAGGGTGTATGCATACTTTATATTGGTATGCTGCAGATGGCTGACTATGATACATTCCACCTGCCAGGCATATTATTGAGGGGTTTAAATGGCCAGTGTAAGTGGAACAGGACTTATCAGTCATTTATGCTTGATTGGCTTTTTCAGGATCCTCCCCTCATTTTTTCCCATTTCTTCGACTGCTAAGCCCCAAGGCACTCCATGTAAGCTCACAGAGCCAGTGTAAACATTTCTGAGCAGAAAGAGCCCTCCCCTGCTAAAATGTGCACCACACGGTTAAACACAGCTTAGCAGCCTCAGACACACCCACCCCTGCTTAGCTGTGCTTTGAGCATAAACAGGCACTGCTAAGCTCCAATCTGCTTTTATATGCTGTGACACACACCCTTTTCATGTCAGCTGTCTGTTCTGCCTACACTAACATGATCTAGCCCTTACACAGTTAGTATCTGTGGACATGGTGGCCCATTTTGCTATTCAATAAACTTGGCTCATTTACATACACCTAATTGCGTATACCCTGGATACTGCACTATACCAGGGCCTGTGTCCTTAGCAACCACTATAACATGCCATTGTATGACTCTGCATGCTGGCCACTATAATGCAATAACATTGCATAGCTTTAAAATTCATATTTTACACTTTTTATTATGTATTTTTATTGTATTTATTTATTTAATAATTTATTAATAAGTTATTAATTAATTAATTCATTAATTAATTTTTTTTTTTGCAAAATACCATGTTTGCACATCACTGCTCGCCTCTTAAACGTGACGTGTATTAAAAAAAGTTTAAATTTTAATATATTGCATTACTTTTTGAAATCACTGGCCATAGTTTTGGCCATTTGCATGCCTACTGGACATTATACAAACTTTTATTTGGGCTGTTACAGCCCCTGTTTAAATTTTATGCTCTGGTACACAGTTTCTAACTTCATACATTTTTCAGCCTTACACGGCACCTAGATGGGTGCCTTTATGCTTCTTGAATCAGAAAATCACCTCATTTACATGGTGTTCTCCAGCAAATTAGGTGATTTGCATTTCGTGGACACCTCCGTGTCCACACAGTGTCAGGAAGCTCATGCACGCCCCCAGCCTTGTTTCCTGGATTGTTCGGTGGCCATGTTCCATGTTTGAGTCTTAACACTATTCCTACACAGAGAATCAATCCATGTAGGGTTTATTGAATTATCCCCACCGTGACAGACATCAGTTGAAATATTAAGTGTGCTGGGGTGAACAGATACCCTATCTTACAGCTTCCATGAGCAAACTGGTTACAAAGTCTCCAATGGGTCAGAAATGGATATTTTTGTAAAAAAAAATATGGAAAATAAAAAAAAAATATTTCCAGACAGTTGAAGTAGAAGCTCGTATATCACTGAATGTAAACAGGGTGAATTTCTAGATGGTGGAGTTCAACTCATTGATACTGACCTTCCCTATAACTATTTTCCATGGGAAATCACAGCCAGTGTAGTTTCTAACTGTATGCCACTATTGGTTTATTTTTCACAGAGCTCACATTTTTTCATGTTGGTGTGAGAGCAGCATTGTCTTATATAAGTTCAGCGGGTGAGGCAAATGCCTGGTACAACTGTGAGTAAGGGGAGAAGCGAGGTTTGCCTCATGCAAAATCAGTTATGTGTCATTTTTTTTCATCAGGCTGAATTTACAAAATTTACAAATAATTGCATTCGGTGAGTTGTTACTCAACAAGTCATAGTGGAAGCCAAGCGATATTGGTTTTGGTGAGTTTTCAGAAGCCTGGTATAGTGGGGTTTATGATTGCATATGAAGAATGATAATTTTATTTTTTATTTATTTGCTTATTCATTTATTTGTTTAGGCAGGTGGATCAAACATATCCATTTTCAGTTATGAACTTATAAGAATGTTTGATTGCTGCACGCCTATGAACAGTTATTTACTGGTCTAGGATGTACCTTCATGTCTATTACAGGTACAGTGTGTGACAAAACCAATTTCTGTATCCACAGTTTTAGTTGCTTGAAAAGTTATAGTGACACTGAAAAGTTAAAGTAAAAAGGAATTGCTTAGAAGAAATGCATGCAGTAAGAAAAGTTCTAGTATCACAAACAGACAAAATTGAAAAGGAGTTGCAATGAATGGAGAGTACAGGTCTAAATAAGAAACAGACTGAGCATAATGAGTTGGTGATAACTATGTATAATACAGTTATATTGACAAGAATTTATACGCACAGAGGCACAACATTTGAATGGAAATATAAAGTAGGAACATTATATACTTCATACTATGCAAAACACTGTCAAATGCTATGCATTTCTCTGAGATGGATGCCAACTGGAGAATTTGGAAAATTGAGTTAGATGAAGAAAGTTTAGTTTCTGTCCATTTAGTAAGTCTATAGAATGATACAGAGACCTTAGAGTTCCATTTGTTATTTCATCAGTATTTAAAATATGAGTGCCTTTGTCGAATGATAAAAAATTGTGATGGCATTAATATTATAAATGAAATACCTATGTGAAGTATGATGGGAGAAAACATGGCAGATGACTGCTGAATAGGTTGACACAGCATAACATAAAATTGAAGAAGAGTAAATGTAAAAATCTTCTGTTTTTGGCTTTTCTTGGTTAGGGGTTGCCACAGTGGATCACCTGTCTGCTCATTACTGGCAGTGGAGTTTTACAGTGCTGACTTGCCAGCCTGATGCCCAACCTTCCATAGAAGGCACAGGCACTCACACCTAGGGCCAACTTAGAGTGTCCAATCCACCTATAACATGTCTTTGGGAGGAAACTGGAGCACCTGGAAGAAACCCATGTGACCACAGGGAGAACATGCAGACTCTGCACAGAAGGCACCCCCGCTGAGGATTGAACCAGAGAACCTCTTGCTGTGAGGTGACAGCACTTACCACAGCACCACCGTGGCCACCCTAAGAGTAAATGTAAAAATAGAGGGACAATATTAAGATACATGGGTCATAGTTTAACTTCAGAGGGTGTGAAACCAAATATCAAAAAGGTCAGCTCTGTTGCCACCACTGGAGGATATGCAATCACTTAAGAGATTCCTCAGCATGTTGCAATATCTTTTAAAGTTTGTCCTGAATCCATTTGAAATAACTGTGCCACTGGGACAATTATTACAAGGTGTGGCATGGCACTAAACTGAGTAGATAGAAAAGAGTTACCCTTAGGCTTTCGTATACTGGCCAAGGCTCTTGCCACCCCCATAGTGCCTTTTTTAGGCAAGGCTCAAAGGACAAACCCACCTCCATAGACAACCCAAAGATAAAAAAACTAAAGGTAATGCTACTCAATGCCAGAAGTCTAAACCTCAAGATGCACGCACTCAAGACTCTCCTCAGTATGGAGAAAATCGATGTCTGTGCAGTAACAGAAACCTGGTTCAAGGCTGCTGAGAGCACCCCAGCACTACCAGGTTACAACTCATACCATGCGTTTCAGCCCCAAAACTCAGACTGAAGCAAAAAAGGAGGGGGGGGGAGTATCTATATTCATCAAAGATACCAACACCTCCAGGTTAGTGGCACTGCATGAAGCATCGGAAACCATCCATGTGCAACTAACAGCGGGCAAAACTGCCTTTCAGTTTGTAGCCTGCTACAGAACACCCTCCCTATTACAGGAACCCCACTTGGCATTCCTGAGAACACTGGAGAATATGAAGGTCTCTCCAAACACTATGTTATTGGATGACTTCAACTACCCAAACATTGACTGGGAAAACTACTCAAGCCCAAACACCCTCGCCCAATGGTTCCTTGAATTTATAAACTCTAACGCAATGGAACAACTGGTCACCACTCCCACAAGAGGGAACAACATATTGGACCTGGTCATCACCAACATGGGGACTCAATGTTCAACACCAGAGGTAAACCCCTCATTGGTAAGATCAGACCATAAACAAATTTCCCTGGACATCCATATCCCGTCCCCACCCCCAGCCAAGGAAATCACTATAAAGAATTTCTCAAAAGCCAACTTTGCACTTCTCAAGACTGAGGTGGAATCCTTTAAAGCCCCTGGGCCAGAGCATAATACAGCCCAATCCACGGAATCCTTTACAAATGCATTCTATGAGCACCTGCAGGAATGCATGGATCGTGCTATCCCAAATAAAACCAAAACTCACTCCTCCAAAAACAGGATAAGCTGATAAAAGATAAAAATAAGCTATACAAGAGAAGGAGGAAGCTACTACATGACGGGAACAAAATCCCAAAAAGGGAAGGCATCTCTGATCAGTATTAACAAGAAACTTTGATCCCTCATAAAATCATCAAAGGCCAGTTTCGAAAGAAAAATTGCCCGAGACACTAAAGATAATCACAAGGCCTTCTTTAGTTATGTCAGGAACATGGGCAGAAACTCCCAGATATGCTCTGAATTGTTGCATAACGGTACAAAATATACTGAACCTACAGACATAGCCAACATCCTGGCAGACAGATTCAGCGCAAACTTCTCCCCCCCCTTCCCCCCCAAAGGAGCAAACACCTATCCCAACTGAATGTAACCTCCCTGACATCACAGATGCACAGGTGAAAGCTGCCCTCTCTAAAGCAAAAAACACAGCATCTATGGGACCAGACGGTGTCCCAGGCTGTGTCTTACATGAGCTCCAAGAAGAACTGGACCCTCACATTAAGTCACATTTCAAACTTAGCCTTACTACAGGATATGTACCCAAAGAATGGCATACAGCTGCAGTGGTCCACCTCCACAAAGGTGGTGCCACAATAGACCCCAGAACCTATCGCCCCATAAGCCTGACTAGTCTGGTCTGTAAAGCTATGGAGCATATTATCATGGAACTCATAAACAAAGACATTGGGAGCCTCCAGACACTGGACCCTACCCAATTCGGCTTTGTTAAGGGCAGATCTTGCCTCTTAAACCTAGTTGATTTCTTTGAAACAATTACCAAAGCCATAGATGAGGGCAAGGTAGTCCACACAGCCTACCTGGACCTCGCAAAAGCCTTCGACACAATACCCCACTTGGGCATCATAAATAAGCTTACCAGCTTAAATATCAACCCCTATATCACACGATGGGTTGCAAACTGGCTCAGAGATAGAACCCACATGGTCAGAATCGCAGGTGCCATGTCTGAATCCAAACCAGTTACAAGTGGCATCCCACAGGGCTCAGTTCTGGGATCTCTCTTGTTCGGTATATACTTCTCTGAGGTTCAGGCTAACACAGGGGGATTATGGCTGACAAAGTTCACAGATGACTGCAAACTGGGGGCCATAATCGAATCTCCAGCTGACACAAGCATCCTCCAAAAGGGTCTCACAGAGATGGATGCTTGGTGCCAGAGCCACGGCCTCAAGCTAAATGCTAAAAAGTGCATAGTCTTCCCCTTTGGGAAAAACAAGGTGCCCACAAATTACCACATAGGTGGTAATCCATTAAGTACGGAAGAAGTAATTAGAGATTTGGGGACCAACGTAGATAGTAATCTCTCCTTTGATAATCACGTTAGAAAGACCTTCTATATAGCCCACCTTATCACGAAAGGGTTCGCATCTAGATCAAGAGAGGTCATTGTGCCCCTCTACTCGTCACTCATCAGGCCCATAATTTAATACAATGCCCCTTTTGGGATGTACCTTACCCGACACCTGCAGCAACTGGAGAGACCCCAAAAGTACTTCACCAAGAGGATCATGGGCTACAAACAGATGTCCTATGCAGCTCGACTAAAGAAACTCCAGCTCTACTCAGTTGCTTACCGCCTACTCAGAGGCAATCTATGCCTGACGTACAAAGCCATGTCAAACCCAGAATTAATGGACATGCTCCACCTCAAAAAATCCAAGTCCCTTAGAGCTACATGCCCCAGGGACCTAAACCTCAGCACAAAAATAAATAGGACATGCTGGAGGGACAGATTAATTTCCCAGAGGCTCCCCTCACTCTGGAATACAATCCCAATTCATGTTAGACATAACCCCTCGCTGACCCTCTTCAAGCGAAATTTGGAAGCGTGGATGGGAAATCGCAAATTCACCCCTGGGATCTCTCCTGTGTCCCTGCTAGACAGAGGCACAGTAAACTAATCTTAAAAGGGTACCTTCTGTGACCTACTTTACAGAGGCACAGTAGGCTAATCTAATAGGGAGGCGGAAGCCAAATACACTCTGGCTAGGCTTATAAATGCCCTAGGGCAGATAGCCTAGTATCTACCCATGAACCTATGAACCTATGAAATTGTGAGAGTATTACCAGCACAGCTGCACTAAAGTACTCCAGTATGAATGTCACTAACATTGCAAACTAATGGCAGACAGAATGGTACTGGTGCAGTCATTTTCTAAGCAGAGACACCAGTTTATATGGCTCGAGGGCATTTGTTGAGTGTAAGAACATATATTCTCAGACTGAGAAGGTGCAGCCTGCATGGATTTCAGAAGTTTTATCAGTCTATAGAAAACAGGTTTGTGCTGAGTATACCAATAAATCATTAAGAAGTAATTTCATGAAATTATTGCACAAAGCACCAGCAATGTTCCAAAGAATGCCAATATATTTACAGAAAGAAGGCATAAGAATGAGTTATAAGTCAGGAGATCAAGTGTTTGTCAGAATGCCTACAATAAACTATATTTTATCCCTACCTTTCATAACACAATCAATTCTTCACCTTGGTTGTATTTTTGACCATTTGCTCAGGGCAAGGGCCAATCAACTGATTAATATGCATTGTAGGCAAGAGCCAAGTGTTGTGTGTGGTAGTATCACCTGCTGTGGGAGTAAAGGCTTTTTATTATATATGTCTACATCATCTTATCAAGGCTGTGACTTCTAGAAGTACTTGCAATGCTTGACACATGCATTGTTCTATACATGCAACTTCTTTTTTGCTGTGCTACATGCTACAGGGTCAAGTAGGGAAACCATGGTTTTCCACAGTCTTTGTCCATAAGATGGGTGAGCCAGCACTTGCCACACAGTTCCACCTCCCTGTGGTAGCTTATGTAACTCCAGAGCCAATAGGTGAACACAAATCATCTAGGGAAAGTCAAGATTTGTATTACTTTGAGACAACAAATCAGGCCTATACTGAAGTATTTTGAATCAAATAAGCTAGTCAAAATGATTAAGGAAAAGTGATTCTATAAGCAGAAAAAGCATCTGCTAATCCTTCAAGACCATTTACAGACTGACAGAAAATATGTGCTCAGACTGGTAAAAATTGCTTGCAGTTGTGTATGACCATGAGACTTTTATCACTGTATTTATAGAAAAAATGTTTGCGATGAAAGTGACCATAAGCCATTACAGAGTATTTTAACAAAGTTATTGTACAGAACACCATGCACATTGCAAATAATGTTAAATTACATTACATTATAATATAATATAATCTGGGAATGAGTTATAACCCAGGAAGTCAGATGCCTATAACAGATGTGTTGAACCATTCATTCTTACTAGAGCAGAAATGAGCTCTGCTGAGGTGGTCTGAAACTGAAATGGGTTGCACCACAATTACTGATGACAAACAAGAAACTCTAGTTTATTCAGAGCTTCAGAAATATTATGGGGAAGATTTAGAGATAAGAATGTTAAAACAATTTGTTATGAAGAGTTGACCAGAGCAAAATACTACACTGCTAAAGAAATTGTTCAAAGAGTAGATAGCTGAGTAGTAGGTTTACTAATCAAAATTGACTGATATTACTAAATTAACAGAACAAATATACTAGATGTATAAATCTCACTTAGGAACAGACAAGTATAAAGAAAGAGCATGCAGTACCTTATTTGCCAATGCATGTCTATGCAGAATTAACAAATAGTGTAGAACTGTGTGATATATAATGCATGACAAAATTATTCCCCCGGATTCACGAAACTTCCGTGTAAGACTTAATATGTCTTACTCGGAGGCTGCAGTTGAACGGTATGACATCAGCGTGCCATGAATATTCATGAGGGCACGCTGACTCTACCGTAACTCTTACGTAGACTGAATAGGAAAGCAGGGGGTGTGTCCGACTGCAGAGCAGTCTAAATGTCCACGCCCCTGCAAGGTTTTAAAAAGCATAATGTCAACACACAAGAGCGAGTTCGCTCAAATGTACTTGCACCCAACACCACACTCCCTGACACTGTAAACTCCCATCACACTTATATAAAGTAAATAATATATATATTTTTTAAATCCACGATATAGCTGCCCGTATTTGCACTTGTTTGCGCGGGTATGCCCATTGCTTAACCACAGTTAGCAATTGTGACACTGAAGAGCATATAAGAACTACTTATGCAAATTAATCCAAATTGCAATAGTGTAATAGTAGAGCGTATGCACAAAGAGGAGGCATTCACGGTTTGATTCCCACCACTCCCCTTCATATTTATGTTTTAAAACATTATTTGAAATAATACCAGACATATATTATTAAAAGCAGTGAAATGGCTAATGTATCAGTGAACACAATATATATTTTCAAAGGAAGCAGATATATAATAGCCTGCTCTGAAGCAGCGCTTTACCCAGCTAAACAGAGGTGCCCATAGTTTAATAGCACTTTACCCAGCTAAACAGAGTTGCCCATAGTTTAATAGTGCTTTACCCAGCTAAACAGAGGTGCCCATAGTTTAATAGCACTTTACCCAGTGCAATAGAGTTGCCCAAAGTTTAAAAGCACTTTACCCAGTGCAAAGTGTTTGCCAGGGCACTGTAGGGCACCGGGGAGCAACGTAGAGCTACGTTGCTTAAACACAGCCACACCCCCTAGCCTGTCTAGACAATATTAAAATAAAACAATGACAAAGTTCGAACCTAGGACCCTGTGCATTATAATCAAAGTACAGAACCACTAAGCCATGACAACATAGAAGAAGCTGTCATCATTAACATGCATATACTTACGAATGTTAGTTTAACCATTACTAAGCAGGTCTGCAGTCAGCCGAGAATTTTACAAAATGGCCAATCAGAAAAAAGTGTGGGAAATGCAGCATATTTAAGCCCCATAGGCGGGAATACTCGCCATAACTGATTGTGGCACACATTTGTAGTCAGATTGGCAGGTGTAGCAGAGGGATCACACTTCCGAGAACAACGTTGGGGCATCGAGGAGACAAAATATATGGTTTGGCTCCTTGTCCACCGTCACGAGTCTAGACTCCTGCAGGGCCAGTTTCAGGTGACAATGTACAAGGCAGAGGCATGGAACCGGTTAGCTCGTGACCTCACCAGTGCCATAGGCTTTCCCCAGACTGGTGAGCAGGTCCGCCACCACCATGCAGACCTGAAGAGATGAAAGCAGGACCGTCTGAACCAGTTGATACAGGAGGCCCGTGGGATGCAGGATGCCCCACAACTGAGTAAGTAGCCATGGAATGCAGTATGTAAGAATTGATAATGGAGTACGTATAACGGATAGGTATGTTTCAATATCCCTTCATTTACTTCACAGCTGCAGGTGACCGTGTCTCGAATCAGCAAGCCTATGCTGATAGGGTGCTAAGGTTGTGCCACCAGGCAGGTTAGTGATTATTCTGCATGTATTGTTATATAAAATATTATTTGAGAGCATGAAAGAATGTGTTGTAGTCCAATAAAACAGCCATAGAATTGCCTGAATAAGTCCTCTGCATGTACTGCCAGATAAAAATGTCAGAGAGTCAGAAAAAGAGTGTAGTAACCCATTAAGAAAGGTAACACATGTTTGGAATAATATCTCTGCAGGCACTTTCATATAACATAAGTGAGTGAGCCTGAAAAAAGATTGTTCTAACCTATTAATAAAGGTATAATATGTCTTGAACATGACTGCCATAAACAACATTAAATCAAAAAAAGGAGTGAGCCTGTGGAAAAGTGTGCAATGTCATTAATAAAGGTCTAAAACCCAGAGTGTGTCTGTGTGTCAGAGTCTGAAATGTTCTTGTATCCTTGCATTATACAAACAGTACTGTTTCAAAATGTGCTGGCAACCCAGAGTTGTGCAGTCCCAT